>NC_080033.1:74448693-74822273 GCF_030020395.1 Manis pentadactyla
AGAGACAGAGAGACTGCAGGCTACTTTGATAGAGAGAGTGATGCTAGACTCCTTTGAAAGAGAGACAGAGAGAGATACATGCTAGGTTCCGTTGCGAGAGAGAGAGACAGACAGAGAGAGATGAAAGACTCGTTAGAGAGAGGGAGAGAGAGTGAGGGATGCTCGGCTCTTTTGAGAGAAAGAGGGAGATAGAAAGACAGGGAGATTGTAGGCTCCTTTGAGAGAGAGAGTGAGAGAGAGAGAGAAAGAGAGAGATGCAAATCTTCTTGAGAGAGAGGAAGAGAGAGAGATGCTTGGCTCCATTGAGAGAGAGAGATGCTGAGCTCCTTTGAGAGACAGAGAGAGAGAGATGCTACTCTACTTTGAGAGTGAGAGACATAGGGATGCTAGACTCCTTTCAGAGAGAGAGAGTTATATATGCAAGGATTCTTTGAGAGAGGCAGAGTGAGGGAGAGTGATTCTAGTCTCCTTTGAGAGAAAGAGAGAAAGGTAGAAAGAGAGATGCTGGGCAGATTTGAAAGAGAAAGAGTGTGATGCAAGGTCTCTTACGGAGACAGAGAAAGTGAGATGCTAATATCCTTTGATATATATATATGTATATATATGTATATATACTATACTTCTTTGAGAGAGACAGAGAGAGAGGGAGAGAGATGCTATTCTACTTTAAGAGAGAGAGAGAGAGAGGGCTGGTAGGCTCCTTTGAGATAGAGAGAGAGAGATGGTAGGCTTCTTTGAGAGAGAGAGTGAGAGAGAGAGTGTCTAGTCTGCTTTGGGAGGAAGAGAGAAATGTAGACGGATAGATATTAGGCTCCTTTGAAAGACAGACAGTGTGATGCTAGGCTTCTTAGGGAGAGAGAGAAAGAGAGCGATGCTAGAATCCTTTGAGAGAGAGAGAGAGATGCTAGGCTTCTTTGAGAGAGAGAGAGTCAGAGTGAGACAGAGAGATAGAGATTCTAAGTTCCTTTGAGAGAGTGAGAGCAATACACGCTGGCTCCTTGAGAGAGAGATAAACAGAGAGACAGAGAGAGAGGGAGAGAGAAGATAGGCTCCTTAGAGAGAGAGAGAGGTTGAGGGATGCTAGGCTCCTTTGAGAGAAATAGAGAGAGATAGAAAGACTGAGATTCTAGTCTATTTGAGGAAAGAGGGAGAGATAGAGAGATGTTATGCTCCTTTGAAAGAGGGAGAGTGTGGTGCTAGGCTTCTTAGGGAGAGAGAGAATTTGAGAGATGCTAGAATCTGAGAGAGAGAGAGAGAGAGAGAGATGCTAGGCTTCTCTGAGAGAGAGAGACAGAGTGAGACAGAGAGATAGAGATTCTGTGTTCCTTTGAGAGAGAGAGAGCAATACATGCTGGCTCTTTGAGAGAGAGATAAACAGAGAGAGACAGAGAGGATATAGGCTCCTTTGAGAGAGACATGCTAGGATTCTTTGAGAGAATTAAGTAAAGAGAAAAAGTATGCAATTATACTGACTTTTATAATTACCTATAGAAGTACATTTCCCAGTGTTTTCTGTTTGTTTGGATTCAGATAGCTGTCTCATTTAATTTAATTATTCAGTCTGAAGAAATTCCTGTAGCATTTATATTCCTTGTGTAGGTGTAATTCACATGTCATACAATTCATCCCCTTAAAATACACAATAGAGTGGTGGCTGGTATATTCGCAGAGCTGTGCCACCATTGCTACCATCAATTTTCAGATATTTTCATTATGACACAAGGGAGAACTGTCCCTAGCCGTAGGTAATCACGAATCTACTTTCTGTCCTGTAGGCTCGGCTCTTCTGGACATTTCCTATAAGTGAGAATCATACAATGTGTGAATCTTTGTGTTTTCCTCCAGTTAGCATGAAAACTTAGGGTTTCACCCATGTTGTGTGTATCAGAACTTCATATTTCTCATGGCTGAATAATTCTCTCCCTTTAATGTTCCTTGTAAGACATGTCAGCTAGCAACAAGTTTCCTCAGTTTTTATTTACCTAAGGATGTCTTTTTTCACCTTCATCTGTGAAAGGTAATTTGCTGGATATAAGATTCTTGTTTGAGTTTTTACTTCCAGCAATGAGAACATGTTGTCCCCACTGCCTTCCAACTGCTATTATGTCTGATGAGAAGTCAGCTGTTAAGCTTACTGGAGTGTACATGTATATCACTTTATTTTTCTCTTTTTGCCTATAAGATCTTTATCTTTGGCTTTCGGTATTTTGCCTATGATGTGCACAGATGGAGTGCTCTTTGTGTGTATGCTACTTGGAATTTATAGAGTTTCTTGGATGTATGTATTGCTTTTTGGTCACATTTTGGGAATTTTCTGCCATTAAATACTTTAAATATTTTTCTGTTCCTTTCTCCAATCCTGCTTGTATTCGCATTGCACGTGTGGCTGCACTTATTGATGCCCCACATTTCTCTGTGGCTCTTCGTTTTGCTTCACTCATTAATTTTTCTCTCTGTTCTGCAAAATCCATAGTCTCCATGGATCTCGCTTTAAGTTGGCTGCTGGTTACTTCTGCCAGCTCAAATCTACATTTTGGTTATGGTTCTTAACTCCAAGATTTCCATTTGGTTCTAAAAAATACAATTTCTACCTCTCAATAGTATTCTCTCTTTGATGAGCTTTTTTCACTGTACCTTCCTTTAGCTCTTTACGTATGAGAGCTGTGAGGAAAGGTACCCACTTTGTCCCTGCCTGCACCTCCCAGGAGTAGAGCACTCCAAGTAGAGCTTCTGATACACAGTGCATGGGTTTGGTAGGTAAGGTTACAAGTCATGCCTCAGATGCCACAAACTCACTATTCTTACCGACAAATACTCAGTTGTCCTGAATGAATATTTCTTAAAATGCTGTATACCTTTAGGATAACTTCTAGAGACTTTAACTGCTTTAAAAATAATTTTTACCTATTACTTCGTTGATTTACCATTTGTCTTTCTAGAAGTCCCAGTCCTCTTCCACATGATTTTTAAACAATATTTGTTGTGGCTAGAAGAGTTAACATAAGACCTACCGTCTACCAGATGTTTTTTTTAGTGTTTAATGTGGTATTGTTGGCAGTGCCGTACAGCAGATCTCCAGAGTTTATTCATCTTCCTTAACTGAGACTTTACACTCCTTGTTTAGTAACTCCGCATTTCCCATGACCCTAAACCTGGCCAACACCATTCCACCATTTGGTTATATGAATTTGACTACTTTAGATACTACATGTTAAGTGTATTCATGCAGTATTTCTCTTTCTGTGACTAGCTTGTTTCATTTAATGTTCTCAAGGGGTTCATCCATGTTGTTGCATATTGCAAAATTTCCTTTTTTCAAGGCTAAATTGTATTCCATTGTATGAATAAACCACATATTCTTTCCCCATTCATATGTCGATGGGCATCTTGGTTGTTACCACCTCTTAGCTATTCAGAATCACGTTGCAGTGAACAATGGAGTGCAGGTGTCTCGTTGAGAGCCCGATTTTAGTCCTTTTGGGTCAATACCCACAAGTGTGGTTGCTGGATCATACGGTAGTTCTGCTGTTAGTGTTCTGAGGGAGCTCCCGTCCTTGCAAGCTTGGAAACCCTGCTTTCAGCTGCTCTACAAAAGCAGGTAAAAGGGGATCCTGCATCACTTCCAGTCAGTGTTCTTGATGCTTTCTGTTGTGCGTTTTCTAGATCAACTGGATGACTCTTCTGGCAGCTATGTTATCAAGGATGACACCAAGCCCCACATTCGAATGTGAGTTTGAACAGACTTAGAACCTGGGCGTCCAACCAAAGTGTGGATATTTTTACCCTCCTTGTGTTCCCCCATAGCTCCTTCCTCACAGGGGCTTTAGCTCCACTCTGGGGAGAAGTGGTAGATTTCTCTGGGTGTATGTGGGAAGCTTTTCCAATATTCCTTCTATGTGGACATCCCATAGATGGTCCCATGGGGACATATTCCCAGGAACCTGGGATAATAGGTAAAGTGAGAGAGATAGAAATACAGGGAGATTATAGTCTCCTTTGAGAGAAAGAGAGAGAGAGAGATGTTAGGCTCCTTTGAAAGAGGGAGAGTGTGAGTCTAGGCTTCGTAGGGAGAGAGATAAAGGGTGAGATGCTAGAATCCTTGGACAGAGAGAGAGATATGCTAGGCTTCTTTGAGAGAGAGAGGGGGGAGAGAGATGCTGGTCTACTTTGAGAGAGAGAGGGGGTAATGGTTGGCTCCTTTGAGAGAGAGAGTGAGAGAGAGAGAGTATCTAGGCTCCTTTGAAAAAAGAGAGATATACAGAGACAGAGAGATGCTATGCTTCGAGAGAGAGAGGGATGCTAGTCTCTTTTGAAAGAGAGAGAGAGTTACATGCTAGTCTCCTTTCACAGAGAGAGAAACAGAGAGAGATGCACAGAGAGAGATGATAGGCTCTTTTGTGTGAGAGAGAGAGGGATAATAGGCCACTCTGAGAGAGAGAGAGGGGGTTGAGAGATTCTAGGTTCCTTAGAGAGTAAGAGAGATATACAGAGACAGAGAGATGCTAGGCTCCTTTGAGAGAGATGCTAGGCTCATTACAGAGAGAGACAGCGGGACAGTGAAGAGAGAGTATCTAGACTAATTTGAGAGAGAGAGAGAAAAGCTTGGCTTATTATAGAGAGAGAGACAGACAGAGATGCTATGCAACTCTTAGAGAGAGATTCTAGACTACTGTGAGAAAGAGAGAGAGATGCTAGACACCTTTGAGATAAAGAGATAGATGCTAGGATCATTTGAGAAAGAGAGAGAGATACTAGACTCATTTGAGAGAGAGAGAGGGAGATACATGCTAGAAAACTTAGAGAGAGATAGACAGAGAGACACTGAGAGATGATAGGCCCCTTTGTGAGAAGGAGAGATAGAAAGACAGGGAGATGCTAGGCTCCTTTGGGAGAGACAGAGAGAGAGATGATTGGCTTCTTTGAGAGAGAGAGGGAGAGATATTCTAGGCTACTTTGAGAGAAAGAGAGATATACAGTAACAGAGATATGCTAGGCTCCTTCGAGAGAGAGAGACATGCTCGGCTCCTTTGAATGAGAGAGATAAAGGGATACATACAAGGCTCCGTTGAGAGACACAGAGAGAGTGAGGGATGCTAGGCTCCTTTGAGAGAAAGAGAGAAAAAAGACGGAGATTCTAGTCTCCTTTGAGAAAAAGAGAGATAGTTAGACAGAGAGATGGTAAGCTCTTTTGAAATAGAGTGTGATGCTAGTCTTTTTAGTGAGAGTGAGAAAGAGAGAGATGCTAGAATCCTTTGAGAGAGAGAGAGAGAGATGCTAGTCTCCTTTGAAAGAGAGCGAGTGTGATGGTAGATATCCTATCGAGATGGAGAAAGATAGAGATCCTAGAATCCCTTTAGAGAGAGAGAGAAAGGGATGCTAGTACACTTTGACGGGGAGGGAGGGAGAGGGAGAGACGATTTACTCCTTGGAGAGAGAAAGAGTGAGAAGGTTGACACTGTTGAGAGCGAGAGAGAGAGAGGGAGAGAAATGCTAAGCTGCTTCGAGACAAAGAGAGAGGGAGAGATAGAGATATGCTAGGCTACTTTGAGAGAGAGGGAGGGAGAGATATGCTAGGCTCCTAAGAGAGAGAAAGCAGGATAGATTTGCTAGGCTTCTTTGAGAGAGAGAGAGAGCCCGGGAGAGACAGAGAGAGAGATGCTAGGCTCCTTTTAGAGAAAGAAAGATATAGAGAGACAGAGAGACCCCAGGCTACTTTGATAGAGAGAGTGATGCTAGACTCCTTTGAAAGAGAGACAGAGAGAGATACATGCTAGGTTCCGTTGCGAGAGAGAGAGACAGACAGAGAGAGATGAAAGACTCGTTAGAGAGAGGGAGAGAGAGTGAGGGATGCTCGGCGCTTTTGAGAGAAAGAGGGAGATAGAAAGACAGGGAGATTGTAGGCTCCTTTGAGAGAGAGAGAGAGAGAGAGAGAGAGAGAGAGAGAGAGAGAGAGAGATGCAAATCTTCTTGAGAGAGAGGAAGAGAGAGAGATGCTTGGCTCCATTGAGAGAGAGAGATGCTGAGCTCCTTTGAGAGACAGAGAGAGAGAGATGCTACTCTACTTTGAGAGTGAGAGACATAGGGATGCTAGACTCCTTTCAGAGAGAGAGAGTTATATATGCAAGGACTCTTTGAGAGAGGCAGAGTGAGGGAGAGTGACTCTAGTCTCCTTTGAGAGAAAGAGAGAAAGGTAGAAAGAGAGATGCTGGGCAAATTTGAAAGAGAAAGAGTGTGATGCAAGGTCTCTTACGGAGACAGAGAAAGTGAGATGCTAATATCCTTTGATATATATATATATGTATATATATGTATATATACTATACTTCTTTGAGAGAGACAGAGAGAGAGGGAGAGAGATGCTATTCTACTTTAAGAGAGAGAGAGAGAGAGGGCTGGTAGGCTCCTTTGAGATAGAGATAGAGAGAGATGGTAGGCTTCTTTGAGAGAGAGAGTGAGAGAGAGAGTGTCTAGTCTGCTTTGGGAGGAAGAGAGAAATGTAGACGGATAGATATTAGGCTCCTTTGAAAGACAGACAGTGTGATGCTAGGCTTCTTAGGGAGAGAGAGAAAGAGAGAGATGCTAGAATCCTTTGAGAGAGAGAGAGAGATGCTAGGCTACTTTGAGAGAGAGAGAGTCAGAGTGAGACAGAGAGATAGAGATTCTAAGTTCCTTTGAGAGAGTGAGAGCAATACACGCTGGCTCCTTGAGAGAGAGATAAACAGAGAGACAGAGAGAGAGGGAGAGAGAAGATAGGCTCCTTAGAGAGAGAGAGAGGTTGAGGGATGCTAGGCTCCTTTGAGAGAAATAGAGAGAGATAGAAAGACTGAGATTCTAGTCTATTTGAGGAAAGAGGGAGAGATAGAGAGATGTTATGCTCCTTTGAAAGAGGGAGAGTGTGGTGCTAGGCTTCTTAGGGAGAGAGAGAATTTGAGAGATGCTAGAATCTTAGAGAGAGAGAGAGAGAGAGATGCTAGGCTTCTCTGAGAGAGAGAGACAGAGTGAGACAGAGAGATAGAGATTCTGGGTTCCTTTGAGAGAGAGAGAGCAATACATGCTGGCTCTTTGAGAGAGAGATAAACAGAGAGAGACAGAGAGGATATAGGCTCCTTTGAGAGAGAGATGCTAGGATTCTTTGAGAGAATTAAGTAAAGATAAAAAGTATGCAATTATACTGACTTTTATAATTACCTATAGAAGTACATTTCCCAGTGTTTTCTGTTTGTTTGGATTCAGATAGCTGTCTCATTTAATTTAATTATTCAGTCTGAAGAAATTCCTGTAGCATTTATATTCCTTGTGTAGGTGTAATTCACATGTCATACAATTCATCCCCTTAAAATACACAATAGAGTGGTGGCTGGTATATTCGCAGAGCTGTGCCACCATTGCTACCATCAATTTTCAGATATTTTCATTATGACACAAGGGAGAACTGTCCCTAGCCGTAGGTAATCACGAATCTACTTTCTGTCCTGTAGGCTCGGCTCTTCTGGACATTTCCTATAAGTGAGAATCATACAATGTGTGAATCTTTGTGTTTTCCTCCAGTTAGCATGAAAACTTAGGGTTTCACCCATGTTGTGTGTATCAGAACTTCATATTTCTCATGGCTGAATAATTCTCTCCCTTTAATGTTCCTTGTAAGACATGTCAGCTAGCAACAAGTTTCCTCAGTTTTTATTTACCTAAGGATGTCTTTTTTCACCTTAATCTGTGAAGGTAATTTGCTGGATATAGGATTCTTGTTTGAGTTTTTACTTCCAGCAATGAGAACATGTTGTCCCCACTGCCTTCCAACTGCTATCATGTCTGATGAGAAGTCAGCTGTTAAGCTTACTGGAGTGTACATGTATATCACTTTATTTTTCTCTTTTTGCCTATAAGATCTTTATCTTTGGCTTTCGGTATTTTGCCTATGATGTGCACAGATGGAGTGCACTTTGTGTGTATGCTACTTGGAATTTATAGAGTTTCTTGGATGTATGTATTGCTTTTTGGTCACATTTTGGGAATTTTCTGCCATTAAATACTTTAAATATTTTTCTGTTCCTTTCTCCAATCCTGCTTGTATTCGCATTGCACGTGTGGCTGCACTTATTGATGCCCCACATTTCTCTGTGGCTCTTCGTTTTCCTTCACTCATTAATTTTTCTCTCTGTTCTGCAAAATCCATAGTGTCCATGGATCTCGCTTTAAGTTGGCTGCTGGTTACTTCTGCCAGCTCAAATCTACATTTTGGTTATGGTTCTTAACTCCAAGATTTCCATTTGGTTCTAAAAAATACAATTTCTACCTCTCAATAGTATTCTCTCTTTGATGAGCTTTTTTCACTGTACCTTCCTTTAGCTCTTTACGTATGAGAGCTGTGAGGAAAGGTACCCACTTTGTCCCTGCCTGCACCTCCCAGGAGTAGAGCACTCCAAGTAGAGCTTCCGATACACAGTGCATGGGTTTGGTAGGTAAGGTTACAAGTCATGCCTCAGATGCCACAAACTCACTATTCTTACCGACAAATACTCAGTTGTCCTGAATGAATATTTCTTAAAATGCTGTATACCTTTAGGATAACTTCTAGAGACATTAACTGCTTTAAAAATAATTTTTACCTATTACTTTGTTGATTTACAATTTGTCTTTCTAGAAGTCCCAGTCCTCTTCCACATGATTTTTAAACAATATTTGTTGTGGCTAGAAGAGTTAACATAAGACCTACCGTCTACCAGATGTTTTTTTTAGTGTTTAATGTAGTATTGTTGGCAGTGCCGTACAGCAGATCTCCAGAGTTTATTCATCTTCCTTAACTGAGACTTTACACTCCTTGTTTAGTAACTCCGCATTTCCCATGACCCTAAACCTGGCCAACACCATTCCACCATTTGGTTATATGAATTTGACTACTTTAGATACAACATGTTAAGTGTATTCATGCAGTATTTCTCTTTCTGTGACTGGCTTGTTTCATTTAATGTTCTCAAGGGGTTCATCCATGTTGTTGCATATTGCAAAATTTCCTTTTTTCAAGGATAAATTGTATTCCATTGTATGAATAAACCACATATTCTTTCCCCATTCATATGTCGATGGGCATCTTGGTTGTTACCACCTCTTAGCTATTCAGAATCACGTTGCAGTGAACAATGGAGTGCAGGTGTCTCGTTGAGAGCCCGATTTTAGTCCTTTTTGGTCAATACCCACAAGTGTGGTTGCTGGATCATACGGTAGTTCTGCTGTTAGTGTTCTGAGGTAGCTCCCGTCCTTGCAAGCTTGGAAACCCTGCTTTCAGCTGCTCTACAAAAGCAGGTAAAAGGGGATCCTGCATCACTTCCAGTCAGTGTTCTTGATGCTTTCTGTTGTGCGTTTTCTAGATCAACTGGATGACTCTTCTGGCAGCTATGTTATCAAGGATGACACCAAGCCCCACATTCGAATGTGAGTTTGAACAGACTTAGAACCTGGGCGTCCAACCAAAGTGTGGATATTTTTACCCTCCTTGTGTTCCCCCATAGCTCCTTCCTCACAGGGGCTTTAGCTCCACTCTGGGGAGAAGTGGTAGATTTCTCTGGGTGTATGTGGGAAGCTTTTCCAATATTCCTTCTATCTGGACATCCCATAGATGGTCCCATGGGGACATATTCCCAGGAACCTGGGATAATAGGTAAAGTGAGAGAGATAGAAATACAGGGAGATAATAGTCTCCTTTGAGAGAAAGAGAGAGAGAGAGATGTTAGGCTCCTTTGAAAGAGGGAGAGTGTGAGTCTAGGTTTCGTAGGGAGAGAGATAAAGGGTGAGATGCTAGAATCCTTGGAGAGAGAGAGAGATATGCTAGGCTTCCTTGAGAGAGGGAGGGAGGAGAGAGATGCTGGTCTACTTTGAGAGAGAGAGGTGGTAATGGTTGGATCCTTTGAGAGAGAGAGTGAGAGAGAGAGAGAATCTAGGCTCCATTGAGAAAAGAGAGATATACAGAGACAGAGAGATGCTATGCTTCGAGAGAGAGAGGGATGCTAGTCTCTTTTGAAAGAGAGAGAGAGTTACATGCTAGTCTCCTTTCACAGAGAGAGAAACAGAGAGAGATGCACAGAGAGAGATGATAGGCTCTTTTGTGAGAGAGAGAGAGGGATAATAGGCCACTCTGAGAGAGAGAGAGGGGGTTGAGAGATTCTAGGTTCCTTAGAGAGTAAGAGAGATATACAGAGACAGAGAGATGCTAGGCTCCTTTGAGAGAGATGCTAGGCTCATTACAGAGAGAGACAGCGGGACAGTGAAGAGAGAGTATCTAGATTAATTTGAGAGAGATAGAGAAAAGCTTGGCTTATTATAGAGAGAGAGACAGACAGAGATGCTATGCAACTCTTAGAGAGAGATTCTAGACTACTGTGAGAAAGAGAGAGAGATGCTAGACACCTTTGAGATAAAGAGATAGATGCTAGGATCATTTTAGAAAGAGAGAGAGATACTAGACTCATTTGAGAGAGAGAGAGGGAGATACATGCTAGACAACTTAGAGAGAGATAGACAGAGAGACACTGAGAGATGATAGGCCCCTTTGTGAGAAGGAGAGATAGAAAGACAGGGAGATGCTAGGCTCCTTTGGGAGAGACAGAGAGAGAGATGATTGGCTTCTTTGAGAGAGAGAGGGAGAGATATTCTAGGCTACTTTGAGAGAAAGAGAGATATACAGTAACAGAGATATGCTAGGCTCCTTCGAGAGAGAGAGACATGCTCGGCTCCTTTGAATGAGAGAGATAAAGGGATACATACAAGGCTCCGTTGAGAGACACAGAGAGAGTGAGGGATGCTAGGCTCCTTTGAGAGAAAGAGAGAAAAAAGACGGAGATTCTAGTCTCCTTTGAGAAAAAGAGAGATAGTTAGACAGAGAGATGGTAAGCTCTTTTGAAAGAGAGAGAGTGTGATGCTAGTCTTCTTAGTGAGAGTGAGAAAGAGAGAGATGCTAGAATCCTTTGAGAGAGAGAGAGAGATGCTAGTCTCCTTTGAAAGAGAGCGAGTGTGATGGTAGGTATCCTATCGAGATGGAGAAAGATAGAGATCCTAGAATCCCTTTAGAGAGAGAGAGAAAGGGATGCTAGTACACTTTGACGGGGAGGGAGGGAGAGGGAGAGACGATTTACTCCTTGGAGAGAGAAAGAGTGAGAAGGTTGACACTGTTGAGAGCGAGAGAGAGAGAGGGAGAGAAATGCTAAGCTGCTTCGAGACAAAGAGAGAGGGAGAGATAGAGATATGCTAGGCTACTTTGAGAGAGAGGGAGGGAGAGATATGCTAGGCTCCTTAGAGAGAGAAAGCGGGATAGATTTGCTAGGCTTCTTTGAGAGAGAGAGAGAGAGAGCCCGGGAGAGACAGAGAGAGAGATGCTAGGCTCCATTTAGAGAAAGAAAGATATAGAGAGACAGAGAGACTGCAGGCTACTTTGATAGAGAGAGTGATGCTAGACTCCTTTGAAAGAGAGACAGAGAGAGATACATGCTAGGTTCCGTTGCGAGAGAGAGAGACAGACAGAGAGAGATTAAAGACTCGTTAGAGAGAGGGAGAGAGAGTGAGGGATGCTCGGCTCTTTTGAGAGAAAGAGGGAGATAGAAAGACAGGGAGATTGTAGGCTCCTTTGAGAGAGAGAGAGAGAGAGAGAAAGAGAGAGATGCAAATCTTCTTGAGAGAGAGGAAGAGAGAGAGATGCTTGGCTCCATTGAGAGAGAGAGATGCTGAGCTCCTTTGAGAGACAGAGATAGAGATGCTACTCTACTTTGAGAGTGAGAGACATAGGGATGATAGACTCCTTTCAGAGAGAGAGAGTTATATATGCAAGGATTCTTTGAGAGAGGCAGAGTGAGGGAGAGTGACTCTAGTCTCCTATGAGAGAAAGAGAGAAAGGTAGAAAGAGAGATGCTGGGCAGATTTGAAAGAGAAAGAGTGTGATGCAAGGTCTCTTACGGAGACAGAGAAAGTGAGATGCTAATATCCTTTGATATATATATATATGTATATATATGTATATATACTATACTTCTTTGAGAGAGACAGAGAGAGAGGGAGAGAGATGCTATTCTACTTTAAGAGAGAGAGAGAGAGGGCTGGTAGGCTCCTTTGAGATAGAGAGAGAGAGAGATGGTAGGCTTCTTTGAGAGAGAGAGTGAGAGAGAGAGTGTCTAGTCTGCTTTGGGAGGAAGAGAGAAATGTAGACGGATAGATATTAGGCTCCTTTGAAAGACAGACAGTGTGATGCTAGGCTTCTTAGGGAGAGAGAGAAAGAGAGCGATGCTAGAATCCTTTGAGAGAGAGAGAGAGATGCTAGGCTTCTTTGAGAGAGAGAGAGTCAGAGTGAGACAGAGAGATAGAGATTCTAAGTTCCTTTGAGAGAGTGAGAGCAATACACGCTGGCTCCTTGAGAGAGAGATAAACAGAGAGACAGAGAGAGAGGGAGAGAGAAGATAGGCTCCTTAGAGAGAGAGAGAGGTTGAGGGATGCTAGGCTCCTTTGAGAGAAATAGAGAGAGATAGAAAGACTGAGATTCTAGTCTATTTGAGAGAAAGAGGGAGAGATAGAGAGATGTTATGCTCCTTTGAAAGAGGGAGAGTGTGGTGCTAGGCTTCTTAGGGAGAGAGAGAATTAGAGAGATGCTAGAATCTTAGAGAGAGAGAGAGAGAGAGAGAGATGCTAGGCTTCTCTGAGAGAGAGACAGAGTGAGACAGAGAGATAGAGATTCTGGGTTCCTTTGAGAGAGAGAGAGCAATACATGCTGGCTCTTTGAGAGAGAGATAAACAGAGAGAGACAGAGAGGATATAGGCTCCTTTGAGAGAGACATGCTAGGATTCTTTGAGAGAATTAAGTAAAGAGAAAAAGTATGCAATTATACTGACTTTTATAATTACCTATAGAAGTACATTTCCCAGTGTTTTCTGTTTGTTTGGATTCAGATAGCTGTCTCATTTAATTTAATTATTCAGTCTGAAGAAATTCCTGTAGCATTTATATTCCTTGTGTAGGTGTAATTCACATGTCATACAGTTCATCCCCTTAAAATACACAATAGAGTGGTGGCTGGTATATTCGCAGAGCTGTGCCACCATTGCTACCATCAATTTTCAGATATTTTCATTATGACACAAGGGAGAACTGTCCCTAGCCGTAGGTAATCACGAATCTACTTTCTGTCCTGTAGGCTCGGCTCTTCTGGACATTTCCTATAAGTGAGAATCATACAATGTGTGAATCTTTGTGTTTTCCTCCAGTTAGCATGAAAACTTAGGGTTTCACCCATGTTGTGTGTATCAGAACTTCATATTTCTCATGGCTGAATAATTCTCTCCCTTTAATGTTCCTTGTAAGACATGTCAGCTAGCAACAAGTTTCCTCAGTTTTTATTTACCTAAGGATGTCTTTTTTCACCTTCATCTGTGAAAGGTAATTTGCTGGATATAAGATTCTTGTTTGAGTTTTTACTTCCAGCAATGAGAACATGTTGTCCCCACTGCCTTCCAACTGCTATCATGTCTGATGAGAAGTCAGCTGTTAAGCTTACTGGAGTGTACATGTATATCACTTTATTTTTCTCTTTTTGCCTATAAGATCTTTATCTTTGGCTTTCGGTATTTTGCCTATGATGTGCCCAGATGGAGTGCTCTTTGTGTGTATGCTACTTGGAATTTATAGAGTTTCTTGGATGTATGTATTGCTTTTTGGTCACATTTTGGGAATTTTCTGCCATTAAATACTTTAAATATTTTTCTGTTCCTTTCTCCAATCCTGCTTGTATTCGCATTGCACGTGTGGCTGCACTTATTGATGCCCCACATTTCTCTGTGGCTCTTCGTTTTCCTTCACTCATTAATTTTTCTCTCTGTTCTGCAAAATCCATAGTCTCCATGGATCTCGCTTTAAGTTGGCTGCTGGTTACTTCTGCCAGCTCAAATCTACATTTTGGTTATGGTTCTTAACTCCAAGATTTCCATTTGGTTCTAAAAAATACAATTTCTACCTCTCAATAGTATTCTCTCTTTGATGAGCTTTTTTCACTGTACCTTCCTTTAGCTCTTTACGTATGAGAGCTGTGAGGAAAGGTACCCACTTTGTCCCTGCCTGCACCTCCCAGGAGTAGAGCACTCCAAGTAGAGCTTCTGATACACAGTGCATGGGTTTGGTAGGTAAGGTTACAAGTCATGCCTCAGATGCCACAAACTCACTATTCTTACCGACAAATACTCAGTTGTCCTGAATGAATATTTCTTAAAATGCTGTATACCTTTAGGATAACTTCTAGAGACTTTAACTGCTTTAAAAATAATTTTTACCTATTACTTTGTTGATTTACAATTTGTCTTTCTAGAAGTCCCAGTCCTCTTCCACATGATTTTTAAACAATATTTGTTGTGGCTAGAAGAGTTAACATAAGACCTACCGTCTACCAGATGTTTTTTTTAGTGTTTAATGTAGTATTGTTAACAGTGCCGTACAGCAGATCTCCAGAGTTTATTCATCTTCCTTAACTGAGACTTTACACTCCTTGTTTAGTAACTCCGCATTTCCCATGACCCTAACCCTGGCCAACACCATTCCATCATTTGGTTATATGAATTTGACTACTTTAGATACTACATGTTAAGTGTATTCATGCAGTATTTCTCTTTCTGTGACTGGCTTGTTTCATTTAATGTTCTCAAGGGGTTCATCCATGTTGTTGCATATTGCAAAATTTCCTTTTTTCAAGGATAAATTGTATTCCATTGTATGAATAAACCACATATTCTTTCCCTATTCATATGTCGATGGGCATCTTGGTTGTTACCACCTCTTAGCTATTCAGAATCACGTTGCAGTGAACAATGGAGTGCAGGTGTCTCGTTGAGAGCCCGATTTTAGTCCTTTTGGGTCAATACCCACAAGTGTGGTTGCTGGATCATACGGTAGTTCTGCTGTTAGTGTTCTGAGGGAGCTCCCGTCCTTGCAAGCTTGGAAACCCTGCTTTCAGCTGCTCTACAAAAGCAGGTAAAAGGGGATCCTGCATCACTTCCAGTCAGTGTTCTTGATGCTTTCTGTTGTGCGTTTTCTAGATCAACTGGATGACTCTTCTGGCAGCTATGTTATCAAGGATGACACCAAGCCCCACATTCGAATGTGAGTTTGAACAGACTTAGAACCTGGGCGTCCAACCAAAGTGTGGATATTTTTACCCTCCTTGTGTTCCCCCATAGCTCCTTCCTCACAGGGGCTTTAGCTCCACTCTGGGGAGAAGTGGTAGATTTCTCTGGGTGTATGTGGGAAGCTTTTCCAATATTCCTTCTATGTGGACATCCCATAGATGGTCCCATGGGGACATATTCCCAGGAACCTGGGATAATAGGTAAAGTGAGAGAGATAGAAATACAGTTAGATTGTAGTCTCCATTGAGAGAAAGAGAGAGAGAGAGATGTTAGGCTCCTTTGAAAGAGGGAGAGTGTGAGTCTAGGCTTCGTAGGGAGAGAGATAAAGGGTGAGATGCTAGAATCCTTGGACAGAGAGAGAGATATGCTAGGCTTCTTTGAGAGAGAGAGGGGGGAGAGAGATGCTGGTCTACTTTGAGAGAGAGAGGGGGTAATGGTTGGCTCCTTTGAGAGAGAGAGTGAGAGAGAGAGAGAATCTAGGCTCCTTTGAGAAAAGAGAGATATACAGAGACAGAGAGATGCTATGCTTCGAGAGAGAGAGGGATGCTAGTCTCTTTTGAAAGAGAGAGAGTTACATGCTAGTCTCCTTTCACAGAGAGAGAAACAGAGAGAGATGCACAGAGAGAGATGATAGGCTCTTTTGTGAGAGAGAGAGAGGGATAATAGGCCACTCTGAGAGAGAGAGAGGGGGGTTGAGAGATTCTAGGTTCCTTAGAGAGTAAGAGAGATATACAGAGACAGAGAGATGCTAGGCTCCTTTGAGAGAGATGCTAGGCTCATTACAGAGAGAGACAGCGGGACAGTGAAGAGAGAGTATCTAGACTAATTTGAGAGAGAGAGAGAAAAACGTGGCTTATTATAGAGAGAGAGACAGACAGAGATGCTATGCAACTCTTAGAGAGAGATTCTAGACTACTGTGAGAAAGAGAGAGAGATGCTAGACACCTTTGAGAGAAAGAGATAGATGCTAGGATCATTTGAGAAAGAGAGAGGGAGATACATGCTAGACAACTTAGAGAGAGAGATAGACAGAGAGACACTGAGAGATGATAGGCCCCTTTGTGAGAAGGAGAGATAGAAATACAGGGAGTTGCTAGGCTCCTTTGGGAGAGACAGAGAGAGAGATGATTGGCTTCTTTGAGAGAGAGAGGGAGAGATATTCTAGGCTACTTTGAGAGAAAGAGAGATATACAGTAACAGAGATATGCTAGGCTCCTTCGAGAGAGAGAGAGACATGCTCGGCTCCTTTGAATGATAGAGATAAAGGGATACATACAAGGCTCCGTTGAGAGACACAGAGAGAGAGTGAGGGATGCTAGGCTCCTTTGAGAAAAAGAGAGAAAAAAGACGGAGATTCTAGTCTCCTTTGAGAAAATGAGAGATAGTTAGACAGAGAGATGGTAAGCTCTTTTGAAAGAGAGAGAGTGTGATGCTAGTCTTCTTAGTGAGAGTGAGAAAGAGAGAGATGCTAGAATCCTTTGAGAGAGAGAGAGAGATGCTAGTCTCCTTTGAAAGAGAGAGAGTGTGATGGTAGGTATCTTATCGAGATGGAGAAAGATAGAGATCCTAGAATCCCTTTAGAGAGAGAGAGAAAGGGATGCTAGTACACTTTGACGGGGAGGGAGGGAGAGGGAGAGACGATTTACTCCTTGGAGAGAGAAAGAGTGAGAAGGTTGACACTGTTGAGAGCGAGAGAGAGAGGGAGAGAAATGCTAAGCTGCTTCGAGACAAAGAGAGAGGGAGAGATAGAGATATGCTAGGCTACTTTGAGAGAGAAGGAGGGATAGATATGCTAGGCTCCTTAGAGAGAGAAAGCGGGATAGATTTGCTAGGCTTCTTTGAGAGAGAGAGAGAGAGCCCGGGAGAGACAGAGAGAGAGATGCTAGGCTCCTTTTAGAGAAAGAAAGATATAGAGAGACAGAGAGACTCCAGGCTACTTTGATAGAGAGAGTGATGCTAGACTCCTTTGAAAGAGAGACAGAGAGAGATACATGCTAGGTTCCGTTGCGAGAGAGAGAGACAGACAGAGAGAGATGAAAGACTCGTTAGAGAGAGGGAGAGAGAGTGAGGGATGCTCGGCGCTTTTGAGAGAAAGAGGGAGATAGAAAGACAGGGAGATTGTAGGCTCCTTTGAGAGAGAGAGAGAGAGAGAGAGAGAGAGAGAGAGAGATGCAAATATTCTTGAGAGAGAGGAAGAGAGAGAGATGCTTGGCTCCATTGAGAGAGAGAGATGCTGAGCTCCTTTGAGAGACAGAGAGAGAGAGATGCTACTCTACTTTGAGAGTGAGAGACATAGGGATGCTAGACTCCTTTCAGAGAGAGAGAGTTATATATGCAAGGATTCTTTGAGAGAGGCAGAGTGAGGGAGAGTGATTCTAGTCTCCTTTGAGAGAAAGAGAGAAAGGTAGAAAGAGAGATGCTGGGCAGATTTGAAAGAGAAAGAGTGTGATGCAAGGTCTCTTACGGAGACAGAGAAAGTGAGATGCTAATATCCTTTGTTATATATATATATGTATATATATGTATGTATACTATACTTCTTTGTGAGAGACAGAGAGAGAGGGAGAGAGATGCTATTCTACTTTAAGAGAGAGAGAGAGAGAGGGCTGGTAGGCTCCCTTGAGATAGAGATAGAGAGAGATGGTAGGCTTCTTTGAGAGAGAGAGTGAGAGAGAGTGTGTCTAGTCTGATTTGGGAGGAAGAGAGAAATGTAGACGGATAGATATTAGGCTCCTTTGAAAGACAGACAGTGTGATGCTAGGCTTCTTAGGGAGAGAGAGAAAGAGAGCGATGCTAGAATCCTTTGAGAGAGAGAGAGAGATGCTAGGCTTCTTTGAGAGAGAGAGAGTCAGAGTGAGACAGAGAGATAGAGATTCTAAGTTCCTTTGAGAGAGTGAGAGCAATACACGCTGGCTCCTTGAGAGAGAGATAAACAGAGAGACAGAGAGAGAGGGAGAGAGAAGATAGGCTCCTTAGAGAGAGAGAGAGGTTGAGGGATGCTAGGCTCCTTTGAGAGAAATAGAGAGAGATAGAAAGACTGAGATTCTAGTCTATTTGAGAGAAAGAGGGAGAGATAGAGAGATGTTATGCTCCTTTGAAAGAGGGAGAGTGTGGTGCTAGGCTTCTTAGGGAGAGAGAGAATTAGAGAGATGCTAGAATCTTAGAGAGAGAGAGAGAGAGAGAGAGATGCTAGGCTTCTCTGAGAGAGAGACAGAGTGAGACAGAGAGATAGAGATTCTGGGTTCCTTTGAGAGAGAGAGAGCAATACATGCTGGCTCTTTGAGAGAGAGATAAACTGAGAGAGACAGAGAGGATATAGGCTCCTTTGAGAGAGAGATGCTAGGATTCTTTGAGAGAATTAAGTAAAGAGAAAAAGTATGCAATTATACTGACTTTTATAATTACCTATAGAAGTACATTTCCCTGTGTTTTCTGTTTGTTTGGATTCAGATAGCTGTCTCATTTAATTTAATTATTCAGTCTGAAGAAATTCCTGTAGCATTTATATTCCTTGTGTAGGTGTAACTCACATGTCATACAATTCATCCCCTTAAAATACACAATAGAGTGGTGGCTGGTATATTCGCAGAGCTGTGCCACCATTGCTACCATCAATTTTCAGATATTTTCATTATGACACAAGGGAGAACTGTCCCTAGCCGTAGGTAATCACGAATCTACTTTCTGTCCTGTAGGCTCGGCTCTTCTGGACATTTCCTATAAGTGAGAATCATACAATGTGTGAATCTTTGTGTTTTCCTCCAGTTAGCATGAAAACTTAGGGTTTCACCCATGTTGTGTGTATCAGAACTTCATATTTCTCATGGCTGAATAATTCTCTCCCTTTAATGTTCCTTGTAAGACATGTCAGCTAGCAACAAGTTTCCTCAGTTTTTATTTACCTAAGGATGTCTTTTTTCACCTTCATCTGTGAAAGGTAATTTGCTGGATATAAGATTCTTGTTTGAGTTTTTACTTCCAGCAATGAGAACATGTTGTCCCCACTGCCTTCCAACTGCTATCATGTCTGATGAGAAGTCAGCTGTTAAGCTTACTGGAGTGTACATGTATATCACGTTATTTTTCTCTTTTTGCCTATAAGATCTTTATCTTTGGCTTTCGGTATTTTGCCTATGATGTGCCCAGATGGAGTGCTCTTTGTGTGTATGCTACTTGGAATTTATAGAGTTTCTTGGATGTATGTATTGCTTTTTGGTCACATTTTGGGAATTTTCTGCCATTAAATACTTTAAATATTTTTCTGTTCCTTTCTCCAATCCTGCTTGTATTCGCATTGCACGTGTGGCTGCACTTATTGATGCCCCACATTTCTCTGTGGCTCTTCGTTTTCCTTCACTCATTAATTTTTCTCTCTGTTCTGCAAAATCCATAGTCTCCATGGATCTCGCTTTAAGTTGGCTGCTGGTTACTTCTGCCAGCTCAAATCTACATTTTGGTTATGGTTCTTAACTCCAAGATTTCCATTTGGTTCTAAAAAATACAATTTCTACCTCTCAATAGTATTCTCTCTTTGATGAGCTTTTTTCACTGTACCTTCCTTTAGCTCTTTACGTATGAGAGCTGTGAGGAAAGGTACCCACTTTGTCCCTGCCTGCACCTCCCAGGAGTAGAGCACTCCAAGTAGAGCTTCTGATACACAGTGCATGGGTTTGGTAGGTAAGGTTACAAGTCATGCCTCAGATGCCACAAACTCACTATTCTTACCGACAAATACTCAGTTGTCCTGAATGAATATTTCTTAAAATGCTGTATACCTTTAGGATAACTTCTAGAGACTTTAACTGCTTTAAAAATAATTTTTACCTATTACTTTGTTGATTTACAATTTGTCTTTCTAGAAGTCCCAGTCCTCTTCCACATGATTTTTCAACAATATTTGTTGTGGCTAGAAGAGTTAACATAAGACCTACCGTCTACCAGATGTTTTTTTTAGTGTTTAATGTAGTATTGTTGGCAGTGCCGTACAGCAGATCTCCAGAGTTTATTCATCTTCCTTAACTGAGACTTTACACTCCTTGTTTAGTAACTCCGCATTTCCCATGACCCTAAACCTGGCCAACACCATTCCACCATTTGGTTATATGAATTTGACTACTTTAGATACTACATGTTAAGTGTATTCATGCAGTATTTCTCTTTCTGTGACTGGCTTGTTTCATTTAATGTTCTCAAGGGGTTCATCCATGTTGTTGCATATTGCAAAATTTCCTTTTTTCAAGGATAAATTGTATTCCATTGTATGAATAAACCACATATTCTTTCCCCATTCATATGTCGATGGGCATCTTGGTTGTTACCACCTCTTAGCTATTCAGAATCACGTTGCAGTGAACAATGGAGTGCAGGTGTCTCGTTGAGAGCCCGATTTTAGTCCTTTTGGGTCAATACCCACAAGTGTGGTTGCTGGATCATACGGTAGTTCTGCTGTTAGTGTTCTGAGGGAGCTCCCGTCCTTGCAAGCTTGGAAACCCTGCTTTCAGCTGCTCTACAAAAGCAGGTAAAAGGGGATCCTGCATCACTTCCAGTCAGTGTTCTTGATGCTTTCTGTTGTGCGTTTTCTAGACGAACTGGATGACTCTTCTGGCAGCTATGTTATCAAGGATGACACCAAGCCCCACATTCGAATGTGAGTTTGAACAGACTTAGAACCTGGGCGTCCAACCAAAGTGTGGATATTTTTACCCTCCTTGTGTTCCCCCATAGCTCCTTCCTCACAGGGGCTTTAGCTCCACTCTGGGGAGAAGTGGTAGATTTCTCTGGGTGTATGTGGGAAGCTTTTCCAATATTCCTTCTATCTGGACATCCCATAGATGGTCCCATGGGGACATATTCCCAGGAACCTGGGATAATAGGTAAAGTGAGAGAGATAGAAATACAGGGAGATCAGAGTCTCCTTTGAGAGAAAGAGAGAGAGAGAGATGTTAGGCTCCTTTGAAAGAGGGAGAGTGTGAGTCTAGGCTTCGTAGGGAGAGAGATAAAGGGTGAGATGCTAGAATCCTTGGAGAGAGAGAGAGATATGCTAGGCTTCTTTGAGAGAGAGAGGGGGGAGAGAGATGCTGGTCTACTTTGAGAGAGAGAGGGGGTAATGGTTGGCTCCTTTGAGAGAGAGAGTGAGAGAGAGAGAGAATCTAGGCTCCTTTGAGAAAAGAGAGATATACAGAGACAGAGAGATGCTATGCTTCGAGAGAGAGAGGGATGCTAGTCTCTTTTGAAAGAGAGAGAGTTACATGCTAGTCTCCTTTCACAGAGAGAGAAACAGAGAGAGATGCACAGAGAGAGATGATAGGCTCTTTTGTGAGAGAGAGAGAGGGATAATAGGCCACTCTGAGAGAGAGAGAGGGGGGTTGAGAGATTCTAGGTTCCTTAGAGAGTAAGAGAGATATACAGAGACAGAGAGATGCTAGGCTCCTTTGAGAGAGATGCTAGGCTCATTACAGAGAGAGACAGCGGGACAGTGAAGAGAGAGTATCTAGACTAATTTGAGAGAGAGAGAGAAAAGCTTGGCTTATTATAGAGAGAGAGACAGACAGAGATGCTATGCAACTCTTAGAGAGAGATTCTAGACTACTGTGAGAAAGAGAGAGAGATGCTAGACACCTTTGAGAGAAAGAGATAGATGCTAGGATCATTTGAGAAAGAGAGAGAGATACTAGACTCATTTGAGAGAGAGAGAGGGAGATACATGCTAGACAACTTAGAGAGAGAGATAGACAGAGAGACACTGAGAGATGATAGGCCCCTTTGTGAGAAGGAGAGATAGAAAGACAGGGAGTTGCTAGGCTCCTTTGGGAGAGACAGAGAGAGAGATGATTGGCTTCTTTGAGAGAGAGAGGGAGAGATATTCTAGGCTACTTTGAGAGAAAGAGAGATATACAGTAACAGAGATATGCTAGGCTCCTTCGAGAGAGAGAGAGACATGCTCGGCTCCTTTGAATGATAGAGATAAAGGGATACATACAAGGCTCCGTTGAGAGACACAGAGAGAGAGTGAGGGATGCTAGGCTCCTTTGAGAGAAAGAGAGAAAAAAGACGGAGATTCTAGTCTCCTTTGAGAAAAAGAGAGATAGTTAGACAGAGAGATGGTAAGCTCTTTTGAAAGAGAGAGAGTGTGATGCTAGTCTTCTTAGTGAGAGTGAGAAAGAGAGAGATGCTAGAATCCTTTGAGAGAGAGAGAGAGATGCTAGTCTCCTTTGAAAGAGAGAGAGTGTGATGGTAGGTATCTTATTGAGATGGAGAAAGATAGAGATCCTAGAATCCCTTTAGAGAGAGAGAGAAAGGGATGCTAGTACACTTTGACGGGGAGGGAGGGAGAGGGAGAGACGATTTACTCCTTGGAGAGAGAAAGAGTGAGAAGGTTGACACTGTTGAGAGCGAGAGAGAGAGGGAGAGAAATGCTAAGCTGCTTCGAGACAAAGAGAGAGGGAGAGATAGAGATATGCTAGGCTACTTTGAGAGAGAAGGAGGGAGAGATATGCTAGGCTCCTTAGAGAGAGAAAGCGGGATAGATTTGCTAGGCTTCTTTGAGAGAGAGAGAGAGAGCCCGGGAGAGACAGAGAGAGAGATGCTAGGGTCCTTTTAGAGAAAGAAAGATATAGAGAGACAGAGAGACCCCAGGCTACTTTGATAGAGAGAGTGATGCTAGACTCCTTTGAAAGAGAGACAGAGAGAGATACATGCTAGGTTCCGTTGCGAGAGAGAGAGACAGACAGAGAGAGATGAAAGACTCGTTAGAGAGAGGGAGAGAGAGTGAGGGATGCTCGGCGCTTTTGAGAGAAAGAGGGAGATAGAAAGACAGGGAGATTGTAGGCTCCTTTGAGAGAGAGAGAGAGAGAGAGAGAGAGAGAGATGCAAATCTTCTTGAGAGAGAGGAAGAGAGAGAGATGCTTGGCTCCATTGAGAGAGAGAGATGCTGAGCTCCTTTGAGAGACAGAGAGAGAGAGATGCTACTCTACTTTGAGAGTGAGAGACATAGGGATGCTAGACTCCTTTCAGAGAGAGAGAGTTATATATGCAAGGATTCTTTGAGAGAGGCAGAGTGAGGGAGAGTGATTCTAGTCTCCTTTGAGAGAAAGAGAGAAAGGTAGAAAGAGAGATGCTGGGCAGATTTGAAAGAGAAAGAGTGTGATGCAAGGTCTCTTACAGAGACAGAGAAAGTGAGATGCTAATATCCTTTGATATATATATATATGTATATATATGTATATATACTATACTTCTTTGAGAGAGACACAGAGAGAGGGAGAGAGATGCTATTCTACTTTAAGTGAGAAAGAGAGGGCTGGTAGGCTCCGTTGAGATAGAGATAGAGAGAGATGGTAGGCTTCTTTGAGAGAGAGAGTGAGAGAGAGAGTGTCTAGTCTGCTTTGGGAGGAAGAGAGAAATGTAGACGGATAGATAATAGGCTCCTTTGAAAGACAGACAGTGTGATGCTAGGCTTCTTAGGGAGAGAGAGAAAGAGAGCGATGCTAGAATCCTTTGAGAGAGAGAGAGATGCTAGGCTTCTTTGAGAGAGAGAGAGTCAGAGTGAGACAGAGAGATAGAGATTCTAAGTTCCTTTGAGAGAGTGAGAGCAATACACGCTGGCTCCTTGAGAGAGAGATAAACAGAGAGACAGAGAGAGAGGGAGAGAGAAGATAGGCTCCTTAGAGAGAGAGAGAGGTTGAGGGATGCTAGGCTCCTTTGAGAGAAATAGAGAGAGATAGAAAGACTGAGATTCTAGTCTATTTGAGGAAAGAGGGAGAGATAGAGAGATGTTATGCTCCTTTGAAAGAGGGAGAGTGTGGTGCTAGGCTTCTTAGGGAGAGAGAGAATTTGAGAGATGCTAGAATCTTAGAGAGAGAGAGAGAGAGAGAGAGAGATGCTAGGCTTCTCTGAGAGAGAGAGACAGAGTGAGACAGAGAGATAGAGATTCTGGGTTCCTTTGAGAGAGAGAGAGCAATACATGCTGGCTCTTTGAGAGAGAGATAAACAGAGAGAGACAGAGAGGATATAGGCTCCTTTGAGAGAGAGATGCTAGGATTCTTTGAGAGAATTAAGTAAAGAGAAAAAGTATGCAATTATACTGACTTTTATAATTACCTATAGAAGTACATTTCCCAGTGTTTTCTGTTTGTTTGGATTCAGATAGCTGTCTCATTTAATTTAATTATTCAGTCTGAAGAAATTCCTGTAGCATTTATATTCCTTGTGTAGGTGTAATTCACATGTCATACAATTCATCCCCTTAAAATACACAATAGAGTGGTGGCTGGTATATTCGCAGAGCTGTGCCACCATTGCTACCATCAATTTTCAGATATTTTCATTATGACACAAGGGAGAACTGTCCCTAGCCGTAGGTAATCACGAATCTACTTTCTGTCCTGTAGGCTCGGCTCTTCTGGACATTTCCTATAAGTGAGAATCATACAATGTGTGAATCTTTGTGTTTTCCTCCAGTTAGCATGAAAACTTAGGGTTTCACCCATGTTGTGTGTATCAGAACTTCATATTTCTCATGGCTGAATAATTCTCTCCCTTTAATGTTCCTTGTAAGACATGTCAGCTAGCAACAAGTTTCCTCAGTTTTTATTTACCTAAGGATGTCTTTTTTCACCTTCATCTGTGAAAGGTAATTTGCTGGATATAAGATTCTTGTTTGAGTTTTTACTTCCAGCAATGAGAACATGTTGTCCCCACTGCCTTCCAACTGCTATCATGTCTGATGAGAAGTCAGCTGTTAAGCTTACTGGAGTGTACATGTATATCACTTTATTTTTCTCTTTTTGCCTATAAGATCTTTATCTTTGGCTTTCGGTATTTTGCCTATGATGTGCCCAGATGGAGTGCTCTTTGTGTGTATGCTACTTGGAATTTATAGAGTTTCTTGGATGTATGTATTGCTTTTTGGTCACATTTTGGGAATTTTCTGCCATTAAATACTTTAAATATTTTTCTGTTCCTTTCTCCAATCCTGCTTGTATTCGCATTGCACGTGTGGCTGCACTTATTGATGCCCCACATTTCTCTGTGGCTCTTCGTTTTGCTTCACTCATTAATTTTTCTCTCTGTTCTGCAAAATCCATAGTCTCCATGGATCTCGCTTTAAGTTGGCTGCTGGTTACTTCTGCCAGCTCAAATCTACATTTTGGTTATGGTTCTTAACTCCAAGATTTCCATTTGGTTCTAAAAAATACAATTTCTACCTCTCAATAGTATTCTCTCTTTGATGAGCTTTTTTCACTGTACCTTCCTTTAGCTCTTTACGTATGAGAGCTGTGAGGAAAGGTACCCACTTTGTCCCTGCCTGCACCTCCCAGGAGTAGAGCACTCCAAGTAGAGCTTCTGATACACAGTGCATGGGTTTGGTAGGTAAGGTTACAAGTCATGCCTCAGATGCCACAAACTCACTATTCTTACCGACAAATACTCAGTTGTCCTGAATGAATATTTCTTAAAATGCTGTATACCTTTAGGATAACTTCTAGAGACTTTAACTGCTTTAAAAATAATTTTTACCTATTACTTTGTTGATTTACAATTTGTCTTTCTAGAAGTCCCAGTCCTCTTCCACATGATTTTTCAACAATATTTGTTGTGGCTAGAAGAGTTAACATAAGACCTACCGTCTACCAGATGTTTTTTTTAGTGTTTAATGTAGTATTGTTGGCAGTGCCGTACAGCAGATCTCCAGAGTTTATTCATCTTCCTTAACTGAGACTTTACACTCCTTGTTTAGTAACTCCGCATTTCCCATGACCCTAAACCTGGCCAACACCATTCCACCATTTGGTTATATGAATTTGACTACTTTAGATACTACATGTTAAGTGTATTCATGCAGTATTTCTCTTTCTGTGACTGGCTTGTTTCATTTAATGTTCTCAAGGGGTTCATCCATGTTGTTGCATATTGCAAAATTTCCTTTTTTCAAGGATAAATTGTATTCCATTGTATGAATAAACCACATATTCTTTCCCCATTCATATGTCGATGGGCATCTTGGTTGTTACCACCTCTTAGCTATTCAGAATCACGTTGCAGTGAACAATGGAGTGCAGGTGTCTCGTTGAGAGCCCGATTTTAGTCCTTTTGGGTCAATACCCACAAGTGTGGTTGCTGGATCATACGGTAGTTCTGCTGTTAGTGTTCTGAGGGAGCTCCCGTCCTTGCAAGCTTGGAAACCCTGCTTTCAGCTGCTCTACAAAAGCAGGTAAAAGGGGATCCTGCATCACTTCCAGTCAGTGTTCTTGATGCTTTCTGTTGTGCGTTTTCTAGATCAACTGGATGACTCTTCTGGCAGCTATGTTATCAAGGATGACACCAAGCCCCACATTCGAATGTGAGTTTGAACAGACATAGAACCTGGGCGTCCAACCAAAGTGTGGATATTTTTACCCTCCTTGTGTTCCCCCATAGCTCCTTCCTCACAGGGTCTTTAGCTCCACTCTGGGGAGAAGTGGTAGATTTCTCTGGGTGTATGTGGGAAGCTTTTCCAATATTCCTTCTATCTGGACATCCCATAGATGGTCCCATGGGGACATATTCCCAGGAACCTGGGATAATAGGTAAAGTGAGAGAGATAGAAATACAGGGAGATTATAGTCTCCTTTGAGAGAAAGAGAGAGAGAGAGATGTTAGGCTCCTTTGAAAGAGGGAGAGTGTGAGTCTAGGCTTCGTAGGGAGAGAGATAAAGGGTGAGATGCTAGAATCCTTGGACAGAGAGAGAGATATGCTAGGCTTCTTTGAGAGAGAGTGGGGGGAGAGAGATGCTGGTCTACGTTGAGAGAGAGAGGGGGTAATGTTTGGCTCCTTTGAGAGAGAGAGTGAGAGAGAGAGAGAATCTAGGCTCCTTTGAGAAAAGAGAGATATACAGAGACAGAAAGATGCTATGCTTCGAGAGAGAGAGGGATGCTAGTCTCTTTTGAAAGAGAGAGAGAGTTACATGCTAGTCTCCTTTCACAGAGAGAGAAACAGAGAGAGATGCACAGAGAGAGATGATAGGCTCTTTTGTGAGAGAGAGAGAGGGATAATAGGCCACTCTGAGAGAGAGAGGGGGGGGTTGAGAGATTCTAGGTTCCTTAGAGAGTAAGAGAGATATACAGAGACAGAGAGATGCTAGGCTCCTTTGAGAGAGATGCTAGGCTCATTACAGAGAGAGACAGCGGGACAGTGAAGAGAGAGTATCTAGACTAATTTGAGAGAGAGAGAGAAAAGCTTGGCTTATTATAGAGAGAGAGACAGACAGAGATGCTATGCAACTCTTAGAGAGAAATTCAAGACTACTGTGAGAAAGAGAGAGAGATGCTAGACACCTTTGAGAGAAAGAGATAGATGCTAGGATCATTTGAGAAAGAGAGAGAGATACTAGACTCATTTGAGAGAGAGAGAGGGAGATACATGCTAGACAACTTAGAGAGAGAGATAGACAGAGAGACACTGAGAGATGATAGGCCCCTTTCTGAGAAGGAGAGATAGAAAGACAGGGAGTTGCTAGGCTCCTTTGGGAGAGACAGAGAGAGAGATGATTGGCTTCTTTGAGAGAGAGAGGGAGAGATATTCTAGGCTACTTTGAGAGAAAGAGAGATATACAGTAACAGAGATATGCTAGGCTCCTTCGAGAGAGAGAGGGACATGCTCGGCTCCTTTGAATGAGAGAGATAAAGGGATACATACAAGGCTCCGTTGAGAGACACAGAGAGAGAGTGAGGGATGCTAGGCTCCTTTGAGAGAAAGAGAGAAAAAAGACGGAGATTCTAGTCTCCTTTGAGAAAAAGAGAGATAGTTAGGCAGAGAGATGGTAAGCTCTTTTGAAAGAGAGAGAGTGTGATGCTAGTCTTCTGAGTGAGAGTGAGAAAGAGAGAGATGCTAGAATCCTTTGAGAGAGAGAGAGAGATGCTAGTCTCCTTTGAAAGAGAGCGAGTGTGATGGTAGGTATCTTATCGAGATGGAGAAAGATAGAGATCCTAGAATCCCTTTAGAGAGAGAGAGAAAGGGATGCTAGTACACTTTGACGGGGAGGGAGGGAGAGGGAGAGACGATTTACTCCTTGGAGAGAGAAAGAGTGAGAAGGTTGACACTGTTGAGAGCGAGAGAGAGAGAGGGAGAGAAATGCTAAGCTGCTTCGAGACAAAGATAGAGGGAGAGATAGAGATATGCTAGGCTACTTTGAGAGAGAGGGAGGGAGAGATATGCTAGGCTCCTTAGAGAGAGAAAGCGGGATAGATTTGCTAGGCTTCTTTGAGAGAGAGAGAGAGAGAGCCCGGGAGAGACAGAGAGAGAGATGCTAGGCTCCATTTAGAGAAAGAAAGATATAGAGAGACAGAGAGACTGCAGGCTACTTTGATAGAGAGAGTGATGCTAGACTCCTTTGAAAGAGAGACAGAGAGAGATACATGCTAGGTTCCGTTGCGAGAGAGAGAGACAGACAGAGAGAGATGAAAGACTCGTTAGAGAGAGGGAGAGAGAGTGAGGGATGCTCGGCTCTTTTGAGAGAAAGAGGGAGATAGAAAGACAGGGAGATTGTAGGCTCCTTTGAGAGAGAGAGAGAGAGAAAGAGAGAGATGCAAATCTTCTTGAGAGAGAGGAAGAGAGAGAGATGCTTGGCTCCATTGAGGGAGAGAGATGCTGAGCTCCTTTGAGAGACAGAGAGAGAGAGATGCTACTCTACTTTGAGAATGAGAGACATAGGGATGCTAGACTCCATTCAGAGAGAGAGAGTTATATATGCAAGGATTCTTTGAGAGAGGCAGAGTGAGGGAGAGTGATTCTAGTCTCCTTTGAGAGAAAGAGAGAAAGGTAGAAAGAGAGATGCTGGGCAGATTTGAAAGAGAAAGAGTGTGATGCAAGGTCTCTTACGGAGACAGAGAACGTGAGATGCTAATATCCTTTGATATATATATATATATATATATGTATATATACTATACTTCTTTGAGAGAGACAGAGAGAGAGGGAGAGAGATGCTATTCTACTTTAAGAGAGAGAGAGAGAGAGGGCTGGTAGGCTCCTTTGAGATAGAGATAGAGAGAGATGGTAGGCTTCTTTGAGAGAGAGAGTGAGAGAGAGAGTGTCTAGTCTGCTTTGGGAGGAAGAGAGAAATGTAGACGGATAGATATTAGGCTCCTTTGAAAGACAGACAGTGTGATGCTAGGCTTCTTAGGGAGAGAGAGAAAGAGAGCGATGCTAGAATCCTTTGAGAGAGAGAGAGAGATGCTAGGCTTCTTTGAGAGAGAGAGAGTCAGAGTGAGACAGAGAGATAGAGATTCTAAGTTCCTTTGAGAGAGTGAGAGCAATACACGCTGACTCCTTGAGAGAGAGATAAACAGAGAGACAGAGAGAGAGGGAGAGAGAAGATAGGCTCCTTAGAGAGAGAGAGAGGTTGAGGGATGCTAGGCTCCTTTGAGAGAAATAGAGAGAGATAGAAAGACTGAGATTCTAGTCTATTTGAGGAAAGAGGGAGAGATAGAGAGATGTTATGCTCCTTTGAAAGAGGGAGAGTGTGGTGCTAGGCTTCTTAGGGAGAGAGAGAATTTGAGAGATGCTAGAATCTTAGAGAGAGAGAGAGAGAGAGAGAGAGATGCTAGGCTTCTCTGAGAGAGAGAGACAGAGTGAGACAGAGAGATAGAGATTCTGGGTTCCTTTGAGAGAGAGAGAGCAATACATGCTGGCTCTTTGAGAGAGAGATAAACAGAGAGAGACAGAGAGGATATAGGCTCCTTTGAGAGAGAGATGCTAGGATTCTTTGAGAGAATTAAGTAAAGAGAAAAAGTATGCAATTATACTGACTTTTATAATTACCTATAGAAGTACATTTCCCAGTGTTTTCTGTTTGTTTGGATTCAGATAGCTGTCTCATTTAATTTAATTATTCAGTCTGAAGAAATTCCTGTAGCATTTATATTCCTTGTGTAGGTGTAATTCACATGTCATACAATTCATCCCCTTAAAATACACAATAGAGTGGTGGCTGGTATATTCGCAGAGCTGTGCCACCATTGCTACCATCAATTTTCAGATATTTTCATTATGACACAAGGGAGAACTGTCCCTAGCCGTAGGTAATCACGAATCTACTTTCTGTCCTGTAGGCTCGGCTCTTCTGGACATTTCCTATAAGTGAGAATCATACAATGTGTGTATCTTTGTGTTTTCCTCCAGTTAGCATGAAAACTTAGGGTTTCACCCATGTTGTGTGTATCAGAACTTCATATTTCTCATGGCTGAATAATTCTCTCCCTTTAATGTTCCTTGTAAGACATGTCAGCTAGCAACAAGTTTCCTCAGTTTTTATTTACCTAAGGATGTCTTTTTTCACCTTCATCTGTGAAAGGTAATTTGCTGGATATAAGATTCTTGTTTGAGTTTTTACTTCCAGCAATGAGAACATGTTGTCCCCACTGCCTTCCAACTGCTATCATGTCTGATGATAAGTCAGCTGTTAAGCTTACTGGAGTGTACATGTATATCACTTTATTTTTCTCTTTTTGCCTATAAGATCTTTATCTTTGGCTTTCGGTATTTTGCCTATGATGTGCCCAGATGGAGTGCTCTTTGTGTGTATGCTACTTGGAATTTATAGAGTTTCTTGGATGTATGTATTGCTTTTTGGTCACATCTTGGGATTTTTCTGCCATTAAATAATTTAAATATTTTTCTGTTCCTTTCTCCAATCCTGCTTGTATTCGCATTGCACGTGTGGCTGCACTTATTGATGCCCCACATTTCTCTGTGGCTCTTCGTTTTGCTTCACTCATTAATTTTTCTCTCTGTTCTGCAAAATCCATAGTCTCCATGGATCTCGCTTTAAGTTGGCTGCTGGTTACTTCTGCCAGCTCAAATCTACATTTTGGTTATGGTTCTTAACTCCAAGATTTCCATTTGGTTCTAAAAAATACAATTTCTACCTCTCAATAGTATTCTCTCTTTGATGAGCTTTTTTCACTGTACCTTCCTTTAGCTCTTTACGTATGAGAGCTGTGAGGAAAGGTACCCACTTTGTCCCTGCCTGCACCTCCCAGGAGTAGAGCACTCCAAGTAGAGCTTCTGATACACAGTGCATGGGTTTGGTAGGTAAGGTTACAAGTCATGCCTCAGATGCCACAAACTCACTATTCTTACCGACAAATACTCAGTTGTCCTGAATGAATATTTCTTAAAATGCTGTATACCTTTAGGATAACTTCTAGAGACTTTAACTGCTTTAAAAATAATTTTTACCTATTACTTTGTTGATTTACAATTTGTCTTTCTAGAAGTCCCAGTCCTCTTCCACATGATTTTTCAACAATATTTGTTGTGGCTAGAAGAGTTAACATAAGACCTACCGTCTACCAGATGTTTTTTTTAGTGTTTAATGTAGTATTGTTGGCAGTGCCGTACAGCAGATCTCCAGAGTTTATTCATCTTCCTTAACTGAGACTTTACACTCCTTGTTTAGTAACTCCGCATTTCCCATGACCCTAAACCTGGCCAACACCATTCCACCATTTGGTTATATGAATTTGACTACTTTAGATACTACATGTTAAGTGTATTCATGCAGTATTTCTCTTTCTGTGACTGGCTTGTTTCATTTAATGTTCTCAAGGGGTTCATCCATGTTGTTGCATATTGCAAAATTTCCTTTTTTCAAGGATAAATTGTATTCCATTGTATGAATAAACCACATATTCTTTCCCCATTCATATGTCGATGGGCATCTTGGTTGTTACCACCTCTTAGCTATTCAGAATCACGTTGCAGTGAACAATGGAGTGCAGGTGTCTCGTTGAGAGCCCGATTTTAGTCCTTTTTGGTCAATACCCACAAGTGTGGTTGCTGGATCATACGGTAGTTCTGCTGTTAGTGTTCTGAGGGAGCTCCCGTCCTTGCAAGCTTGGAAACCCTGCTTTCAGCTGCTCTACAAAAGCAGGTAAAAGGGGATCCTGCATCACTTCCAGTCAGTGTTCTTGATGCTTTCTGTTGTGCGTTTTCTAGATCAACTGGATGACTCTTCTGGCAGCTATGTTATCAAGGATGACACCAAGCCCCACATTCGAATGTGAGTTTGAACAGACATAGAACCTGGGCGTCCAACCAAAGTGTGGATATTTTTACCCTCCTTGTGTTCCCCCATAGCTCCTTCCTCACAGGGGCTTTAGCTCCACTCTGGGGAGAACTGGTAGATTTCTCTGGGTGTATGTGGGAAGCTTTTCCAATATTCCTTCTATCTGGACATCCCATAGATGGTCCCATGGGGACATATTCCCAGGAACCTGGGATAATAGGTAAAGTGAGAGAGATAGAAATACAGGGAGATTATAGTCTCCTTTGAGAGAAAGAGAGAGAGAGAGATGTTAGGCTCCTTTGAAAGAGGGAGAGTGTGAGTCTAGGCTTCGTAGGGAGAGAGATAAAGGGTGAGATGCTAGAATCCTTGGACAGAGAGAGAGATATGCTAGGCTTCTTTGAGAGAGAGTGGGAGGAGAGAGATGCTGTTCTACTTTGAGAGAGAGAGGGGGTAATGTTTGGCTCCTTTGAGAGAGAGAGTGAGAGAGAGAGAGAATCTAGGCTCCTTTGAGAAAAGAGAGATATACAGAGACAGAGAGATGCTATGCTTCGAGAGAGAGAGGGATGCTAGTCTCTTTTGAAAGAGAGAGAGAGTTACATGCTAGTCTCCTTTCACAGAGAGAGAAACAGAGAGAGATGCACAGAGAGAGATGATAGGCTCTTTTGTGAGAGAGAGAGAGGGATAATAGGCCACTCTGAGAGAGAGGGGGGGGGTTGAGAGATTCTAGGTTCCTTAGAGAGTAAGAGAGATATACAGAGACAGAGAGATGCTAGGCTCCTTTGAGAGAGATGCTAGGCTCATTACAGAGAGAGACAGCGGGACAGTGAAGAGAGAGTATCTAGACTAATTTGAGAGAGAGAGAGAAAAGCTTGGCTTATTATAGAGAGAGAGACAGACAGAGATGCTATGCAACTCTTAGAGAGAGATTCAAGACTACTGTGAGAAAGAGAGAGAGATGCTAGACACCTTTGAGAGAAAGAGATAGATGCTAGGATCATTTGAGAAAGAGAGAGAGATACTAGACTCATTTGAGAGAGAGAGAGGGAGATACATGCTAGACAACTTAGAGAGATAGACAGAGAGACACTGAGAGATGATAGGCCCCTTTGTGAGAAGGAGAGATAGAAAGACAGGGAGTTGCTAGGCTCCTTTGGGAGAGACAGAGAGAGAGATGATTGGCTTCTTTGAGAGAGAGAGGGAGAGATATTCTAGGCTACTTTGAGAGAAAGAGAGATATACAGTAACAGAGATATGCTAGGCTCCTTCGAGAGAGAGAGAGACATGCTCGGCTCCTTTGAATGATAGAGATAAAGGGATACATACAAGGCTCCGTTGAGAGACACAGAGAGAGAGTGAGGGATGCTAGGCTCCTTTGAGAGAAAGAGAGAAAAAAGACGGAGATTCTAGTCTCCTTTGAGAAAAAGAGAGATAGTTAGACAGAGAGATGGTAAGCTCTTTTGAAAGAGAGAGAGTGTGATGCTAGTCTTCTTAGTGAGAGTGAGAAAGAGAGAGATGCTAGAATCCTTTGAGAGAGAGAGAGAGATGCTAGTCTCCTTTGAAAGAGAGCGAGTGTGATGGTAGTTATCCTATCGAGATGGAGAAAGATAGAGATCCTAGAATCCCTTTAGAGAGAGAGAGAAAGGGATGCTAGTACACTTTGACGGGGAGGGAGGGAGAGGGAGAGACGATTTACTCCTTGGAGAGAGAAAGAGTGAGAAGGTTGACACTGTTGAGAGCGAGAGAGAGAGAGGGAGAGAAATGCTAAGCTGCTTCGAGACAAAGAGAGAGGGAGAGATAGAGATATGCTAGGCTACTTTGAGAGAGAGGGAGGGAGAGATATGCTAGGCTCCTTAGAGAGAGAAAGCGGGATAGATTTGCTAGGCTTCTTTGAGAGAGAGAGAGAGAGAGCCCGGGAGAGACAGAGAGAGAGATGCTAGGCTCCATTTAGAGAAAGAAAGATATAGAGAGACAGAGAGACTGCAGGCTACTTTGATAGAGAGAGTGATGCTAGACTCCTTTGAAAGAGAGACAGAGAGAGATACATGCTAGGTTCCGTTGCGAGAGAGAGAGACAGACAGAGAGAGATGAAAGACTCGTTAGAGAGAGGGAGAGAGAGTGAGGGATGCTCGGCTCTTTTGAGAGAAAGAGGGAGATAGAAAGACAGGGAGATTGTAGGCTCCTTTGAGAGAGAGAGAGAGAGAAAGAGAGAGATGCAAATCTTCTTGAGAGAGAGGAAGAGAGAGAGATGCTTGGCTCCATTGAGGGAGAGAGATGCTGAGCTCCTTTGAGAGACAGAGAGAGAGAGATGCTACTCTACTTTGAGAGTGAGAGACATAGGGATGCTAGACTCCTTTCAGAGAGAGAGAGTTATATATGCAAGGATTCTTTGAGAGAGGCAGAGTGAGGGAGAGTGATTCTAGTCTCCTTTGAGAGAAAGAGAGAAAGGTAGAAAGAGAGATGCTGGGCAGATTAGAAAGAGAAAGAGTGTGATGCAAGGTCTCTTACGGAGACAGAGAACGTGAGATGCTAATATCCTTTGATATATATATATATATATATATATATATATGTATATATACTATACTTCTTTGAGAGAGACAGAGAGAGAGGGAGAGAGATGCTATTCTACTTTAAGAGAGAGAGAGAGAGAGGGCTGGTAGGCTCCTTTGAGATAGAGATAGAGAGAGATGGTAGGCTTCTTTGAGAGAGAGAGTGAGAGAGAGAGTGTCTAGTCTGCTTTGGGAGGAAGAGAGAAATGTAGACGGATAGATATTAGGCTCCTTTGAAAGACAGACAGTGTGATGCTAGGCTTCTTAGGGAGAGAGAGAAAGAGAGCGATGCTAGAATCCTTTGAGAGAGAGAGAGAGATGCCAGGCTTCTTTGAGAGAGAGAGAGTCAGAGTGAGACAGAGAGATAGAGATTCTAAGTTCCTTTGAGAGAGTGAGAGCAATGCACGCTGGCTCCTTGAGAGAGAGATAAACAGAGAGACAGAGAGAGAGGGAGAGAGAAGATAGGCTCCTTAGAGAGAGAGAGAGGTTGAGGGATGCTAGGCTCCTTTGAGAGAAATAGAGAGAGATAGAAAGACTGAGATTCTAGTCTATTTGAGGAAAGAGGGAGAGATAGAGAGATGTTATGCTCCTTTGAAAGAGGGAGAGTGTGGTGCTAGGCTTCTTAGGGAGAGAGAGAATTTGAGAGATGCTAGAATCTTAGAGAGAGAGAGAGAGAGAGAGAGAGAGAGAGATGCTAGGCTTCTCTGAGAGAGAGAGACAGAGTGAGACAGAGAGATAGAGATTCTGGGTTCCTTTGAGAGAGAGAGAGCAATACATGCTGGCTCTTTGAGAGAGATAAACAGAGAGAGACAGAGAGGATATAGGCTCCTTTGAGAGAGAGATGCTAGGATTCTTTGAGAGAATTAAGTAAAGAGAAAAAGTATGCAATTATACTGACTTTTATAATTACCTATAGAAGTACATTTCCCAGTGTTTTCTGTTTGTTTGGATTCAGATAGCTGTCTCATTTAATTTAATTATTCAGTCTGAAGAAATTCCTGTAGCATTTATATTCCTTGTGTAGCTGTAATTCACATGTCATACAGTTCATCCCCTTAAAATACACAATAGAGTGGTGGCTGGTATATTCGCAGAGCTGTGCCACCATTGCTACCATCAATTTTCAGATATTTTCATTATGACACAAGGGAGAACTGTCCCTAGCCGTAGGTAATCACGAATGTACTTTCTGTCCTGTAGGCTCGGCTCTTCTGGACATTTCCTATAAGTGAGAATCATACTATGTGTGAATCTTTGTGTTTTCCTCCAGTTAGCATGAATCTTAGGGTTTCACCCATGTTGTGAGTATCAGAACTTCATCTTTCTCATGGCTGAATAATTCTCTCCCTTTAATGTTCCTTGTAAGACATGTCAGCTAGCAACAAGTTTCCTCAGTTTTTATTTACCTAAGGATGTCTTTTTTTCACCTTCATCTGTGAAAGGTAATTTGCTGGATATAAGATTCTTGTTTGAGTTTTTACTTCCAGCAATGAGAACATGTTGTCCCCACTGCCTTCCAACTGCTATCATGTCTGATGAGAAGTCAGCTGTTAAGCTTACTGGAGTGTACATGTATATCACTTTATTTTTCTCTTTTTGCCTATAAGATCTTTATCTTTGGCTTTCGGTATTTTGCCTATGATGTGCCCAGATGGAGTGCTCTTTGTGTGTATGCTACTTGGAATTTATAGAGTTTCTTGGATGTATGTATTGCTTTTTGGTCACATTTTGGGAATTTTCTGCCATTAAATACTTTAAATATTTTTCTGTTCCTTTCTCCAATCCTGCTTGTATTCGCATTGCACGTGTGGCTGCACTTATTGATGCCCCACATTTCTCTGTGGCTCTTCGTTTTGCTTCACTCATTAATTTTTCTCTCTGTTCTGCAAAATCCATAGTCTCCATGGATCTCGCTTTAAGTTGGCTGCTGGTTACTTCTGCCAGCTCAAATCTACATTTTGGTTATGGTTCTTAACTCCAAGATTTCCATTTGGTTCTAAAAAAATAGAATTTCTACCTCTCAATAGTATTCTCTCTTTGATGAGCTTTTTTCACTGTACCTTCCTTTAGCTCTTTAGGTATGAGAGCTGTGAGGAAAGGTACCCACTTTGTCCCTGCCTGCACCTCCCACGAGTAGAGCACTCCAAGTAGAGCTTCTGATACACAGTGCATGGGTTTGGTAGGTAAGGTTACAAGTCATGCCTCAGATGCCACAAACTCACTATTCTTACCGACAAATACTCAGTTGTCCTGAATGAATATTTCTTAAAATGCTGTATACCTTTAGGATAACTTCTAGAGACTATAACGGCCTTAAAAATAATTTTTACCTATTACTTTGTTGATTTACAATTTGTCTTTCTAGAAGTCCCAGTCCTCTTCCACATGATTTTTAAACAATATTTGTTGTGGCTAGAAGAGTTAACATAAGACCTACCGTCTACCAGATGATTTTTTTAGTGTTTAATGTAGTATGGTTGGCAGTGCCGTACAGCAGATCTCCAGAGTTTATTCATCTTCCTTAACTGAGACTTTACACTCCTTGTTTAGTAAATCCGCAATTCCCATGACCCTAACCCTGGCCAACACCATTCCACCATTTGGTTAGATGAATTTGACTACTTTAGATACTACATGTTAAGTGTATTCATGCAGTATTTCTCTTTCTGTGACTGGCTTGTTTCATTTAATGTTCTCAAGGGGTTCATCCATGTTGTTGCATATTGCAAAATTTCCTTTTCTCAAGGATAAATTGGATTCCATTGTATGTATAAACCACATATTCTTTCCCCATTCATATGTCGATGGGCATCTTGGTTGTTACCACCTCTTAGCTATTCAGAATCACGTTGCAGTGAACAATGGAGTGCAGATGTCTCGTTGAGATTCCGATTTTAGTCCTTTTGGGTCAATACCCACAAGTGTGGTTGCTGGATCATACGGTAGTTCTGCTGTTAGTGTTCTGAGGGAGCTCCCGTCCTTGCAAGCTTGGAAACCCTGCTTTCAGCTGCTCTACAAAAGCAGGTAAAAGGGGATCCTGCATCACTTCCAGTCAGTGTTCTTGATGCTTTCTGTTGTGCGTTTTCTAGATCAACTGGATGACTCTTCTGGCAGCTATGTTATCAAGGATGACACCAAGCCCCACATTCGAATGTGAGTTTGAACAGACTTAGAACCTGGGCGTCCAACCAAAGTGTGGATATTTTTACCCTCCTTGTGTTCCCCCATAGCTCCTACCTCACAGGGGCTTTAGCTCCACTCTGGGGAGAAGTGGTAGATTTCTTTGGGTGTATGTGGGAAGCTTTTCCAATATTCCTTCTATGTGGACATCCCATAGATGGTCCCATGGGGACATATTCCCAGGAACCTGGGATAATAGGTAAAGTGAGAGAGATAGAAATACAGGGAGATTATAGTCTCCTTTGAGAGAAAGAGGGAGAGAGAGATGTTAGGCTCCTTTGAAAGAGGGAGAGTGTGAGTCTAGGCTTCGTAGGGAGAGAGATAAAGGGTGAGATGCTAGAATCCTTGGACAGAGAGAGAGATATGCTAGGCTTCTTTGAGAGAGAGAGGGGGGAGAGAGATGCTGGTCTACTTTGAGAGAGAGAGGGGTTAATGTTTGGCTCCTTTGAGAGAGAGAGTGAGAGAGAGAGAGAATCTAGGCTCCTTTGAAAAAAGAGAGATATACAGAGACAGAGAGATGCTATGCTTCGAGAGAGAGAGGGATGCTAGTCTCTTTTGAACGAGAGAGAGAGTTACATGCTAGTCTCCTTTCACAGAGAGAGAAACAGAGAGAGATGCACAGAGAGAGATGATAGGCTCTTTTGTGAGAGAGAGAGAGGGATAATAGGCCACTCTGAGAGAGAGAGAGGGGGGTTGAGAGATTCTAGGTTCCTTAGAGAGTAAGAGAGATATACAGAGACAGAGAGATGCTAGGCTCCTTTGAGAGAGATGCTAGGCTCATTACAGAGAGAGACAGCGGGACAGTGAAGAGAGAGTATCTAGACTGATTTGAGAGAGAGAGAGAAAAGCTTGGCTTATTATAGAGAGAGAGACAGACAGAGATGCTATGCAACTCTTAGAGAGAGATTCTAGACTACTGTGAGAAAGAGAGAGAGATGCTAGACACCTTTGAGAGAAAGAGATAGATGCTAGGATCATTTGAGAAAGAGAGAGAGATACTAGACTCATTTGAGAGAGAGAGAGGGAGATACATGCTAGACAACTTAGAGAGAGAGATAGACAGAGAGACACTGAGAGATGATAGGCCCCTTTGTGAGAAGGAGAGATAGAAAGACAGGGAGTTGCTAGGCTCCTTTGGGAGAGACAGAGAGAGAGATGATTGGCTTCTTTGAGAGAGAGAGGGAGAGATATTCTAGGCTACTTTGAGAGAAAGAGAGATATACAGTAACAGAGATATGCTAGGCTCCTTCGAGTGAGAGAGACATGCTCGGCTCCTTTGAATGAGAGAGATAAAGGGATACATGCAAGGCTCCGTTGAGAGACACAGAGAGAGAGTGAGGGATGCTAGGCTCCTTGGAGAGAAAGAGAGAAAAAAGACGGAGATTCTAGTCTCCTTTGAGAAAAAGAGAGATAGTTAGACAGAGAGATGTTAAGCTCTTTTGAAAGAGAGAGAGTGTGATGCTAGACTTCTTACTTAGAGTGAGAAAGAGAGAGATGCTAGAATCCTTTGAGAGAGAGAGAGAGAGATGCTAGTCTCCTTTGAAAGAGAGCGAGTGTGATGTTAGGTATCTTATCGAGATGGAGAAAGATAGAGATCCTAGAATCCCTTTAGAGAGAGAGAGAAAGGGATGCTAGTACACTTTGACGGGGAGGAAGGGAGAGGGAGAGACGATTTACTCCTTGGAGAGAGAAAGAGTGAGAAGGTTGACACTGTTGAGAGTGAGAGAGAGAGAGGGAGAGAAATGCTAAGCTGCTTCGAGACAAAGATAGAGGGAGAGATAGAGATATGCTAGGCTACTTTGAGAGAGAGGGAGGGAGAGATATGCTAGGCTCCTTAGAGAGAGAAAGCGGGATAGATTTGCTAGGCTTCTTTGAGAGAGAGAGAGAGAGCCCGGGAGAGACAGAGAGAGAGATGCTAGGCTCCTTTTAGAGAAAGAAAGATATAGAGAGACAGAGAGACTCCAGGCTACTTTGATAGAGAGAGTGATGCTAGACTCCTTTGAAAGAGAGACAGAGAGAGATACATGCTAGGTTCCGTTGCGAGAGAGAGAGACAGACAGAGAGAGATGAAAGACTCGTTAGAGAGAGGGAGAGAGAGTGAGGGATGATCGGCGCTTTTGAGAGAAAGAGGGAGATAGAAAGACAGGGAGATTGTAGGCTCCTTTGAGAGATAGAGAGAGAGAGAGAGATGCAAATCTTCTTGAGAGAGAGGAAGAGAGAGAGATGCTTGGCTCCATTGAGAGAGAGAGATGCTGAGCTCCTTATAGAGACAGAGAGAGAGAGAGATGCTACTCTACTTTGAGAGTGAGAGACATAGGGATGCTAGACTCCTTTCAGAGAGAGAGAGTTATATATGCAAGGATTCTTTGAGAGAGGCAGAGTGAGGGAGAGTGATTCTAGTCTCCTTTGAGAGAAAGAGAGAAAGGTAGAAACAGAGATGCTGGGCAGATTTGAAAGAGAAAGAGTGTGATGCAAGGTCTCTTACGGAGACAGAGAAAGTGAGATGCTAATATCCTTTGATATATATATATATATATGTATATATATGTATATATACTATACTTCTTTGAGAGAGACAGAGAGAGAGGGAGAGAGATGCTATTCTACTTTAAGAGAGAGAGAGAGAGAGGGCTGGTAGGCTCCTTTGAGATAGAGATAGAGAGAGATGGTAGGCTTCTTTGAGAGAGAGAGTGAGAGAGAGAGTGTCTAGTCTGCTTTGGGAGGAAGAGAGAAATGTAGACGGATAGATATTAGGCTCCTTTGAAAGACAGACAGTGTGATGCTAGGCTTCTTAGGGAGAGAGAGAAAGAGAGCGATGCTAGAATCCTTTGAGAGAGAGAGAGAGATGCCAGGCTTCTTTGAGAGAGAGAGAGTCAGAGTGAGACAGAGAGATAGAGATTCTAAGTTCCTTTGAGAGAGTGAGAGCAATACACGCTGGCTCCTTGAGAGAGAGATAAACAGAGAGACAGAGAGAGAGGGAGAGAGAAGATAGGCTCCTTAGAGAGAGAGAGAGGTTGAGGGATGCTAGGCTCCTTTGAGAGAAATAGAGAGAGATAGAAAGACTGAGATTCTAGTCTATTTGAGAGAAAGAGGGAGAGATAGAGAGATGTTATGCTCCTTTGAAAGAGGGAGAGTGTGGTGCTAGGCTTCTTAGGGAGAGAGAGAATTTGAGAGATGCTAGAATCTTAGAGAGAGAGAGAGAGAGAGAGAGAGAGAGATGCTAGGCTTCTCTGAGAGAGAGACAGAGTGAGACAGAGAGATAGAGATTCTGGGTTCCTTTGAGAGAGAGAGAGCAATACATGCTGGCTCTTTGAGAGAGAGATAAACAGAGAGAGACAGAGAGGATATAGGCTCCTTTGAGAGAGACATGCTAGGATTCTTTGAGAGAATTAAGTAAAGAGAAAAAGTATGCAATTATACTGACTTTTATAATTACCTATAGAAGTACATTTACCAGTGTTTTCTGTTTGTTTGGATTCAGATAGCTGTCTCATTTAATTTAATTATTCAGTCTGAAGAAATTCCTGTAGCATTTATATTCCTTGTGTAGGTGTAATTCACATGTCATACAATTCATCCCCTTAAAATACACAATAGAGTGGTGGCTGGTATATTCGCAGAGCTGTGCCACCATTGCTACCATCAATTTTCAGATATTTTCATTATGACACAAGGGAGAACTGTCCCTAGCCGTAGGTAATCACGAATCTACTTTCTGTCCTGTAGGCTCGGCTCTTCTGGACATTTCCTATAAGTGAGAATCATACAATGTGTGAATCTTTGTGTTTTCCTCCAGTTAGCATGAAAACTTAGGGTTTCACCCATGTTGTGTGTATCAGAACTTCATATTTCTCATGGCTGAATAATTCTCTCCCTTTAATGTTCCTTGTAAGACATGTCAGCTAGCAACAAGTTTCCTCAGTTTTTATTTACCTAAGGATGTCTTTTTTCACCTTCATCTGTGAAAGGTAATTTGCTGGATATAAGATTCTTGTTTGAGTTTTTACTTCCAGCAATGAGAACATGTTGTCCCCACTGCCTTCCAACTGCTATCATGTCTGATGAGAAGTCAGCTGTTAAGCTTACTGGAGTGTACATGTATATCACTTTATTTTTCTCTTTTTGCCTATAAGATCTTTATCTTTGGCTTTCGGTATTTTGCCTATGATGTGCCCAGATGGAGTGCTCTTTGTGTGTATGCTACTTGGAATTTATAGAGTTTCTTGGATGTATGTATTGCTTTTTGGTCACATTTTGGGAATTTTCTGCCATTAAATACTTTAAATATTTTTCTGTTCCTTTCTCCAATCCTGCTTGTATTCGCATTGCACGTGTGACTGCAGTTATTGATGCCCCACATTTCCTTGTGGCTCTTCGTTTTGCTTCACTCATTAATTTTTCTCTCTGTTCTGCAAAATCCATAGTCTCCATTAATCTCGCTTTAAGTTGGCTGCTGGTTACTTCTGCCAGCTCAAATCTACATTTTGGTTATGGTTCTTAACTCCAAGATTTCCATTTGGTTCTAAAAAAATACAATTTCTACCTCTCAATAGTATTCTCTCTTTGATGAGCTTTTTTCACTGTACCTTCCTTTAGCTCTTTACGTATGAGAGCTGTGAGGAAAGGTACCCACTTTGTCCCTGCCTGCACCTCCCACGAGTAGAGCACTCCAAGTAGAGCTTCTGATACACAGTGCATGGGTTTGGTAGGTAAGGTTACAAGTCATGCCTCAGATGCCACAAACTCACTATTCTTACCGACAAATACTCAGTTGTCCTGAATGAATATTTCTTAAAATGCTGTATACCTTTAGGATAACTTCTAGAGACTATAACGGCCTTAAAAATAATTTTTACCTATTACTTTGTTGATTTACAATTTGTCTTTCTAGAAGTCCCAGTCCTCTTCCACATGATTTTTAAACAATATTTGTTGTGGCTAGAAGAGTTAACATAAGACCTACCGTCTACCAGATGTTTTTTTTAGTGTTTAATGTAGTATTGTTGTCAGTGCCGTACAGCAGATCTCCAGAGTTTATTCATCTTCCTTAACTGAGACTTTACACTCCTTGTTTAGTAAATCCGCAATTCCCATGACCCTAACCCTGGCCAACACCATTCCACCATTTGGTTAGATGAATTTGACTACTTTAGATACTACATGTTAAGTGTATTCATGCAGTATTTCTCTTTCTGTGACTGGCTTGTTTCATTTAATGTTCTCAAGGGGTTCATCCATGTTGTTGCATATTGCAAAATTTCCTTTTCTCAAGGATAAATTGGATTCCATTGTATGTATAAACCACATATTCTTTCCCCATTCATATGTCGATGGGCATCTTGGTTGTTACCACCTCTTAGCTATTCAGAATCACGTTGCAGTGAACAATGGAGTGCAGGTGTCTCGTTGAGAGCCCGATTTTAGTCCTTTTGGGTCAATACCCACAAGTGTGGTTGCTGGATCATACGGTAGTTCTGCTGTTAGTGTTCTGAGGGAGCTCCCGTCCTCGCAAGCTTGGAAACCCTGCTTTCAGCTGCTCTACAAAAGCAGGTAAAAGGGGATCCTGCATCACTTCCAGTCAGTGTTCTTGATGCTTTCTGTTGTGCGTTTTCTAGATCAACTGGATGACTCTTCTGGCAGCTATGTTATCAAGGATGACACCAAGCCCCACATTCGAATGTGAGTTTGAACAGACTTAGAACCTGGGCGTCCAACCAAAGTGTGGATATTTTTACCCTCCTTGTGTTCCCCCATAGCTCCTTCCTCACAGGGGCTTTAGCTCCACTCTGGGGAGAAGTGGTAGATTTCTCTGGGTGTATGTGGGAAGCTTTTCCAATATTCCTTCTATGTGGACATCCCATAGATGGTCCCATGGGGACATATTCCCAGGAACCTGGGATAATAGGTAAAGTGAGAGAGATAGAAATACAGGGAGATTATAGTCTCCTTTGAGAGAAAGAGAGAGAGAGAGATGTTAGGCTCCTTTGAAAGAGGGAGAGTGTGAGTCTAGGCTTCGTAGGGAGAGAGATAAAGGGTGAGATGCTAGAATCCTTGGACAGAGAGAGAGATATGCTAGGCTTCTTTGAGAGAGAGAGGGGGGAGAGAGATGCTGGTCTACTTTGAGAGAGAGAGGGGTTAATGGTTGGCTCCTTTGAGAGAGAGAGTGAGAGAGAGAGAGAATCTAGGCTCCTTTGAAAAAAGAGAGATATACAGAGACAGAGAGATGCTATGCTTCGAGAGAGAGAGGGATGCTAGTCTCTTTTGAAAGAGAGAGAGAGTTACATGCTAGTCTCCTTTCACAGAGAGAGAAACAGAGAGAGATGCACAGAGAGAGATGATAGGCTCTTTTGTGAGAGAGAGAGAGGGATAATAGGCCACTCTGAGAGAGAGAGAGGGGGGTTGAGAGATTCTAGGTTCCTTAGAGAGTAAGAGAGATATACAGAGACAGAGAGATGCTAGGCTCCTTTGAGAGAGATGCTAGGCTCATTACAGAGAGAGACAGCGGGACAGTGAAGAGAGAGTATCTAGACTAATTTGAGAGAGAGAGAGAAAAGCTTGGCTTATTATAGAGAGAGAGACAGACAGAGATGCTATGCAACTCTTAGAGAGAGATTCTAGACTACTGTGAGAAAGAGAGAGAGATGCTAGACACCTTTGAGAGAAAGAGATAGATGCTAGGATCATTTGAGAAAGAGAGAGAGATACTAGACTCATTTGAGAGAGAGAGAGGGAGATACATGCTAGACAACTTAGAGAGAGAGATAGACAGAGAGACACTGAGAGATGATAGGCCCCTTTCTGAGAAGGAGAGATAGAAAGACAGGGAGTTGCTAGGCTCCTTTGGGAGAGACAGAGAGAGAGATGATTGGCTTCTTTGAGAGAGAGAGGGAGAGATATTCTAGGCTACTTTGAGAGAAAGAGAGATATACAGTAACAGAGATATGCTAGGCTCCTTCGAGTGAGAGAGACATGCTCGGCTCCTTTGAATGAGAGAGATAAAGGGATACATGCAAGGCTCCGTTGAGAGACACAGAGAGAGAGTGAGGGATGCTAGGCTCCTTGGAGAGAAAGAGAGAAAAAAGACGGAGATTCTAGTCTCCTTTGAGAAAAAGAGAGATAGTTAGACAGAGAGATGTTAAGCTCTTTTGAAAGAGAGAGAGTGTGATGCTAGACTTCTTACTTAGAGTGAGAAAGAGAGAGATGCTAGAATCCTTTGAGAGAGAGAGAGAGAGATGCTAGTCTCCTTTGAAAGAGAGCGAGTGTGATGGTAGGTATCTTATCGAGATGGAGAAAGATAGAGATCCTAGAATCCCTTTAGAGAGAGAGAGAAAGGGATGCTAGTACACTTTGACGGGGAGGGAGCGAGAGGGAGAGACGATTTACTAATTGGAGAGAGAAAGAGTGAGAAGGTTGACACTGTTGAGAGTGAGAGAGAGAGAGGGAGAGAAATGCTAAGCTGCTTCGAGACAAAGAGAGAGGGAGAGATAGAGATATGCTAGGCTACTTTGAGAGAGAGGGAGGGAGAGATATGCTAGGCTCCTTAGAGAGAGAAAGCGGGATAGATTTGCTAGGCTTCTTTGAGAGAGAGAGAGAGAGCCCGGGAGAGACAGAGAGAGAGATGCTAGGCTCCTTTTAGAGAAAGAAAGATATAGAGAGACAGAGAGACTCCAGGCTACTTTGATAGAGAGAGTGATGCTAGACTCCTTTGAAAGAGAGACAGAGAGAGATACATGCTAGGTTCCGTTGCGAGAGAGAGAGACAGACAGAGAGAGATGAAAGACTCGTTAGAGAGAGGGAGAGAGAGTGAGGGATGCTCGGCGCTTTTGAGAGAAAGAGGGAGATAGAAAGACAGGGAGATTGTAGGCTCCTTTGAGAGATAGAGAGAGAGAGAGAGAGATGCAAATCTTCTTGAGAGAGAGGAAGAGAGAGAGATGCTTGGCTCCATTGAGAGAGAGAGATGCTGAGCTCCTTATAGAGACAGAGAGAGAGAGAGATGCTACTCTACTTTGAGAGTGAGAGACATAGGGATGCTAGACTCCTTTCAGAGAGAGAGAGTTATATATGCAAGGATTCTTTGAGAGAGGCAGAGTGAGGGAGAGTGATTCTGGTCTCCTTTGAGAGAAAGAGAGAAAGGTAGAAAGAGAGATGCTGGGCAGATTTGAAAGAGAAAGAGTGTGATGCAAGGTCTCTTACGGAGACAGAGAAAGTGAGATGCTAATATCCTTTGATATATATATATATGTATATATATGTATATATACTATACTTCTTTGAGAGAGACAGAGAGAGAGGGAGAGAGATGCTATTCTACTTTAAGAGAGAGAGAGAGAGAGAGGGCTGGTAGGCTCCTTTGAGATAGAGATAGAGAGAGATGGTAGGCTTCTTTGAGAGAGAGAGTGAGAGAGAGAGTGTCTAGTCTGCTTTGGGAGGAAGAGAGAAATGTAGACGGATAGATATTAGGCTCCTTTGAAAGACAGACAGTGTGATGCTAGGCTTCTTAGGGAGAGAGAGAAAGAGAGCGATGCTAGAATCCTTTGAGAGAGAGAGAGAGATGCCAGGCTTCTTTGAGAGAGAGAGAGTCAGAGTGAGACAGAGAGATAGAGATTCTAAGTTCCTTTGAGAGAGTGAGAGCAATACACGCTGGCTCCTTGAGAGAGAGATAAACAGAGAGACAGAGAGAGAGGGAGAGAGAAGATAGGCTCCTTAGAGAGAGAGAGAGGTTGAGGGATGCTAGTCTCCTTTGAGAGAAATAGAGAGAGATAGAAAGACTGAGATTCTAGTCTATTTGAGAGAAAGAGGGAGAGATAGAGAGATGTTATGCTCCTTTGAAAGAGGGAGAGTGTGGTGCTAGGCTTCTTAGGGAGAGAGAGAATTGAGAGATGCTAGAATCTTAGAGAGAGAGAGAGAGAGAGAGATGCTAGGCTTCTCTGAGAGAGAGACAGAGTGAGACAGAGAGATAGAGATTCTGGGTTCCTTTGAGAGAGAGAGAGCAATACATGCTGGCTCTTTGAGAGAGAGATAAACAGAGAGAGACAGAGAGGATATAGGCTCCTTTGAGAGAGACATGCTAGGATTCTTTGAGAGAATTAAGTAAAGAGAAAAAGTATGCAATTATACTGACTTTTATAATTACCTATAGAAGTACATTTACCAGTGTTTTCTGTTTGTTTGGATTCAGATAGCTGTCTCATTTAATTTAATTATTCAGTCTGAAGAAATTCCTGTAGCATTTATATTCCTTGTGTAGGTGTAATTCACATGTCATACAATTCATCCCCTTAAAATACACAATAGAGTGGTGGCTGGTATATTCGCAGAGCTGTGCCACCATTGCTACCATCAATTTTCAGATATTTTCATTATGACACAAGGGAGAACTGTCCCTAGCCGTAGGTAATCACGAATCTACTTTCTGTCCTGTAGGCTCGGCTCTTCTGGACATTTCCTATAAGTGAGAATCATACAATGTGTGAATCTTTGTGTTTTCCTCCAGTTAGCATGAAAACTTAGGGTTTCACCCATGTTGTGTGTATCAGAACTTCATATTTCTCATGGCTGAATAATTCTCTCCCTTTAATGTTCCTTGTAAGACATGTCAGCTAGCAACAAGTTTCCTCAGTTTTTATTTACCTAAGGATGTCTTTTTTCACCTTCATCTGTGAAAGGTAATTTGCTGGATATAAGATTCTTGTTTGAGTTTTTACTTCCAGCAATGAGAACATGTTGTCCCCACTGCCTTCCAACTGCTATCATGTCTGATGAGAAGTCAGCTGTTAAGCTTACTGGAGTGTACATGTATATCACTTTATTTTTCTCTTTTTGCCTATAAGATCTTTATCTTTGGCTTTCGGTATTTTGCCTATGATGTGCCCAGATGGAGTGCTCTTTGTGTGTATGCTACTTGGAATTTATAGAGTTTCTTGGATGTATGTATTGCTTTTTGGTCACATTTTGGGAATTTTCTGCCATTAAATACTTTAAATATTTTTCTGTTCCTTTCTCCAATCCTGCTTGTATTCGCATTGCACGTGTGGCTGCACTTATTGATGCCCCACATTTCTCTGTGGCTCTTCGTTTTGCTTCACTCATTAATTTTTCTCTCTGTTCTGCAAAATCCATAGTCTCCATGGATCTCGCTTTAAGTTGGCTGCTGGTTACTTCTGCCAGCTCAAATCTACATTTTGGTTATGGTTCTTAACTCCAAGATTTCCATTTGGTTCTAAAAAAATACAATTTCTACCTCTCAATAGTATTCTCTCTTTGATGAGCTTTTTTCACTGTACCTTCCTTTAGCTCTTTACGTATGAGAGCTGTGAGGACAGGTACCCACTTTGTCCCTGCCTGCACCTCCCAGGAGTAGAGCACTCCAAGTAGAGCTTCTGATACACAGTGCATGGGTTTGGTAGGTAAGGTTACAAGTCATGCCTCAGATGCCACAAACTCACTATTCTTACCGACAAATACTCAGTTGTCCTGAATGAATATTTCTTAAAATGCTGTATACCTTTAGGATAACTTCTAGAGACTATAACGGCCTTAAAAATAATTTTTACCTATTACTTCGTTGATTTACAATTTGTCTTTCTAGAAGTCCCAGTCCTCTTCCAGATGATTTTTAAACAATATTTGTTGTGGCTAGAAGAGTTAACATAAGACCTACCGTCTACCAGATGTTTTTTTTAGTGTTTAATGTAGTATTGTTGGCAGTGCCGTACAGCAGATCTCCAGAGTTTATTCATCTTCCTTAACTGAGACTTTACACTCCTTGTTTAGTAAATCCGCAATTCCCATGACCCTAACCCTGGCCAACACCATTCCACCATTTGGTTAGATGAATTTGACTACTTTAGATACTACATGTTAAGTGTATTCATGCAGTATTTCTCTTTCTGTGACTGGCTTGTTTCATTTAATGTTCTCAAGGGGTTCATCCATGTTGTTGCATATTGCAAAATTTCCTTTTCTCAAGGATAAATTGGATTCCATTGTATGTATAAACCACATATTCTTTCCCCATTCATATGTCGATGGGCATCTTGGTTGTTACCACCTCTTAGCTATTCAGAATCACGTTGCAGTGAACAATGGAGTGCAGGTGTCTCGTTGAGAGCCCGATTTTAGTCCTTTTGGGTCAATACCCACAAGTGTGGTTGCTGGATCATACGGTAGTTCTGCTGTTAGTGTTCTGAGGGAGCTCCCGTCCTCGCAAGCTTGGAAACCCTGCTTTCAGCTGCTCTACAAAAGCAGGTAAAAGGGGATCCTGCATCACTTCCAGTCAGTGTTCTTGATGCTTTCTGTTGTGCGTTTTCTAGATCAACTGGATGACTCTTCTGGCAGCTATGTTATCAAGGATGACACCAAGCCCCACATTCGAATGTGAGTTTGAACAGACTTAGAACCTGGGCGTCCAACCAAAGTGTGGATATTTTTACCCTCCTTGTGTTCCCCCATAGCTCCTTCCTCACAGGGGCTTTAGCTCCACTCTGGGGAGAAGTGGTAGATTTCTCTGGGTGTATGTGGGAAGCTTTTCCAATATTCCTTCTATGTGGACATCCCATAGATGGTCCCATGGGGACATATTCCCAGGAACCTGGGATAATAGGTAAAGTGAGAGAGATAGAAATACAGGGAGATTATAGTCTCCTTTGAGAGAAAGAGAGAGAGAGAGATGTTAGGCTCCTTTGAAAGAGGGAGAGTGTGAGTCTAGGCTTCGTAGGGAGAGAGATAAAGGGTGAGATGCTAGAATCCTTGGACAGAGAGAGAGATATGCTAGGCTTCTTTGAGAGAGAGAGGGGGGAGAGAGATGCTGGTCTACTTTGAGAGAGAGAGGGGGTAATGGTTGGCTCCTTTGAGAGAGAGAGTGAGAGAGAGAGAGAATCTAGGCTCCTTTGAGAAAAGAGAGATATACAGAGACAGAGAGATGCTATGCTTCGAGAGAGAGAGGGATGCTAGTCTCTTTTGAAAGAGAGAGAGAGTTACATGCTAGTCTCCTTTCACAGAGAGAGAAACAGAGAGAGATGCACAGAGAGAGATGATAGGCTCTTTTGTGAGAGAGAGAGAGGGATAATAGGCCACTCTGAGAGAGAGAGAGGGGGGTTGAGAGATTCTAGGTTCCTTAGAGAGTAAGAGAGATATACAGAGACAGAGAGATGCTAGGCTCCTTTGAGAGAGATGCTAGGCTCATTACAGAGAGAGACAGCGGGACAGTGAAGAGAGAGTATCTAGACTAATTTGAGAGAGAGAGAGAAAAGCTTGGCTTATTATAGAGAGAGAGACAGACAGAGATGCTATGCAACTCTTAGAGAGAGATTCTAGACTACTGTGAGAAAGAGAGAGAGATGCTAGACACCTTTGAGAGAAAGAGATAGATGCTAGGATCATTTGAGAAAGAGAGAGAGATACTAGACTCATTTGAGAGAGAGAGAGGGAGATACATGCTAGACAACTTAGAGAGAGAGATAGACAGAGAGACACTGAGAGATGATAGGCCCCTTTGTGAGAAGGAGAGATAGAAAGACAGGGAGTTGCTAGGCTCCTTTGGGAGAGACAGAGAGAGAGATGATTGGCTTCTTTGAGAGAGAGAGGGAGAGATATTCTAGGCTACTTTGAGAGAAAGAGAGATATACAGTAACAGAGATATGCTAGGCTCCTTCGAGTGAGAGAGATATGCTCGGCTCCTTTGAATGAGAGAGATAAAGGGATACATGCAAGGCTCCGTTGAGAGACACAGAGAGAGAGTGAGGGATGCTTGGCTCCTTGGAGAGAAAGAGAGAAAAAAGACGGAGATTCTAGTCTCCTTTGAGAAAAAGAGAGATAGTTAGACAGAGGGATGGTAAGCTCTTTTGAAAGAGAGAGAGTGTGATGCTAGACTTCTTACTGAGAGTGAGAAAGAGAGAGATGCTAGAATCCTTTGAGAGAGAGAGAGAGAGATGCTAGTCTCCTTTGAAAGAGAGCGAGTGTGATGGTAGGTATCTTATCGAGATGGAGAAAGATAGAGATCCTAGAATCCCTTTAGAGAGAGAGAGAAAGGGATGCTAGTACACTTTGACGGGGAGGGAGGGAGAGGGAGAGACGATTTACTCCTTGGAGAGAGAAAGAGTGAGAAGGTTGACACTGTTGAGAGCGAGAGAGAGAGAGGGAGAGAAATGCTAAGCTGCTTCGAGACAAAGAGAGAGGGAGAGATAGAGATATGCTAGGCTACTTTGAGAGAGAGGGAGGGAGAGATATGCTAGGCTCCTTAGAGAGAGAAAGCGGGATAGATTTGCTAGGCTTCTTTGAGAGAGAGAGAGAGAGCCCGGGAGAGACAGAGAGAGAGATGCTAGGCTCCTATTAGAGAAAGAAAGATATAGAGAGACAGAGAGACTCCAGGCTACTTTGATAGAGAGAGTGATGCTAGACTCCTTTGAAAGAGAGACAGAGAGAGATACATGCTAGGTTCCGTTGCGAGAGAGAGAGACAGACAGAGAGAGATGAAAGACTCGTTAGAGAGAGGGAGAGAGAGTGAGGGATGCTCGGCGCTTTTGAGAGAAAGAGGGAGATAGAAAGACAGGGAGATTGTAGGCTCCGTTGAGAGAGAGAGAGAGAGAGGGAGAAAGAGAGAGAGAGAGAGAGAGAGAGAGAGAGATGCAAATCTTCTTGGGAGAGAGGAAGAGAGAGAGATGCTTGGCTCCATTGAGAGAGAGAGATGCTGAGCTCCTTTGAGAGACAGAGAGAGAGAGATGCTACTCTACTTTGAGAGTGAGAGACATAGGGATGCTAGACTCCTTTCAGAGAGAGAGAGTTATATATGCAAGGATTCTTTGAGAGAGGCAGAGTGAGGGAGAGTGATTCTAGTCTCCTTTGAGAGAAAGAGAGAAAGGTAGAAAGAGAGATGCTGGGCAGATTTGAAAGAGAAAGAGTGTGATGCAAGGTCTCTTACGGAGACAGAGAAAGTGAGATGCTAATATCCTTTGATATATATATATATATATATGTATATATACTATACTTCTTTGAGAGAGACAGAGAGAGAGGGAGAGAGATGCTATTCTACTTTAAGAGAGAGAGAGAGAGAGGGCTGGTAGGCTCCTTTGAGATAGAGATAGAGAGAGATGGTAGGCTTCTTTGAGAGAGAGAGTGAGAGAGAGAGTGTCTAGTCTGCTTTGGGAGGAAGAGAGAAATGTAGACGGATAGATATTAGGCTCCTTTGAAAGACAGACAGTGTGATGCTAGGCTTCTTAGGGAGAGAGAGAAAGAGAGCGATGCTAGAATCCTTTGAGAGAGAGAGAGAGATGCCAGGCTTCTTTGAGAGAGAGAGAGTCAGAGTGAGACAGAGAGATAGAGATTCTAAGTTCCTTTGAGAGAGTGAGAGCAATACACGCTGGCTCCTTGAGAGAGAGATAAACAGAGAGACAGAGAGAGAGGGAGAGAGAAGATAGGCTCCTTAGAGAGAGAGAGAGGTTGAGGGATGCTAGGCTCCTTTGAGAGAAATAGAGAGAGATAGAAAGACTGAGATTCTAGTCTATTTGAGAGAAAGAGGGAGAGATAGAGAGATGTTATGCTCCTTTGAAAGAGGGAGAGTGTGGTGCTAGGCTTCTTAGGGAGAGAGAGAATTTGAGAGATGCTAGAATCTTAGAGAGAGAGAGAGAGAGAGAGAGAGAGATGCTAGGCTTCTCTGAGAGAGAGACAGAGTGAGACAGAGAGATAGAGATTCTGGGTTCCTTTGAGAGAGAGAGAGCAATACATGCTGGCTCTTTGAGAGAGAGATAAACAGAGAGAGACAGAGAGGATATAGGCTCCTTTGAGAGAGACATGCTAGGATTCTTTGAGAGAATTAAGTAAAGAGAAAAAGTATGCAATTATACTGACTTTTATAATTACCTATAGAAGTACATTTACCAGTGTTTTCTGTTTGTTTGGATTCAGATAGCTGTCTCATTTAATTTACTTATTCAGTCTGAAGAAATTCCTGTAGCATTTATATTCCTTGTGTAGGTGTAATTCACATGTCATACAATTCATCCCCTTAAAATACACAATAGAGTGGTGGCTGGTATATTCGCAGAGCTGTGCCACCATTGCTACCATCAATTTTCAGATATTTTCATTATGACACAAGGGAGAACTGTCCCTAGCCGTAGGTAATCACGAATCTACTTTCTGTCCTGTAGGCTCGGCTCTTCTGGACATTTCCTATAAGTGAGAATCATACAATGTGTGAATCTTTGTGTTTTCCTCCAGTTAGCATGAAAACTTAGGGTTTCACCCATGTTGTGTGTATCAGAACTTCATATTTCTCATGGCTGAATAATTCTCTCCCTTTAATGTTCCTTGTAAGACATGTCAGCTAGCAACAAGTTTCCTCAGTTTTTATTTACCTAAGGATGTCTTTTTTCACCTTCATCTGTGAAAGGTAATTTGCTGGATATAAGATTCTTGTTTGAGTTTTTACTTCCAGCAATGAGAACATGTTGTCCCCACTGCCTTCCAACTGCTATCATGTCTGATGAGAAGTCAGCTGTTAAGCTTACTGGAGTGTACATGTATATCACTTTATTTTTCTCTTTTTGCCTATAAGATCTTTATCTTTGGCTTTCGGTATTTTGCCTATGATGTGCCCAGATGGAGTGCTCTTTGTGTGTATGCTACTTGGAATTTATAGAGTTTCTTGGATGTATGTATTGCTTTTTGGTCACATTTTGGGAATTTTCTGCCATTAAATACTTTAAATATTTTTCTGTTCCTTTCTCCAATCCTGCTTGTATTCGCAATGCACGTGTGGCTGCACTTATTGATGCCCCACATTTCTCTGTGGCTCTTCGTTTTGCTTCACTCATTAATTTTTCTCTCTGTTCTGCAAAATCCATAGTCTCCATGGATCTCGCTTTAAGTTGGCTGCTGGTTACTTCTGCCAGCTCAAATCTACATTTTGGTTATGGTTCTTAACTCCAAGATTTCCATTTGGTTCTAAAAAAATACAATTTCTACCTCTCAATAGTATTCTCTCTTTGATGAGCTTTTTTCACTGTACCTTCCTTTAGCTCTTTACGTATGAGAGCTGTGAGGAAAGGTACCCACTTTGTCCCTGCCTGCACCTCCCAGGAGTAGAGCACTCCAAGTAGAGCTTCTGATACACAGTGCATGGGTTTGGTAGGTAAGGTTACAAGTCATGCCTCAGATGCCACAAACTCACTATTCTTACCGACAAATACTCAGTTGTCCTGAATGAATATTTCTTAAAATGCTGTATACCTTTAGGATAACTTCTAGAGAATATAACGGCCTTAAAAATAATTTTTACCTATTACTTTGTTGATTTACAATTTGTCTTTCTAGAATTCCCAGTCCTCTTCCACATGATTTTTAAACAATATTTGTTGTGGCTAGAAGAGTTAACATAAGACCTACCGTCTACCAGATGTTTTTTTTAGTGTTTAATGTAGTATTGTTGGCAGTGCCGTACAGCAGATCTCCATAGTTTAATCATCTTCCTTAACTGAGACTTTACACTCCTTGTTTAGTAAATCCGCAATTCCCATGACCCTAACCCTGGCCAACACCATTCCACCATTTGGTTAGATGAATTTGACTACTTTAGATACTACATGTTAAGTGTATTCATGCAGTATTTCTCTTTCTGTGACTGGCTTGTTTCATTTAATGTTCTCAAGGGGTTCATCCATGTTGTTGCATATTGCAAAATTTCCTTTTCTCAAGGATAAATTGGATTCCATTGTATGTATAAACCACATATTCTTTCCCCATTCATATGTCGATGGGCATCTTGGTTGTTACCACCTCTTAGCTATTCAGAATCACGTTGCAGTGAACAATGGAGTGCAGGTGTCTCGTTGAGAGCCCGATTTTAGTCCTTTTGGGTCAATAACCACAAGTGTGGTTGCCGGATCATACGGTAGTTCTGCTGTTAGTGTTCTGAGGGAGCTCCCGTCCTTGCAAGCTTGGAAACCCTGCTTTCAGCTGCTCTACAAAAGCAGGTAAAAGGGGATCCTGCATCACTTCCAGTCAGTGTTCTTGATGCTTTCTGTTGTGCGTTTTCTAGATCAACTGGATGACTCTTCTGGTAGCTATGTTATCAAGGATGACACCAAGCCCCACATTCGAATGTGAGTTTGAACAGACTTAGAACCTGGGCGTCCAACCAAAGTGTGGATATTTTTACCCTCCTTGTGTTCCCCCATAGCTCCTTCCTCACAGGGGCTTTAGCTCCACTCTGGGGAGAAGTGGTAGATTTCTCTGGGTGTATGTGGGAAGCTTTTCCAATATTCCTTCTATGTGGACATCCCATAGATGGTCCATGGGGACATATTCCCAGGAACCTGGGATAATAGGTAAAGTGAGAGAGATAGAAATACAGGGAGATTGTAGTCTCCTTTGAGAGAAAGAGAGAGAGAGAGATGTTAGGCTCCTTTGAAAGAGGGAGAGTGTGAGTCTAGTCTTCGTAGGGAGAGAGATAAAGGGTGAGATGCTAGAATCCTTGGAGAGAGAGAGAGATATGCTAGGCTTCTTTGAGAGAGAGAGGGGGGAGAGAGATGCTGGTCTACTTTGAGAGAGAGAGGGGGTAATGGTTGGCTCCTTTGAGAGAGAGAGTGAGAGAGAGAGAGAATCTAGGCTCCTTTGAAAAAAGAGAGATATACAGAGACAGAGAGATGCTATGCTTCGAGAGAGAGAGGGATGCTAGTCTCTTTTGAAAGAGAGAGAGAGTTACATGCTAGTCTCCTTTCACAGAGAGAGAAACAGAGAGAGATGCACAGAGAGAGATGATAGGCTCTTTTGTGAGAGAGAGAGAGGGATAATAGGCCACTCTGAGAGAGAGAGAGGGGGGTTGAGAGATTCTAGGTTCCTTAGAGAGTAAGAGAGATATACAGAGACAGAGAGATGCTAGGCTCCTTTGAGAGAGATGCTAGGCTCATTACAGAGAGAGACAGCGGGACAGTGAAGAGAGAGTATCTAGACTAATTTGAGAGAGAGAGAGAAAAGCTTGGCTTATTATAGAGAGAGAGACAGACAGAGATGCTATGCAACTCTTAGAGAGAGATTCTAGACTACTGTGAGAAAGAGAGAGAGATGCTAGACACCTTTGAGAGAAAGAGATAGATGCTAGGATCATTTGAGAAAGAGAGAGAGATACTAGACTCATTTGAGAGAGAGAGAGGGAGATACATGCTAGACAACTTAGAGAGAGATAGACAGAGAGACACTGAGAGATGATAGGCCCCTTTGTGAGAAGGAGAGATAGAAAGACAGGGAGTTGCTAGGCTCCTTTGGGAGAGACAGAGAGAGAGATGATTGGCTTCTTTGAGAGAGAGAGGGAGAGATATTCTAGGCTACTTTGAGAGAAAGAGAGATATACAGTAACAGAGATATGCTAGGCTCCTTCGAGTGAGAGAGACATGCTCGGCTCCTTTGAATGAGAGAGATAAAGGGATACATGCAAGGCTCCGTTGAGAGACACAGAGAGAGAGTGAGGGATGCTAGGCTCCTTGGAGAGAAAGAGAGAAAAAAGACGGAGATTCTAGTCTCCTTTGAGAAAAAGAGAGATAGTTAGACAGAGAGATGTTAAGCTCTTTTGAAAGAGAGAGAGTGTGATGCTAGACTTCTTACTTAGAGTGAGAAAGAGAGAGATGCTAGAATCCTTTGAGAGAGAGAGAGGGAGATGCTAGTCTCCTTTGAAAGAGAGCGAGTGTGATGGTAGGTATCTTATCGAGATGGAGAAAGATAGAGATCCTAGAATCCCTTTAGAGAGAGAGAGAAAGGGATGCTAGTACACTTTGACGGGGAGGGAGGGAGAGGGAGAGACGATTTACTCCTTGGAGAGAGAAAGAGTGAGAAGGTTGACACTGTTGAGAGTGAGAGAGAGAGAGGGAGAGAAATGCTAAGCTGCTTCGAGACAAAGAGAGAGGGAGAGATAGAGATATGCTAGGCTACTTTGAGAGAGAGGGAGGGAGAGATATGCTAGGCTCCTTAGAGAGAGAAAGCGGGATAGATTTGCTAGGCTTCTTTGAGAGAGAGAGAGAGAGCCCGGGAGAGACAGAGAGAGAGATGCTAGGCTCCTTTTAGAGAAAGAAAGATATAGAGAGACAGAGAGACTCCAGGCTACTTTGATAGAGAGAGTGATGCTAGACTCCTTTGAAAGAGAGACAGAGAGAGATACATGCTAGGTTCCGTTGCGAGAGAGAGAGACAGACAGAGAGAGATGAAAGACTCGTTAGAGAGAGGGAGAGAGAGTGAGGGATGATCGGCGCTTTTGAGAGAAAGAGGGAGATAGAAAGACAGGGAGATTGTAGGCTCCTTTGAGAGATAGAGAGAGAGAGAGTGATGCAAATCTTCTTGAGAGAGAGGAAGAGAGAGAGATGCTTGGCTCCATTGAGAGAGAGAGATGCTGAGCTCCTTATAGAGACAGAGAGAGAGAGAGATGCTACTCTACTTTGAGAGTGAGAGACATAGGGATGCTAGACTCCTTTCAGAGAGAGAGAGTTATATATGCAAGGATTCTTTGAGAGAGGCAGAGTGAGGGAGAGTGATTCTAGTCTCCTTTGAGAGAAAGAGAGAAAGGTAGAAAGAGAGATGCTGGGCAGATTTGAAAGAGAAAGAGTGTGATGCAAGGTCTCTTACGGAGACAGAGAAAGTGAGATGCTAATATCCTTTGATATATATATATATATGTATATATATGTATATATACTATACTTCTTTGAGAGAGACAGAGAGAGAGGGAGAGAGATGCTATTCTACTTTAAGAGAGAGAGAGAGAGAGGGCTGGTAGGCTCCTTTGAGATAGAGATAGAGAGAGATGGTAGGCTTCTTTGAGAGAGAGAGTGAGAGAGAGAGTGTCTAGTCTGCTTTGGGAGGAAGAGAGAAATGTAGACGGATAGATATTAGGCTCCTTTGAAAGACAGACAGTGTGATGCTAGGCTTCTTAGGGAGAGAGAGAAAGAGAGCGATGCTAGAATCCTTTGAGAGAGAGAGAGAGATGCCAGGCTTCTTTGAGAGAGAGAGAGTCAGAGTGAGACAGAGAGATAGAGATTCTAAGTTCCTTTGAGAGAGTGAGAGCAATACACGCTGGCTCCTTGAGAGAGAGATAAACAGAGAGACAGAGAGAGAGGGAGAGAGAAGATAGGCTCCTTAGAGAGAGAGAGAGGTTGAGGGATGCTAGGCTCCTTTGAGAGAAATAGAGAGAGATAGAAAGACTGAGATTCTAGTCTATTTGAGAGAAAGAGGGAGAGATAGAGAGATGTTATGCTCCTTTGAAAGAGGGAGAGTGTGGTGCTAGGCTTCTTAGGGAGAGAGAGAATTTGAGAGATGCTAGAATCTTAGAGAGAGAGAGAGAGAGAGAGAGAGAGATGCTAGGCTTCTCTGAGAGAGAGACAGAGTGAGACAGAGAGATAGAGATTCTGGGTTCCTTTGAGAGAGAGAGAGCAATACATGCTGGCTCTTTGAGAGAGAGCTAAACAGAGAGAGACAGAGAGGATATAGGCTCCTTTGAGAGAGACATGCTAGGATTCTTTGAGAGAATTAAGTAAAGAGAAAAAGTATGCAATTATACTGACTTTTATAATTACCTATAGAAGTACATTTACCAGTGTTTTCTGTTTGTTTGGATTCAGATAGCTGTCTCATTTAATTTAATTATTCAGTCTGAAGAAATTCCTGTAGCATTTATATTCCTTGTGTAGGTGTAATTCACATGTCATACAATTCATCCCCTTAAAATACACAATAGAGTGGTGGCTGGTATATTCGCAGAGCTGTGCCACCATTGCTACCATCAATTTTCAGATATTTTCATTATGACACAAGGGAGAACTGTCCCTAGCCGTAGGTAATCACGAATCTACTTTCTGTCCTGTAGGCTCGGCTCTTCTGGACATTTCCTATAAGTGAGAATCATACAATGTGTGAATCTTTGTGTTTTCCTCCAGTTAGCATGAAAACTTAGGGTTTCACCCATGTTGTGTGTATCAGAACTTCATATTTCTCATGGCTGAATAATTCTCTCCCTTTAATGTTCCTTGTAAGACATGTCAGCTAGCAACAAGTTTCCTCAGTTTTTATTTACCTAAGGATGTCTTTTTTCACCTTCATCTGTGAAAGGTAATTTGCTGGATATAAGATTCTTGTTTGAGTTTTTACTTCCAGCAATGAGAACATGTTGTCCCCACTGCCTTCCAACTGCTATCATGTCTGATGAGAAGTCAGCTGTTAAGCTTACTGGAGTGTACATGTATATCACTTTATTTTTCTCTTTTTGCCTATAAGATCTTTATCTTTGGCTTTCGGTATTTTGCCTATGATGTGCCCAGATGGAGTGCTCTTTGTGTGTATGCTACTTGGAATTTATAGAGTTTCTTGGATGTATGTATTGCTTTTTGGTCACATTTTGGGAATTTTCTGCCATTAAATACTTTAAATATTTTTCTGTTCCTTTCTCCAATCCTGCTTGTATTCGCAATGCACGTGTGGCTGCACTTATTGATGCCCCACATTTCTCTGTGGCTCTTCGTTTTGTTTCACTCATTAATTTTTCTCTCTGTTCTGCAAAATCCATAGTCTCCATGGATCTCGCTTTAAGTTGGCTGCTGGTTACTTCTGCCAGCTCAAATCTACATTTTGGTTATGGTTCTTAACTCCAAGATTTCCATTTGGTTCTAAAAAAATACAATTTCTACCTCTCAATAGTATTCTCTCTTTGATGAGCTTTTTTCACTGTACCTTCCTTTAGCTCTTTACGTATGAGAGCTGTGAGGAAAGGTACCCACTTTGTCCCTGCCTGCACCTCCCACGAGTAGAGCACTCCAAGTAGAGCTTCTGATACACAGTGCATGGGTTTGGTAGGTAAGGTTACAAGTCATGCCTCAGATGCCACAAACTCACTATTCTTACCGACAAATACTCAGTTGTCCTGAATGAATATTTCTTAAAATGCTGTATACCTTTAGGATAACTTCTAGAGACTATAACGGCCTTAAAAATAATTTTTACCTATTACTTTGTTGATTTACAATTTGTCTTTCTAGAAGTCCCAGTCCTCTTCCACATGATTTTTAAACAATATTTGTTGTGGCTAGAAGAGTTAACATAAGACCTACCGTCTACCAGATGTTTTTTTTAGTGTTTAATGTAGTATTGTTGGCAGTGCCGTACAGCAGATCTCCAGAGTTTATTCATCTTCCTTAACTGAGACATTACACTCCTTGTTTAGTAAATCCGCAATTCCCATGACCCTAACCCTGGCCAACACCATTCCACCATTTGGTTAGATGAATTTGACTACTTTAGATACTACATGTTAAGTGTATTCATGCAGTATTTCTCTTTCTGTGACTGGCTTGTTTCATTTAATGTTCTCAAGGGGTTCATCCATGTTGTTGCATATTGCAAAATTTCCTTTTCTCAAGGATAAATTGGATTCCATTGTATGTATAAACCACATATTCTTTCCCCATTCATATGTCGATGGGCATCTTGGTTGTTACCACCTCTTAGCTATTCAGAATCACGTTGCAGTGAACAATGGAGTGCAGGTGTCTCGTTGAGAGCCCGATTTTAGTCCTTTTGGGTCAATAACCACAAGTGTGGTTGCTGGATCATACGGTAGTTCTGCTGTTAGTGTTCTGAGGGAGCTCCCGTCCTTGCAAGCTTGGAAACCCTGCTTTAAGCTGCTCTACAAAAGCAGGTAAAAGGGGATCCTGCATCACTTCCAGTCAGTGTTCTTGATGCTTTCTGTTGTGCGTTTTCTAGATCAACTGGATGACTCTTCTGGCAGCTATGTTATCAAGGATGACACCAAGCCCCACATTCGAATGTGAGTTTGAACAGACTTAGAACCTGGGCGTCCAACCAAAGTGTGGATATTTTTACCCTCCTTGTGTTCCCCCATAGCTCCTTCCTCACAGGGGCTTTAGCTCCACTCTGGGGAGAAGTGGTAGATTTCTCTGGGTGTATGTGGGAAGCTTTTCCAATATTCCTTCTATGTGGACATCCCATAGATGGTCCCATGGGGACATATTCACAGGAACCTGGGATAATAGGTAAAGTGAGAGAGATAGAAATACAGGGAGATTATAGTCTCCTTTGAGAGAAAGAGAGAGAGAGAGATGTTAGGCTCCTTTGAAAGAGGGAGAGTGTGAGTCTAGGCTTCGTAGGGAGAGAGATAAAGGGTGAGATGCTAGAATCCTTGGACAGAGAGAGAGATATGCTAGGCTTCTTTGAGAGAGAGAGGGGGGAGAGAGATGCTGGTCTACTTTGAGAGAGAGAGGGGTTAATGGTTGGCTCCTTTGAGAGAGAGAGTGAGAGAGAGAGAGAATCTAGGCTCCTTTGAAAAAAGAGAGATATACAGAGACAGAGAGATGCTATGCTTCGAGAGAGAGAGGGATGCTAGTCTCTTTTGAAAGAGAGAGAGAGTTACATGCTAGTCTCCTTTCACAGAGAGAGAAACAGAGAGAGATGCACAGAGAGAGATGATAGGCTCTTTTGTGAGAGAGAGAGAGGGATAATAGGCCACTCTGAGAGAGAGAGAGGGGGGTTGAGAGATTCTAGGTTCCTTAGAGAGTAAGAGAGATATACAGAGACAGAGAGATGCTAGGCTCCTTTGAGAGAGATGCTAGGCTCATTACAGAGAGAGACAGCGGGACAGTGAAGAGAGAGTATCTAGACTAATTTGAGAGAGAGAGAGAAAAGCTTGGCTTATTATAGAGAGAGAGACAGACAGAGATGCTATGCAACTCTTAGAGAGAGATTCTAGACTACTGTGAGAAAGAGAGAGAGATGCTAGACACCTTTGAGAGAAAGAGATAGATGCTAGGATCATTTGAGAAAGAGAGAGAGATACTAGACTCATTTGAGAGAGAGAGAGGGAGATACATGCTAGACAACTTAGAGAGAGAGATAGACAGAGAGACACTGAGAGATGATAGGCCCCTTTGTGAGAAGGAGAGATAGAAAGACAGGGAGTTGCTAGGCTCCTTTGGGAGAGACAGAGAGAGAGATGATTGGCTTCTTTGAGAGAGAGAGGGAGAGATATTCTAGGCTACTTTGAGAGAAAGAGAGATATACAGTAACAGAGATATGCTAGGCTCCTTCGAGTGAGAGAGACATGCTCGGCTCCTTTGAATGAGAGAGATAAAGGGATACATGCAAGGCTCCGTTGAGAGACACAGAGAGAGAGTGAGGGATGCTAGGCTCCTTGGAGAGAAAGAGAGAAAAAAGACGGAGATTCTAGTCTCCTTTGAGAAAAAGAGAGATAGTTAGACAGAGAGATGTTAAGCTCTTTTGAAAGAGAGAGAGTGTGATGCTAGACTTCTTACTTAGAGTGAGAAAGAGAGAGATGCTAGAATCCTTTGAGAGAGAGAGAGAGAGATGCTAGTCTCCTTTGAAAGAGAGCGAGTGTGATGGTAGGTATCTTATCGAGATGGAGAAAGATAGAGATCCTAGAATCCCTTTAGAGAGAGAGAGAAAGGGATGCTAGTACACTTTGACGGGGAGGGAGCGAGAGGGAGAGACGATTTACTCCTTGGAGAGAGAAAGAGTGAGAAGGTTGACACTGTTGAGAGTGAGAGAGAGAGAGGGAGAGAAATGCTAAGCTGCTTCGAGACAAAGAGAGAGGGAGAGATAGAGATATGCTAGGCTACTTTGAGAGAGAGGGAGGGAGAGATATGCTAGGCTCCTTAGAGAGAGAAAGCGGGATAGATTTGCTAGGCTTCTTTGAGAGAGAGAGAGAGAGCCCGGGAGAGACAGAGAGAGAGATGCTAGGCTCCTTTTAGAGAAAGAAAGATATAGAGAGACAGAGAGACTCCAGGCTACTTTGATAGAGAGAGTGATGCTAGACTCCTTTGAAAGAGAGACAGAGAGAGATACATGCTAGGTTCCGTTGCGAGAGAGAGAGACAGACAGAGAGAGATGAAAGACTCGTTAGAGAGAGGGAGAGAGAGTGAGGGATGCTCGGCGCTTTTGAGAGAAAGAGGGAGATAGAAAGACAGGGAGATTGTAGGCTCCTTTGAGAGATAGAGAGAGAGAGAGAGAGATGCAAATCTTCTTGAGAGAGAGGAAGAGAGAGAGATGCTTGGCTCCATTGAGAGAGAGAGATGCTGAGCTCCTTATAGAGACAGAGAGAGAGAGATGCTACTCTACTTTGAGAGTGAGAGACATAGGGATGCTAGACTCCTTTCAGAGAGAGAGAGTTATATATGCAAGGATTCTTTGAGAGAGGCAGAGTGAGGGAGAGTGATTCTAGTCTCCTTTGAGAGAAAGAGAGAAAGGTAGAAAGAGAGATGCTGGGCAGATTTGAAAGAGAAAGAGTGTGATGCAAGGTCTCTTACGGAGACAGAGAAAGTGAGATGCTAATATCCTTTGATATATATATATATGTATATATATGTATATATACTATACTTCTTTGAGAGAGACAGAGAGAGAGGGAGAGAGATGCTATTCTACTTTAAGAGAGAGAGAGAGAGAGGGCTGGTAGGCTCCTTTGAGAAAGAGATAGAGAGAGATGGTAGGCTTCTTTGAGAGAGAGAGTGAGAGAGAGAGTGTCTAGTCTGCTTTGGGAGGAAGAGAGAAATGTAGACGGATAGATATTAGGCTCCTTTGAAAGACAGACAGTGTGATGCTAGGCTTCTTAGGGAGAGAGAGAAAGAGAGCGATGCTAGAATCCTTTGAGAGAGAGAGAGAGATGCCAGGCTTCTTTGAGAGAGAGAGAGTCAGAGTGAGACAGAGAGATAGAGATTCTAAGTTCCTTTGAGAGAGTGAGAGCAATACACGCTGGCTCCTTGAGAGAGAGATAAACAGAGAGACAGAGAGAAAGGGAGAGAGAAGATAGGCTCCTTAGAGAGAGAGAGAGGTTGAGGGATGCTAGGCTCCTTTGAGAGAAATAGAGAGAGATAGAAAGACTGAGATTCTAGTCTATTTGAGAGAAAGAGGGAGAGATAGAGAGATGTTATGCTCCTTTGAAAGAGGGAGAGTGTGGTGCTAGGCTTCTTAGGGAGAGAGAGAATTTGAGAGATGCTAGAATCTTAGAGAGAGAGAGAGAGAGAGAGAGAGAGAGAGATGCTAGGCTTCTCTGAGAGAGAGACAGAGTGAGACAGAGAGATAGAGATTCTGGGTTCCTTTGAGAGAGAGAGAGCAATACATGCTGGCTCTTTGAGAGAGAGATAAACAGAGAGAGACAGAGAGGATATAGGCTCCTTTGAGAGAGACATGCTAGGATTCTTTGAGAGAATTAAGTAAAGAGAAAAAGTATGCAATTATACTGACTTTTATAATTACCTATAGAAGTACATTTACCAGTGTTTTCTGTTTGTTTGGATTCAGATAGCTGTCTCATTTAATTTAATTATTCAGTCTGAAGAAATTCCTGTAGCATTTATATTCCTTGTGTAGGTGTAATTCACATGTCATACAATTCATCCCCTTAAAATACACAATAGAGTGGTGGCTGGTATATTCGCAGAGCTGTGCCACCATTGCTACCATCAATTTTCAGATATTTTCATTATGACACAAGGGAGAACTGTCCCTAGCCGTAGGTAATCACGAATCTACTTTCTGTCCTGTAGGCTCGGCTCTTCTGGACATTTCCTATAAGTGAGAATCATACAATGTGTGAATCTTTGTGTTTTCCTCCAGTTAGCATGAAAACTTAGGGTTTCACCCATGTTGTGTGTATCAGAACTTCATATTTCTCATGGCTGAATAATTCTCTCCCTTTAATGTTCCTTGTAAGACATGTCAGCTAGCAACAAGTTTCCTCAGTTTTTATTTACCTAAGGATGTCTTTTTTCACCTTCATCTGTGAAAGGTAATTTGCTGGATATAAGATTCTTGTTTGAGTTTTTACTTCCAGCAATGAGAACATGTTGTCCCCACTGCCTTCCAACTGCTATCATGTCTGATGAGAAGTCAGCTGTTAAGCTTACTGGAGTGTACATGTATATCACTTTATTTTTCTCTTTTTGCCTATAAGATCTTTATCTTTGGCTTTCGGTATTTTGCCTATGATGTGCCCAGATGGAGTGCTCTTTGTGTGTATGCTACTTGGAATTTATAGAGTTTCTTGGATGTATGTATTGCTTTTTGGTCACATTTTGGGAATTTTCTGCCATTAAATACTTTAAATATTTTTCTGTTCCTTTCTCCAATCCTGCTTGTATTCGCAATGCACGTGTGGCTGCACTTATTGATGCCCCACATTTCTCTGTGGCTCTTCGTTTTGCTTCACTCATTAATTTTTCTCTCTGTTCTGCAAAATCCATAGTCTCCATGGATCTCGCTTTAAGTTGGCTGCTGGTTACTTCTGCCAGCTCAAATCTACATTTTGGTTATGGTTCTTAACTCCAAGATTTCCATTTGGTTCTAAAAAAATACAATTTCTACCTCTCAATAGTATTCTCTCTTTGATGAGCTTTTTTCACTGTACCTTCCTTTAGCTCTTTACGTATGAGAGCTGTGAGGAAAGGTACCCACTTTGTCCCTGCCTGCACCTCCCAGGAGTAGAGCACTCCAAGTAGAGCTTCTGATACACAGTGCATGGGTTTGGTAGGTAAGGGAGCAAGTCATGCCTCAGATGCCACAAACTCACTATTCTTACCGACAAATACTCAGTTGTCCTGAATGAATATTTCTTAAAATGCTGTATACCTTTAGGATAACTTCTAGAGACTATAACGGCCTTAAAAATAATTTTTACCTATTACTTTGTTGATTTACAATTTGTCTTTCTAGAAGTCCCAGTCCTCTTCCACATGATTTTTAAACAATATTTGTTGTGGCTAGAAGAGTTAACATAAGACCTACCGTCTACCAGATGTTTTTTTTAGTGTTTAATGTAGTATTGTTGGCAGTGCCGTACAGCAGATCTCCAGAGTTTATTCATCTTCCTTAACTGAGACTTTACACTCCTTGTTTAGTAAATCCGCAATTCCCATGACCCTAACCCTGGCCAACACCATTCCACCATTTGGTTATATGAATTTGACTACTTTAGATACTACATGTTAAGTGTATTCATGCAGTATTTCTCTTTCTGTGACTGGCTTGTTTCATTTAATGTTCTCAAGGGGTTCATCCATGTTGTTGCATATTGCAAAATTTCCTTTTCTCAAGGATAAATTGGATTCCATTGTATGTATAAACCACATATTCTTTCCCCATTCATATGTCGATGGGCATCTTGGTTGTTACCACCTCTTAGCTATTCAGAATCACGTTGCAGTGAACAATGGAGTGCAGGTGTCTCGTTGAGAGCCCGATTTTAGTCCTTTTGGGTCAATACCCACAAGTGTGGTTGCTGGATCATACGGTAGTTCTGCTGTTAGTGTTCTGAGGGAGCTCCCGTCCTTGCAAGCTTGGAAACCCTGCTTTCAGCTGCTCTACAAAAGCAGGTAAAAGGGGATCCTGCATCACTTCCAGTCAGTGTTCTTGATGCTTTCTGTTGTGCGTTTTCTAGATCAACTGGATGACTCTTCTGGCAGCTATGTTATCAAGGATGACACCAAGCCCCACATTCGAATGTGAGTTTGAACAGACTTAGAACCTGGGCGTCCAACCAAAGTGTGGATATTTTTACCCTCCTTGTGTTCCCCCATAGCTCCTTCCTCACAGGGGCTTTAGCTCCACTCTGGGGAGAAGTGGTAGATTTCTCTGGGTGTATGTGGGAAGCTTTTCCAATATTCCTTCTATGTGGACATCCCATAGATGGTCCCATGGGGACATATTCCCAGGAACCTGGGATAATAGGTAAAGTGAGAGAGATAGAAATACAGGGAGATTATAGTCTCCTTTGAGAGAAAGAGAGAGAGAGAGATGTTAGGCTCCTTTGAAAGAGGGAGAGTGTGAGTCTAGGCTTCGTAGGGAGAGAGATAAAGGGTGAGATGCTAGAATCCTTGGACAGAGAGAGAGATATGCTAGGCTTCTTTGAGAGAGAGAGGGGGGAGAGAGATGCTGGTCTACTTTGAGAGAGAGAGGGGGTAATGGTTGGCTCCTTTGAGAGAGAGAGTGAGAGAGAGAGAGTATCTAGGCTCCTTTGAAAAAAGAGAGATATACAGAGACAGAGAGATGCTATGCTTCGAGAGAGAGAGGGATGCTAGTCTCTTTTGAAAGAGAGAGAGAGTTACATGCTAGTCTCCTTTCACAGAGAGAGAAACAGAGAGAGATGCACAGAGAGAGATGATAGGCTCTTTTGTGAGAGAGAGAGAGGGATAATAGGCCACTCTGAGAGAGAGAGAGGGGGGGTTGAGAGATTCTAGGTTCCTTAGAGAGTAAGAGAGATATACAGAGACAGAGAGATGCTAGGCTCCTTTGAGAGAGATGCTAGGCTCATTACAGAGAGAGACAGCGGGACAGTGAAGAGAGAGTATCTAGACTAATTTGAGAGAGAGAGAGAAAAGCTTGGCTTATTATAGAGAGAGAGACAGACAGAGATGCTATGCAACTCTTAGAGAGAGATTCTAGACTACTGTGAGAAAGAGAGAGAGATGCTAGACACCTTTGAGAGAAAGAGATAGATGCTAGGATCATTTGAGAAAGAGAGAGAGATACTAGACTCATTTGAGAGAGAGAGAGGGAGATACATGCTAGACAACTTAGAGAGAGAGATAGACAGAGAGACACTGAGAGATGATAGGCCCCTTTGTGAGAAGGAGAGATAGAAAGACAGGGAGTTGCTAGGCTCCTTTGGGAGAGACAGAGAGAGAGATGATTGGCTTCTTTGAGAGAGAGAGGGAGAGATATTCTAGGCTACTTTGAGAGAAAGAGAGATATACAGTAACAGAGATATGCTAGGCTCCTTCGAGTGAGAGAGACATGCTCGGCTCCTTTGAATGAGAGAGATAAAGGGATACATGCAAGGCTCCGTTGAGAGACACAGAGAGAGAGTGAGGGATGCTAGGCTCCTTGGAGAGAAAGAGAGAAAAAAGACGGAGATTCTAGTCTCCTTTGAGAAAAAGAGAGATAGTTAGACAGAGAGATGTTAAGCTCTTTTGAAAGAGAGAGAGTGTGATGCTAGACTTCTTACTTAGAGTGAGAAAGAGAGAGATGCTAGAATCCTTTGAGAGAGAGAGAGAGAGATGCTAGTCTCCTTTGAAAGAGAGCGAGTGTGATGGTAGGTATCTTATCGAGATGGAGAAAGATAGAGATCCTAGAATCCCTTTAGAGAGAGAGAGAAAGGGATGCTAGTACACTTTGACGGGGAGGGAGGGAGAGGGAGAGACGATTTACTCCTTGGAGAGAGAAAGAGTGAGAAGGTTGACACTGTTGAGAGTGAGAGAGAGAGAGGGAGAGAAATGCTAAGCTGCTTCGAGACAAAGAGAGAGGGAGAGATAGAGATATGCTAGGCTACTTTGAGAGAGAGGGAGGGAGAGATATGCTAGGCTCCTTAGAGAGAGAAAGCGGGATAGATTTGCTAGGCTTCTTTGAGGGAGAGAGAGAGAGCCCGGGAGAGACAGAGAGAGAGATGCTAGGCTCCTTTTAGAGAAAGAAAGATATAGAGAGACAGAGAGACTCCAGGCTACTTTGATAGAGAGAGTGATGCTAGACTCCTTTGAAAGAGAGACAGAGAGAGATACATGCTAGGTTCCGTTGCGAGAGAGAGAGACAGACAGAGAGAGATGAAAGACTCGTTAGAGAGAGGGAGAGAGAGTGAGGGATGCTCGGCGCTTTTGAGAGAAAGAGGGAGATAGAAAGACAGGGAGATTGTAGGCTCCTTTGAGAGATAGAGAGAGAGAGAGAGAGATGCAAATCTTCTTGAGAGAGAGGAAGAGAGAGAGATGCTTGGCTCCATTGAGAGAGAGAGATGCTGAGCTCCTTATAGAGACAGAGAGAGAGAGAGATGCTACTCTACTTTGAGAGTGAGAGACATAAGGATGCTAGACTCCTTTCAGAGAGAGAGAGTTATATATGCAAGGATTCTTTGAGAGAGGCAGAGTGAGGGAGAGTGATTCTAGTCTCCTTTGAGAGAAAGAGAGAAAGGTAGAAAGAGAGATGCTGGGCAGATTTGAAAGAGAAAGAGTGTGATGCAAGGTCTCTTACGGAGACAGAGAAAGTGAGATGCTAATATCCTTTGATATATATATATATATGTATATATATGTATATATACTATACTTCTTTGAGAGAGACAGAGAGAGAGGGAGAGAGATGCTATTCTACTTTAAGAGAGAGAGAGAGAGAGGGCTGGTAGGCTCCTTTGAGATAGAGATAGAGAGAGATGGTAGGCTTCTTTGAGAGAGAGAGTGAGAGAGAGTGTGTCTAGTCTGCTTTGGGAGGAAGAGAGAAATGTAGACGGATAGATATTAGGCTCCTTTGAAAGACAGACAGTGTGATGCTAGGCTTCTTAGGGAGAGAGAGAAAGAGAGCGATGCTAGAATCCTTTGAGAGAGAGAGAGAGATGCCAGGCTTCTTTGAGAGAGAGAGAGTCAGAGTGAGACAGAGAGATAGAGATTCTAAGTTCCTTTGAGAGAGTGAGAGCAATACACGCTGGCTCCTTGAGAGAGAGATAAACAGAGAGACAGAGAGAGAGGGAGAGAGAAGATAGGCTCCTTAGAGAGAGAGAGAGGTTGAGGGATGCTAGGCTCCTTTGAGAGAAATAGAGAGAGATAGAAAGACTGAGATTCTAGTCTATTTGAGAGAAAGAGGGAGAGATAGAGAGATGTTATGCTCCTTTGAAAGAGGGAGAGTGTGGTGCTAGGCTTCTTAGGGAGAGAGAGAATTAGAGAGATGCTAGAATCTTAGAGAGAGAGAGAGATGATAGGCTTCTCTGAGAGAGAGACAGAGTGAGACAGAGAGATAGAGATTCTGGGTTCCTTTGAGAGAGAGAGAGCAATACATGCTGGCTCTTTGAGAGAGAGATAAACAGAGAGAGACAGAGAGGATATAGGCTCCTTTGAGAGAGACATGCTAGGATTCTTTGAGAGAATTAAGTAAAGAGAAAAAGTATGCAATTATACTGACTTTTATAATTACCTATAGAAGTACATTTACCAGTGTTTTCTGTTTGTTTGGATTCAGATAGCTGTCTCATTTAATTTAATTATTCAGTCTGAAGAAATTCCTGTAGCATTTATATTCCTTGTGTAGGTGTAATTCACATGTCATACAATTCATCCCCTTAAAATACACAATAGAGTGGTGGCTGGTATATTCGCAGAGCTGTGCCACCATTGCTACCATCAATTTTCAGATATTTTCATTATGACACAAGGGAGAACTGTCCCTAGCCGTAGGTAATCACGAATCTACTTTCTGTCCTGTAGGCTCGGCTCTTCTGGACATTTCCTATAAGTGAGAATCATACAATGTGTGAATCTTTGTGTTTTCCTCCAGTTAGCATGAAAACTTAGGGTTTCACCCATGTTGTGTGTATCAGAACTTCATATTTCTCATGGCTGAATAATTCTCTCCCTTTAATGTTCCTTGTAAGACATGTCAGCTAGCAACAAGTTTCCTCAGTTTTTATTTACCTAAGGATGTCTTTTTTCACCTTCATCTGTGAAAGGTAATTTGCTGGATATAAGATTCTTGTTTGAGTTTTTACTTCCAGCAATGAGAACATGTTGTCCCCACTGCCTTCCAACTGCTATCATGTCTGATGAGAAGTCAGCTGTTAAGCTTACTGGAGTGTACATGTATATCACTTTATTTTTCTCTTTTTGCCTATAAGATCTTTATCTTTGGCTTTCGGTATTTTGCCTATGATGTGCCCAGATGGAGTGCTCTTTGTGTGTATGCTACTTGGAATTTATAGAGTTTCTTGGATGTATGTATTGCTTTTTGGTCACATTTTGGGAATTTTCTGCCATTAAATACTTTAAATATTTTTCTGTTCCTTTCTCCAATCCTGCTTGTATTCGCAATGCACGTGTGGCTGCACTTATTGATGCCCCACATTTCTCTGTGGCTCTTCGTTTTGCTTCACTCATTAATTTTTCTCTCTGTTCTGCAAAATCCATAGTCTCCATGGATCTCGCTTTAAGTTGGCTGCTGGTTACTTCTGCCAGCTCAAATCTACATTTTGGTTATGGTTCTTAACTCCAAGATTTCCATTTGGTTCTAAAAAAATACAATTTCTACCTCTCAATAGTATTCTCTCTTTGATGAGCTTTTTTCACTGTACCTTCCTTTAGCTCTTTACGTATGAGAGCTGTGAGGAAAGGTACCCACTTTGTCCCTGCCTGCACCTCCCAGGAGTAGAGCACTCCAAGTAGAGCTTCTGATACACAGTGCATGGGTTTGGTAGGTAAGGTTACAAGTCATGCCTCAGATGCCACAAACTCACTATTCTTACCGACAAATACTCAGTTGTCCTGAATGAATATTTCTTAAAATGCTGTATACCTTTAGGATAACTTCTAGAGACTATAACGGCCTTAAAAATAATTTTTACCTATTACTTTGTTGATTTACAATTTGTCTTTCTAGAAGTCCCAGTCCTCTTCCAGATGATTTTTAAACAATATTTGTTGTGGCTAGAAGAGTTAACATAAGACCTACCGTCTACCAGATGTTTTTTTTAGTGTTTAATGTAGTATTGTTGGCAGTGCCGTACAGCAGATCTCCAGAGTTTATTCATCTTCCTTAACTGAGACTTTACACTCCTTGTTTAGTAAATCCGCAATTCCCATGACCCTAACCCTGGCCAACACCATTCCACCATTTGGTTATATGAATTTGACTACTTTAGATACTACATGTTAAGTGTATTCATGCAGTATTTCTCTTTCTGTGACTGGCTTGTTTCATTTAATGTTCTCAAGGGTTTCATCCATGTTGTTGCATATTGCAAAATTTCCTTTTCTCAAGGATAAATTGGATTCCATTGTATGTATAAACCACATATTCTTTCCCCATTCATATGTCGATGGGCATCTTGGTTGTTACCACCTCTTAGCTATTCAGAATCACGTTGCAGTGAACAATGGAGTGCAGGTGTCTCGTTGAGAGCCCGATTTTAGTCCTTTTGGGTCAATAACCACAAGTGTGGTTGCTGGATCATACGGTAGTTCTGCTGTTAGTGTTCTGAGGGAGCTCCCGTCCTTGCAAGCTTGGAAACCCTGCTTTCAGCTGCTCTACAAAAGCAGGTAAAAGGGGATCCTGCATCACTTCCAGTCAGTGTTCTTGATGCTTTCTGTTCTGCGTTTTCTAGTTCAACTGGATGACTCTTCTGGCAGCTATGTTATCAAGGATGACACCAAGCCCCACATTCGAATGTGAGTTTGAACAGACTTAGAACCTGGGCGTCCAACCAAAGTGTGGATATTTTTACCCTCCTTGTGTTCCCCCATAGCTCCTTCCTCACAGGGGCTTTAGCTCCACTCTGGGGAGAAGTGGTAGATTTCTCTGGGTGTATGTGGGAAGCTTTTCCAATATTCCTTCTATGTGGACATCCCATAGATGGTCCCATGGGGACATATTCACAGGAACCTGGGATAATAGGTAAAGTGAGAGAGATAGAAATACAGGGAGATTATAGTCTCCTTTGAGAGAAAGAGAGAGAGAGAGATGTTAGGCTCCTTTGAAAGAGGGAGAGTGTGAGTCTAGGCTTCGTAGGGAGAGAGATAAAGGGTGAGATGCTAGAATCCTTGGACAGAGAGAGAGATATGCTAGGCTTCTTTGAGAGAGAGAGGGGGGAGAGAGATGCTGGTCTACTTTGAGAGAGAGAGGGGGTAATGGTTGGCTCCTTTGAGAGAGAGAGTGAGAGAGAGAGAGAATCTAGGCTCCTTTGAAAAAAGAGAGATATACAGAGACAGAGAGATGCTATGCTTCGAGAGAGAGAGGGATGCTAGTCTCTTTTTGAAAGAGAGAGAGAGTTACATGCTAGTCTCCTTTCACAGAGAGAGAAACAGAGAGAGATGCACAGAGAGAGATGATAGGCTCTTTTGTGAGAGAGAGAGAGGGATAATAGGCCACTCTGAGAGAGAGAGAGGGGGGTTGAGAGATTCTAGGTTCCTTAGAGAGTAAGAGAGATATACAGAGACAGAGAGATGCTAGGCTCCTTTGAGAGAGATGCTAGGCTCATTACAGAGAGAGACAGCGGGACAGTGAAGAGAGAGTATCTAGACTAATTTGAGAGAGAGAGAGAAAAGCTTGGCTTATTATAGAGAGAGAGACAGACAGAGATGCTATGCAACTCTTAGAGAGAGATTCTAGACTACTGTGAGAAAGAGAGAGAGATGCTAGACACCTTTGAGAGAAAGAGATAGATGCTAGGATCATTTGAGAAAGAGAGAGAGATACTAGACTCATTTGAGAGAGAGAGAGGGAGATACATGCTAGACAACTTAGAGAGAGAGATAGACAGAGAGACACTGAGAGATGATAGGCCCCTTTGTGAGAAGGAGAGATAGAAAGACAGGGAGTTGCTAGGCTCCTTTGGGAGAGACAGAGAGAGAGATGATTGGCTTCTTTGAGAGAGAGAGGGAGAGATATTCTAGGCTACTTTGAGAGAAAGAGAGATATACAGTAACAGAGATATGCTAGGCTCCTTCGAGTGAGAGAGACATGCTCGGCTCCTTTGAATGAGAGAGATAAAGTGATACATGCAAGGCTCCGTTGAGAGACACAGAGAGAGAGTGAGGGATGCTAGGCTCCTTGGAGAGAAAGAGAGAAAAAAGACGGAGATTCTAGTCTCCTTTGAGAAAAAGAGAGATAGTTAGACAGAGAGATGGTAAGCTCTTTTGAAAGAGAGAGAGTGTGATGCTAGACTTCTTACTGAGAGTGAGAAAGAGAGAGATGCTAGAATCCTTTGAGAGAGAGAGAGAGAGATGCTAGGCTCCTTTGAAAGAGAGCGAGTGTGATGGTAGGTATCTTATCGAGATGGAGAAAGATAGAGATCCTAGAATCCCTTTAGAGAGAGAGAGAAAGGGATGCTAGTACACTTTGACGGGGAGGGAGGGAGAGGGAGAGACGATTTACTCCTTGGAGAGAGAAAGAGTGAGAAGGTTGACACTGTTGAGAGCGAGAGAGAGAGAGGGAGAGAAATGCTAAGCTGCTTCGAGACAAAGAGAGAGGGAGAGATAGAGATATGCTAGGCTACTTTGAGAGAGAGGGAGGGAGAGATATGCTAGGCTCCTTAGAGAGAGAAAGCGGGATAGATTTGCTAGGCTTCTTTGAGAGAGAGAGAGAGAGCCCGGGAGAGACAGAGAGAGAGATGCTAGGCTCCTTTTAGAGAAAGAAAGATATAGAGAGACAGAGAGACTCCAGGCTACTTTGATAGAGAGAGTGATGCTAGACTCCTTTGAAAGAGAGACAGAGAGAGATACATGCTAGGTTCCGTTGCGAGAGAGAGAGACAGACAGAGAGAGATGAAAGACTCGTTAGAGAGAGGGAGAGAGAGTGAGGGATGCTCGGCGCTTTTGAGAGAAAGAGGGAGATAGATAGACAGGGAGATTGTAGGCTCCTTTGAGAGAGAGAGAGAGAGAGAGGGAGAGAGATGCAAATCTTCTTGAGAGAGAGGAAGAGAGAGAGATGCTTGGCTCCATTGAGAGAGAGAGATGCTGAGCTCCTTATAGAGACAGAGAGAGAGAGAGATGCTACTCTACTTTGAGAGTGAGAGACATAGGGATGCTAGACTCCTTTCAGAGAGAGAGAGTTATATATGCAAGGATTCTTTGAGAGAGGCAGAGTGAGGGGGAGTGATTCTAGTCTCCTTTGAGAGAAAGAGAGAAAGGTAGAAAGAGAGATGCTGGGCAGATTTGAAAGAGAAAGAGTGTGATGCAAGGTCTCTTACGGAGACAGAGAAAGTGAGATGCTAATATCCTTTGATATATATATATATATATATATATATATATATATATATATATATATATATATGTATATATACTATACTTCTTTGAGAGAGACAGAGAGAGAGGGAGAGAGATGCTATTCTACTTTAAGAGAGAGAGAGAGAGAGGGCTGGTAGGCTCCTTTGAGATAGAGATAGAGAGAGATGGTAGGCTTCTTTGAGAGAGAGAGTGAGAGAGAGAGTGTCTAGTCTGCTTTGGGAGGAAGAGAGAAATGTAGACGGATAGATATTAGGCTCCTTTGAAAGACAGACAGTGTGATGCTAGGCTTCTTAGGGAGAGAGAGAAAGAGAGCGATGCTAGAATCCTTTGAGAGAGAGAGAGAGATGCCAGGCTTCTTTGAGAGAGAGAGAGTCAGAGTGAGACAGAGAGATAGAGATTCTAAGTTCCTTTGAGAGAGTGAGAGCAATACACGCTGGCTCCTTGAGAGAGAGATAAACAGAGAGACAGAGAGAGAGGGAGAGAGAAGATAGGCTCCTTAGAGAGAGAGAGAGGTTGAGGGATGCTAGGCTCCTTTGAGAGAAATAGAGAGAGATAGAAAGACTGAGATTCTAGTCTATTTGAGAGAAAGAGGGAGAGATAGAGAGATGTTATGCTCCTTTGAAAGAGGGAGAGTGTGGTGCTAGGCTTCTTAGGGAGAGAGAGAATTTGAGAGATGCTAGAATCTTAGAGAGAGAGAGAGAGAGAGATGCTAGGCTTCTCAGAGAGAGAGACAGAGTGAGACAGAGAGATAGAGATTCTGGGTTCCTTTGAGAGAGAGAGAGCAATACATGCTGGCTCTTTGAGAGAGAGATAAACAGAGAGAGACAGAGAGGATATAGGCTCCTTTGAGAGAGACATGCTAGGATTCTTTGAGAGAATTAAGTAAAGAGAAAAAGTATGCAATTATACTGACTTTTATAATTACCTATAGAAGTACATTTACCAGTGTTTTCTGTTTGTTTGGATTCAGATAGCTGTCTCATTTAATTTAATTATTCAGTCTGAAGAAATTCCTGTAGCATTTATATTCCTTGTGTAGGTGTAATTCACATGTCATACAATTCATCCCCTTAAAATACACAATAGAGTGGTGGCTGGTATATTCGCAGAGCTGTGCCACCATTGCTACCATCAATTTTCAGATATTTTCATTATGACACAAGGGAGAACTGTCCCTAGCCGTAGGTAATCACGAATCTACTTTCTGTCCTGTAGGCTCGGATCTTCTGGACATTTCCTATAAGTGAGAATCATACAATGTGTGAATCTTTGTGTTTTCCTCCAGTTAGCATGAAAACTTAGGGTTTCACCCATGTTGTGTGTATCAGAACTTCATATTTCTCATGGCTGAATAATTCTCTCCCTTTAATGTTCCTTGTAAGACATGTCAGCTAGCAACAAGTTTCCTCAGTTTTTATTTACCTAAGGATGTCTTTTTTCACCTTCATCTGTGAAAGGTAATTTGCTGGATATAAGATTCTTGTTTGAGTTTTTACTTCCAGCAATGAGAACATGTTGTCCCCACTGCCTTCCAACTGCTATCATGTCTGATGAGAAGTCAGCTGTTAAGCTTACTGGAGTGTACATGTATATCACGTTATTTTTCTCTTTTTGCCTATAAGATCTTTATCTTTGGCTTTCGGTATTTTGCCTATGATGTGCCCAGATGGAGTGCTCTTTGTGTGTATGCTACTTGGAATTTATAGAGTTTCTTGGATGTATGTATTGCTTTTTGGTCACATTTTGGGAATTTTCTGCCATTAAATACTTTAAATATTTTTCTGTTCCTTTCTCCAATCCTGCTTGTATTCGCAATGCACGTGTGGCTGCACTTATTGATGCCCCACATTTCTCTGTGGCTCTTCGTTTTGCTTCACTCATTAATTTTTCTCTCTGTTCTGCAAAATCCATAGTCTCCATGGATCTCGCTTTAAGTTGGCTGCTGGTTACTTCTGCCAGCTCAAATCTACATTTTGGTTATGGTTCTTAACTCCAAGATTTCCATTTGGTTCTAAAAAAATACAATTTCTACCTCTCAATAGTATTCTCTCTTTGATGAGCTTTTTTCACTGTACCTTCCTTTAGCTCTTTACGTATGAGAGCTGTGAGGAAAGGTACCCACTTTGTCCCTGCCTGCACCTCCCAGGAGTAGAGCACTCCAAGTAGAGCTTCTGATACACAGTGCATGGGTTTGGTAGGTAAGGTTACAAGTCATGCCTCAGATGCCACAAACTCACTATTCTTACCGACAAATACTCAGTTGTCCTGAATGAATATTTCTTAAAATGCTGTATACCTTTAGGATAACTTCTAGAGACTATAACGGCCTTAAAAATAATTTTTACCTATTACTTTGTTGATTTACAATTTGTCTTTCTAGAAGTCCCAGTCCTCTTCCAGATGATTTTTAAACAATATTTGTTGTGGCTAGAAGAGTTAACATAAGACCTACCGTCTACCAGATGTTTTTTTTAGTGTTTAATGTAGTATTGTTGGCAGTGCCGTACAGCAGATCTCCAGAGTTTATTCATCTTCCTTAACTGAGACTTTACACTCCTTGTTTAGTAAATCCGCAATTCCCATGACCCTAACCCTGGCCAACACCATTCCACCATTTGGTTATATGAATTTGACTACTTTAGATACTACATGTTAAGTGTATTCATGCAGTATTTCTCTTTCTGTGACTGGCTTGTTTCATTTAATGTTCTCAAGGGTTTCATCCATGTTGTTGCATATTGCAAAATTTCCTTTTCTCAAGGATAAATTGGATTCCATTGTATGTATAAACCACATATTCTTTCCCCATTCATATGTCGATGGGCATCTTGGTTGTTACCACCTCTTAGCTATTCAGAATCACGTTGCAGTGAACAATGGAGTGCAGGTGTCTCGTTGAGAGCCCGATTTTAGTCCTTTTGGGTCAATAACCACAAGTGTGGTTGCTGGATCATACGGTAGTTCTGCTGTTAGTGTTCTGAGGGAGCTCCCGTCCTTGCAAGCTTGGAAACCCTGCTTTCAGCTGCTCTACAAAAGCAGGTAAAAGGGGATCCTGCATCACTTCCAGTCAGTGTTCTTGATGCTTTCTGTTCTGCGTTTTCTAGTTCAACTGGATGACTCTTCTGGCAGCTATGTTATCAAGGATGACACCAAGCCCCACATTCGAATGTGAGTTTGAACAGACTTAGAACCTGGGCGTCCAACCAAAGTGTGGATATTTTTACCCTCCTTGTGTTCCCCCATAGCTCCTTCCTCACAGGGGCTTTAGCTCCACTCTGGGGAGAAGTGGTAGATTTCTCTGGGTGTATGTGGGAAGCTTTTCCAATATTCCTTCTATGTGGACATCCCATAGATGGTCCCATGGGGACATATTCACAGGAACCTGGGATAATAGGTAAAGTGAGAGAGATAGAAATACAGGGAGATTATAGTCTCCTTTGAGAGAAAGAGAGAGAGAGAGATGTTAGGCTCCTTTGAAAGAGGGAGAGTGTGAGTCTAGGCTTCGTAGGGAGAGAGATAAAGGGTGAGATGCTAGAATCCTTGGACAGAGAGAGAGATATGCTAGGCTTCTTTGAGAGAGAGAGGGGGGAGAGAGATGCTGGTCTACTTTGAGAGAGAGAGGGGGTAATGGTTGGCTCCTTTGAGAGAGAGAGTGAGAGAGAGAGAGAATCTAGGCTCCTTTGAAAAAAGAGAGATATACAGAGACAGAGAGATGCTATGCTTCGAGAGAGAGAGGGATGCTAGTCTCTTTTTGAAAGAGAGAGAGAGTTACATGCTAGTCTCCTTTCACAGAGAGAGAAACAGAGAGAGATGCACAGAGAGAGATGATAGGCTCTTTTGTGAGAGAGAGAGAGGGATAATAGGCCACTCTGAGAGAGAGAGAGGGGGGTTGAGAGATTCTAGGTTCCTTAGAGAGTAAGAGAGATATACAGAGACAGAGAGATGCTAGGCTCCTTTGAGAGAGATGCTAGGCTCATTACAGAGAGAGACAGCGGGACAGTGAAGAGAGAGTATCTAGACTAATTTGAGAGAGAGAGAGAAAAGCTTGGCTTATTATAGAGAGAGAGACAGACAGAGATGCTATGCAACTCTTAGAGAGAGATTCTAGACTACTGTGAGAAAGAGAGAGAGATGCTAGACACCTTTGAGAGAAAGAGATAGATGCTAGGATCATTTGAGAAAGAGAGAGAGATACTAGACTCATTTGAGAGAGAGAGAGGGAGATACATGCTAGACAACTTAGAGAGAGAGATAGACAGAGAGACACTGAGAGATGATAGGCCCCTTTGTGAGAAGGAGAGATAGAAAGACAGGGAGTTGCTAGGCTCCTTTGGGAGAGACAGAGAGAGAGATGATTGGCTTCTTTGAGAGAGAGAGGGAGAGATATTCTAGGCTACTTTGAGAGAAAGAGAGATATACAGTAACAGAGATATGCTAGGCTCCTTCGAGTGAGAGAGACATGCTCGGCTCCTTTGAATGAGAGAGATAAAGTGATACATGCAAGGCTCCGTTGAGAGACACAGAGAGAGAGTGAGGGATGCTAGGCTCCTTGGAGAGAAAGAGAGAAAAAAGACGGAGATTCTAGTCTCCTTTGAGAAAAAGAGAGATAGTTAGACAGAGGGATGGTAAGCTCTTTTGAAAGAGAGAGAGTGTGATGCTAGACTTCTTACTGAGAGTGAGAAAGAGAGAGATGCTAGAATCCTTTGAGAGAGAGAGAGAGAGATGCTAGGCTCCTTTGAAAGAGAGCGAGTGTGATGGTAGGTATCTTATCGAGATGGAGAAAGATAGAGATCCTAGAATCCCTTTAGAGAGAGAGAGAAAGGGATGCTAGTACACTTTGACGGGGAGGGAGGGAGAGGGAGAGACGATTTACTCCTTGGAGAGAGAAAGAGTGAGAAGGTTGACACTGTTGAGAGCGAGAGAGAGAGAGGGAGAGAAATGCTAAGCTGCTTCGAGACAAAGAGAGAGGGAGAGATAGAGATATGCTAGGCTACTTTGAGAGAGAGGGAGGGAGAGATATGCTAGGCTCCTTAGAGAGAGAAAGCGGGATAGATTTGCTAGGCTTCTTTGAGAGAGAGAGAGAGAGCCCGGGAGAGACAGAGAGAGAGATGCTAGGCTCCTTTTAGAGAAAGAAAGATATAGAGAGACAGAGAGACTCCAGGCTACTTTGATAGAGAGAGTGATGCTAGACTCCTTTGAAAGAGAGACAGAGAGAGATACATGCTAGGTTCCGTTGCGAGAGAGAGAGACAGACAGAGAGAGATGAAAGACTCGTTAGAGAGAGGGAGAGAGAGTGAGGGATGCTCGGCGCTTTTGAGAGAAAGAGGGAGATAGATAGACAGGGAGATTGTAGGCTCCTTTGAGAGAGAGAGAGAGAGAGAGGGAGAGAGATGCAAATCTTCTTGAGAGAGAGGAAGAGAGAGAGATGCTTGGCTCCATTGAGAGAGAGAGATGCTGAGCTCCTTATAGAGACAGAGAGAGAGAGAGATGCTACTCTACTTTGAGAGTGAGAGACATAGGGATGCTAGACTCCTTTCAGAGAGAGAGAGTTATATATGCAAGGATTCTTTGAGAGAGGCAGAGTGAGGGGGAGTGATTCTAGTCTCCTTTGAGAGAAAGAGAGAAAGGTAGAAAGAGAGATGCTGGGCAGATTTGAAAGAGAAAGAGTGTGATGCAAGGTCTCTTACGGAGACAGAGAAAGTGAGATGCTAATATCCTTTGATATATATATATATATATATATATATATATATATATATATATATATATATATATATATATATATATATATATATATATATATATATGTATATATACTATACTTCTTTGAGAGAGACAGAGAGAGAGGGAGAGAGATGCTATTCTACTTTAAGAGAGAGAGAGAGAGAGGGCTGGTAGGCTCCTTTGAGATAGAGATAGAGAGAGATGGTAGGCTTCTTTGAGAGAGAGAGTGAGAGAGAGAGTGTCTAGTCTGCTTTGGGAGGAAGAGAGAAATGTAGACGGATAGATATTAGGCTCCTTTGAAAGACAGACAGTGTGATGCTAGGCTTCTTAGGGAGAGAGAGAAAGAGAGCGATGCTAGAATCCTTTGAGAGAGAGAGAGAGATGCCAGGCTTCTTTGAGAGAGAGAGAGTCAGAGTGAGACAGAGAGATAGAGATTCTAAGTTCCTTTGAGAGAGTGAGAGCAATACACGCTGGCTCCTTGAGAGAGAGATAAACAGAGAGACAGAGAGAGAGGGAGAGAGAAGATAGGCTCCTTAGAGAGAGAGAGAGGTTGAGGGATGCTAGGCTCCTTTGAGAGAAATAGAGAGAGATAGAAAGACTGAGATTCTAGTCTATTTGAGAGAAAGAGGGAGAGATAGAGAGATGTTATGCTCCTTTGAAAGAGGGAGAGTGTGGTGCTAGGCTTCTTAGGGAGAGAGAGAATTTGAGAGATGCTAGAATCTTAGAGAGAGAGAGAGAGAGAGATGCTAGGCTTCTCAGAGAGAGAGACAGAGTGAGACAGAGAGATAGAGATTCTGGGTTCCTTTGAGAGAGAGAGAGCAATACATGCTGGCTCTTTGAGAGAGAGATAAACAGAGAGAGACAGAGAGGATATAGGCTCCTTTGAGAGAGACATGCTAGGATTCTTTGAGAGAATTAAGTAAAGAGAAAAAGTATGCAATTATACTGACTTTTATAATTACCTATAGAAGTACATTTACCAGTGTTTTCTGTTTGTTTGGATTCAGATAGCTGTCTCATTTAATTTAATTATTCAGTCTGAAGAAATTCCTGTAGCATTTATATTCCTTGTGTAGGTGTAATTCACATGTCATACAATTCATCCCCTTAAAATACACAATAGAGTGGTGGCTGGTATATTCGCAGAGCTGTGCCACCATTGCTACCATCAATTTTCAGATATTTTCATTATGACACAAGGGAGAACTGTCCCTAGCCGTAGGTAATCACGAATCTACTTTCTGTCCTGTAGGCTCGGATCTTCTGGACATTTCCTATAAGTGAGAATCATACAATGTGTGAATCTTTGTGTTTTCCTCCAGTTAGCATGAAAACTTAGGGTTTCACCCATGTTGTGTGTATCAGAACTTCATATTTCTCATGGCTGAATAATTCTCTCCCTTTAATGTTCCTTGTAAGACATGTCAGCTAGCAACAAGTTTCCTCAGTTTTTATTTACCTAAGGATGTCTTTTTTCACCTTCATCTGTGAAAGGTAATTTGCTGGATATAAGATTCTTGTTTGAGTTTTTACTTCCAGCAATGAGAACATGTTGTCCCCACTGCCTTCCAACTGCTATCATGTCTGATGAGAAGTCAGCTGTTAAGCTTACTGGAGTGTACATGTATATCACGTTATTTTTCTCTTTTTGCCTATAAGATCTTTATCTTTGGCTTTCGGTATTTTGCCTATGATGTGCCCAGATGGAGTGCTCTTTGTGTGTATGCTACTTGGAATTTATAGAGTTTCTTGGATGTATGTATTGCTTTTTGGTCACATTTTGGGAATTTTCTGCCATTAAATACTTTAAATATTTTTCTGTTCCTTTCTCCAATCCTGCTTGTATTCGCAATGCACGTGTGGCTGCACTTATTGATGCCCCACATTTCTCTGTGGCTCTTCGTTTTGCTTCACTCATTAATTTTTCTCTCTGTTCTGCAAAATCCATAGTCTCCATGGATCTCGCTTTAAGTTGGCTGCTGGTTACTTCTGCCAGCTCAAATCTACATTTTGGTTATGGTTCTTAACTCCAAGATTTCCATTTGGTTCTAAAAAAATACAATTTCTACCTCTCAATAGTATTCTCTCTTTGATGAGCTTTTTTCACTGTACCTTCCTTTAGCTCTTTACGTATGAGAGCTGTGAGGAAAGGTACCCACTTTGTCCCTGCCTGCACCTCCCAGGAGTAGAGCACTCCAAGTAGAGCTTCTGATACACAGTGCATGGGTTTGGTAGGTAAGGTTACAAGTCATGCCTCAGATGCCACAAACTCACTATTCTTACCGACAAATACTCAGTTGTCCTGAATGAATATTTCTTAAAATGCTGTATACCTTTAGGATAACTTCTAGAGACTATAACGGCCTTAAAAATAATTTTTACCTATTACTTTGTTGATTTACAATTTGTCTTTCTAGAAGTCCCAGTCCTCTTCCAGATGATTTTTAAACAATATTTGTTGTGGCTAGAAGAGTTAACATAAGACCTACCGTCTACCAGATGTTTTTTTTAGTGTTTAATGTAGTATTGTTGGCAGTGCCGTACAGCAGATCTCCAGAGTTTATTCATCTTCCTTAACTGAGACTTTACACTCCTTGTTTAGTAAATCCGCAATTCCCATGACCCTAACCCTGGCCAACACCATTCCACCATTTGGTTATATGAATTTGACTACTTTAGATACTACATGTTAAGTGTATTCATGCAGTATTTCTCTTTCTGTGACTGGCTTGTTTCATTTAATGTTCTCAAGGGTTTCATCCATGTTGTTGCATATTGCAAAATTTCCTTTTCTCAAGGATAAATTGGATTCCATTGTATATATAAACCACATATTCTTTCCCCATTCATATGTCGATGGGCATCTTGGTTGTTACCACCTCTTAGCTATTCAGAATCACGTTGCAGTGAACAATGGAGTGCAGGTGTCTCGTTGAGAGCCCGATTTTAGTCCTTTTGGGTCAATAACCACAAGTGTGGTTGCTGGATCATACGGTAGTTCTGCTGTTAGTGTTCTGAGGGAGCTCCCGTCCTTGCAAGCTTGGAAACCCTGCTTTCAGCTGCTCTACAAAAGCAGGTAAAAGGGGATCCTGCATCACTTCCAGTCAGTGTTCTTGATGCTTTCTGTTGTGCGTTTTCTAGTTCAACTGGATGACTCTTCTGGCAGCTATGTTATCAAGGATGACACCAAGCCCCACATTCGAATGTGAGTTTGAACAGACTTAGAACCTGGGCGTCCAACCAAAGTGTGGATATTTTTACCCTCCTTGTGTTCCCCCATAGCTCCTTCCTCACAGGGGCTTTAGCTCCACTCTGGGGAGAAGTGGTAGATTTCTCTGGGTGTATGTGGGAAGCTTTTCCAATATTCCTTCTATGTGGACATCCCATAGATGGTCCCATGGGGACATATTCACAGGAACCTGGGATAATAGGTAAAGTGAGAGAGATAGAAATACAGGGAGATTATAGTCTCCTTTGAGAGAAAGAGAGAGAGAGAGATGTTAGGCTCCTTTGAAAGAGGGAGAGTTTGAGTCTAGGCTTCGTAGGGAGAGAGATAAAGGGTGAGATGCTAGAATCCTTGGACAGAGAGAGAGATATGCTAGGCTTCTTTGAGAGAGAGAGGGGGGAGAGAGATGCTGGTCTACTTTGAGAGAGAGAGGGGGTAATGGTTGGCTCCTTTGAGAGAGAGAGTGAGAGAGAGAGAGAATCTAGGCTCCTTTGAAAAAAGAGAGATATACAGAGACAGAGAGATGCTATGCTTCGAGAGAGAGAGGGATGCTAGTCTCTTTTGAAAGAGAGAGAGAGTTACATGCTAGTCTCCTTTCACAGAGAGAGAAACAGAGAGAGATGCACAGAGAGAGATGATAGGCTCTTTTGTGAGAGAGAGAGAGGGATAATAGGCCACTCTGAGAGAGAGAGAGGGGGGTTGAGAGATTCTAGGTTCCTTAGAGAGTAAGAGAGATATACAGAGACAGAGAGATGCTAGGCTCCTTTGAGAGAGATGCTAGGCTCATTACAGAGAGAGACAGCGGGACAGTGAAGAGAGAGTATCTAGACTAATTTGAGAGAGAGAGAGAAAAGCTTGGCTTATTATAGAGAGAGAGACAGACAGAGATGCTACGCAACTCTTAGAGAGAGATTCTAGACTACTGTGAGAAAGAGAGAGAGATGCTAGACACCTTTGAGAGAAAGAGATAGATGCTAGGATCATTTGAGAAAGAGAGAGAGATACTAGACTCATTTGAGAGAGAGAGAGGGAGATACATGCTAGACAACTTAGAGAGAGAGATAGACAGAGAGACACTGAGAGATGATAGGCCCCTTTGTGAGAAGGAGAGATAGAAAGACAGGGAGTTGCTAGGCTCCTTTGGGAGAGACAGAGAGAGAGATGATTGGCTTCTTTGAGAGAGAGAGGGAGAGATATTCTAGGCTACTTTGAGAGAAAGAGAGATATACAGTAACAGAGATATGCTAGGCTCCTTCGAGTGAGAGAGACATGCTCGGCTCCTTTGAATGAGAGAGATAAAGGGATACATGCAAGGCTCCGTTGAGAGACACAGAGAGAGAGTGAGGGATGCTAGGCTCCTTGGAGAGAAAGAGAGAAAAAAGACGGAGATTCTAGTCTCCTTTGAGAAAAAGAGAGATAGTTAGACAGAGGGATGGTAAGCTCTTTTGAAAGAGAGAGAGTGTGATGCTAGACTTCTTACTGAGAGTGAGAAAGAGAGAGATGCTAGAATCCTTTGAGAGAGAGAGAGAGAGATGCTAGTCTCCTTTGAAAGAGAGCGAGTGTGATGGTAGGTATCTTATCGAGATGGAGAAAGATAGAGATCCTAGAATCCCTTTAGAGAGAGAGAGAAAGGGATGCTAGTACACTTTCACGGGGAGGGAGGGAGAGGGAGAGACGATTTACTCCTTGGAGAGAGAAAGAGTGAGAAGGTTGACACTGTTGACAGCGAGAGAGAGAGAGGGAGAGAAATGCTAAGCTGCTTCGAGACAAAGAGAGAGGGAGAGATAGAGATATGCTAGGCTACTTTGAGAGAGAGGGAGGGAGAGATATGCTAGGCTCCTTAGAGAGAGAAAGCGGGATAGATTTGCTAGGCTTCTTTGAGAGAGAGAGAGAGAGCCCGGGAGAGACAGAGAGAGAGATGCTAGGCTCCTTTTAGAGAAAGAAAGATATAGAGAGACAGAGAGACTCCAGGCTACTTTGATAGAGAGAGTGATGCTAGACTCCTTTGAAAGAGAGACAGAGAGAGATACATGCTAGGTTCCGTTGCGAGAGAGAGAGACAGACAGAGAGAGATGAAAGACTCGTTAGAGAGAGGGAGAGAGAGTGAGGGATGCTCGGCGCTTTTGAGAGAAAGAGGGAGATAGATAGACAGGGAGATTGTAGGCTCCTTTGAGAGAGAGAGAGAGAGAGAGGGAGAGAGATGCAAATCTTCTTGAGAGAGAGGAAGAGAGAGAGATGCTTGGCTCCATTGAGAGAGAGAGATGCTGAGCTCCTTATAGAGACAGAGAGAGAGAGATGCTACTCTACTTTGAGAGTGAGAGACATAGGGATGCTAGACTCCTTTCAGAGAGAGAGAGTTATATATGCAAGGATTCTTTGAGAGAGGCAGAGTGAGGGAGAGTGATTCTAGTCTCCTTTGAGAGAAAGAGAGAAAGGTAGAAAGAGAGATGCTGGGCAGATTTGAAAGAGAAAGAGTGTGATGCAAGGTCTCTTACGGAGACAGAGAAAGTGAGATGCTAATATCCTTTGATATATATATATATATATATATATATATATATATATATATATATATGTATATATACTATACTTCTTTGAGAAAGACAGAGAGAGAGGGAGAGAGATGCTATTCTACTTTAAGAGAGAGAGAGAGAGAGGGCTGGTAGGCTCCTTTGAGATAGAGATAGAGAGAGATGGTAGGCTTCTTTGAGAGAGAGAGTGAGAGAGAGAGTGTCTAGTCTGCTTTGGGAGGAAGAGAGAAATGTAGACGGATAGATATTAGGCTCCTTTGAAAGACAGACAGTGTGATGCTAGGCTTCTTAGGGAGAGAGAGAAAGAGAGCGATGCTAGAATCCTTTGAGAGAGAGAGAGAGATGCCAGGCTTCTTTGAGAGAGAGAGAGTCAGAGTGAGACAGAGAGATAGAGATTCTAAGTTCCTTTGAGAGAGTGAGAGCAATACACGCTGGCTCCTTGAGAGAGAGATAAACAGAGAGACAGAGAGAGAGGGAGAGAGAAGATAGGCTCCTTAGAGAGAGAGAGAGGTTGAGGGATGCTAGGCTCCTTTGAGAGAAATAGAGAGAGATAGAAAGACTGAGATTCTAGTCTATTTGAGAGAAAGAGGGAGAGATAGAGAGATGTTATGCTCCTTTGAAAGAGGGAGAGTGTGGTGCTAGGCTTCTTAGGGAGAGAGAGAATTTGAGAGATGCTAGAATCTTAGAGAGAGAGAGAGAGAGAGAGAGAGAGAGAGAGAGATGCTAGGCTTCTCTGAGAGAGAGACAGAGTGAGACAGAGAGATAGAGATTCTGGGTTCCTTTGAGAGAGAGAGAGCAATACATGCTGGCTCTTTGAGAGAGAGATAAACAGAGAGAGACAGAGAGGATATAGGCTCCTTTGAGAGAGACATGCTAGGATTCTTTGAGAGAATTAAGTAAAGAGAAAAAGTATGCAATTATACTGACTTTTATAATTACCTATAGAAGTACATTTACCAGTGTTTTCTGTTTGTTTGGATTCAGATAGCTGTCTCATTTAATTTAATTATTCAGTCTGAAGAAATTCCTGTAGCATTTATATTCCTTGTGTAGGTGTAATTCACATGTCATACAATTCATCCCCTTAAAATACACAATAGAGTGGTGGCTGGTATATTCGCAGAGCTGTGCCACCATTGCTACCATCAATTTTCAGATATTTTCATTATGACACAAGGGAGAACTGTCCCTAGCCGTAGGTAATCACGAATCTACTTTCTGTCCTGTAGGCTCGGCTCTTCTGGACATTTCCTATAAGTGAGAATCATACAATGTGTGAATCTTTGTGTTTTCCTCCAGTTAGCATGAAAACTTAGGGTTTCACCCATGTTGTGTGTATCAGAACTTCATATTTCTCATGGCTGAATAATTCTCTCCCTTTAATGTTCCTTGTAAGACATGTCAGCTAGCAACAAGTTTCCTCAGTTTTTATTTACCTAAGGATGTCTTTTTTCACCTTCATCTGTGAAAGGTAATTTGCTGGATATAAGATTCTTGTTTGAGTTTTTACTTCCAGCAATGAGAACATGTTGTCCCCACTGCCTTCCAACTGCTATCATGTCTGATGAGAAGTCAGCTGTTAAGCTTACTGGAGTGTACATGTATATCACGTTATTTTTCTCTTTTTGCCTATAAGATCTTTATCTTTGGCTTTCGGTATTTTGCCTATGATGTGCCCAGATGGAGTGCTCTTTGTGTGTATGCTACTTGGAATTTATAGAGTTTCTTGGATGTATGTATTGCTTTTTGGTCACATTTTGGGAATTTTCTGCCATTAAATACTTTAAATATTTTTCTGTTCCTTTCTCCAATCCTGCTTGTATTCGCAATGCACGTGTGGCTGCACTTATTGATGCCCCACATTTCTCTGTGGCTCTTCGTTTTGCTTCACTCATTAATTTTTCTCTCTGTTCTGCAAAATCCATAGTCTCCATGGATCTCGCTTTAAGTTGGCTGCTGGTTACTTCTGCCAGCTCAAATCTACATTTTGGTTATGGTTCTTAACTCCAAGATTTCCATTTGGTTCTAAAAAAATACAATTTCTACCTCTCAATAGTATTCTCTCTTTGATGAGCTTTTTTCACTGTACCTTCCTTTAGCTCTTTACGTATGAGAGCTGTGAGGAAAGGTACCCACTTTGTCCCTGCCTGCACCTCCCAGGAGTAGAGCACTCCAAGTAGAGCTTCTGATACACAGTGCATGGGTTTGGTAGGTAAGGTTACAAGTCATGCCTCAGATGCCACAAACTCACTATTCTTACCGACAAATACTCAGTTGTCCTGAATGAATATTTCTTAAAATGCTGTATACCTTTAGGATAACTTCTAGAGACTATAACGGCCTTAAAAATAATTTTTACCTATTACTTTGTTGATTTACAATTTGTCTTTCTAGAAGTCCCAGTCCTCTTCCAGATGATTTTTAAACAATATTTGTTGTGGCTAGAAGAGTTAACATAAGACCTACCGTCTACCAGATGTTTTTTTTAGTGTTTAATGTAGTATTGTTGGCAGTGCCGTACAGCAGATCTCCAGAGTTTATTCATCTTCCTTAACTGAGACTTTACACTCCTTGTTTAGTAAATCCGCAATTCCCATGACCCTAACCCTGGCCAACACCATTCCACCATTTGGTTATATGAATTTGACTACTTTAGATACTACATGTTAAGTGTATTCATGCAGTATTTCTCTTTCTGTGACTGGCTTGTTTCATTTAATGTTCTCAAGGGTTTCATCCATGTTGTTGCATATTGCAAAATTTCCTTTTCTCAAGGATAAATTGGATTCCATTGTATGTATAAACCACATATTCTTTCCCCATTCATATGTCGATGGGCATCTTGGTTGTTACCACCTCTTAGCTATTCAGAATCACGTTGCAGTGAACAATGGAGTGCAGGTGTCTCGTTGAGAGCCCGATTTTAGTCCTTTTGGGTCAATAACCACAAGTGTGGTTGCTGGATCATACGGTAGTTCTGCTGTTAGTGTTCTGAGGGAGCTCCCGTCCTTGCAAGCTTGGAAACCCTGCTTTCAGCTGCTCTACAAAAGCAGGTAAAAGGGGATCCTGCATCACTTCCAGTCAGTGTTCTTGATGCTTTCTGTTGTGCGTTTTCTAGTTCAACTGGATGACTCTTCTGGCAGCTATGTTATCAAGGATGACACCAAGCCCCACATTCGAATGTGAGTTTGAACAGACTTAGAACCTGGGCGTCCAACCAAAGTGTGGATATTTTTACCCTCCTTGTGTTCCCCCATAGCTCCTTCCTCACAGGGGCTTTAGCTCCACTCTGGGGAGAAGTGGTAGATTTCTCTGGGTGTATGTGGGAAGCTTTTCCAATATTCCTTCTATGTGGACATCCCATAGATGGTCCCATGGGGACATATTCACAGGAATCTGGGATAATAGGTAAAGTGAGAGAGATAGAAATACAGGGAGATTATAGTCTCCTTTGAGAGAAAGAGAGAGAGAGAGATGTTAGGCTCCTTTGAAAGAGGGAGAGTTTGAGTCTAGGCTTCGTAGGGAGAGAGATAAAGGGTGAGATGCTAGAATCCTTGGACAGAGAGAGAGATATGCTAGGCTTCTTTGAGAGAGAGAGGGGGGAGAGAGATGCTGGTCTACTTTGAGAGAGAGAGGGGGTAATGGTTGGCTCCTTTGAGAGAGAGAGTGAGAGAGAGAGAGAATCTAGGCTCCTTTGAAAAAAGAGAGATATACAGAGACAGAGAGATGCTATGCTTCGAGAGAGAGAGGGATGCTAGTCTCTTTTGAAAGAGAGAGAGAGTTACATGCTAGTCTCCTTTCACAGAGAGAGAAACAGAGAGAGATGCACAGAGAGAGATGATAGGCTCTTTTGTGAGAGAGAGAGAGGGATAATAGGCCACTCTGAGAGAGAGAGAGGGGGGGGTTGAGAGATTCTAGGTTCCTTAGAGAGTAAGAGAGATATACGGAGACAGAGAGATGCTAGGCTCCTTTGAGAGAGATGCTAGGCTCATTACAGAGAGAGACAGCGGGACAGTGAAGAGAGAGTATCTAGACTAATTTGAGAGAGAGAGAGAAAAGCTTGGCTTATTATAGAGAGAGAGACAGACAGAGATGCTACGCAACTCTTAGAGAGAGATTCTAGACTACTGTGAGAAAGAGAGAGAGATGCTAGACACCTTTGAGAGAAAGAGATAGATGCTAGGATCATTTGAGAAAGAGAGAGAGATACTAGACTCATTTGAGAGAGAGAGAGGGAGATACATGCTAGACAACTTAGAGAGAGAGATAGACAGAGAGACACTGAGAGATGATAGGCCCCTTTGTGAGAAGGAGAGATAGAAAGACAGGGAGTTGCTAGGCTCCTTTGGGAGAGACAGAGAGAGAGATGATTGGCTTCTTTGAGAGAGAGAGGGAGAGATATTCTAGGCTACTTTGAGAGAAAGAGAGATATACAGTAACAGAGATATGCTAGGCTCCTTCGAGTGAGAGATGCATGCTCGGCTCCTTTGAATGAGAGAGATAAAGGGATACATGCAAGGCTCCGTTGAGAGACACAGAGAGAGAGTGAGGGATGCTAGGCTCCTTGGAGAGAAAGAGAGAAAAAAGACGGAGATTCTAGTCTCCTTTGAGAAAAAGAGAGATAGTTAGACAGAGGGATGGTAAGCTCTTTTGAAAGAGAGAGAGTGTGATGCTAGACTTCTTACTGAGAGTGAGAAAGAGAGAGATGCTAGAATCCTTTGAGAGAGAGAGAGAGAGATGCTAGTCTCCTTTGAAAGAGAGCGAGTGTGATGGTAGGTATCTTATCGAGATGGAGAAAGATAGAGATCCTAGAATCCCTTTAGAGAGAGAGAGAAAGGGATGCTAGTACACTTTCACGGGGAGGGAGGGAGAGGGAGAGACGATTTACTCCTTGGAGAGAGAAAGAGTGAGAAGGTTGACACTGTTGACAGCGAGAGAGAGAGAGGGAGAGAAATGCTAAGCTGCTTCGAGACAAAGAGAGAGGGAGAGATAGAGATATGCTAGGCTACTTTGAGAGAGAGGGAGGGAGAGATATGCTAGGCTCCTTAGAGAGAGAAAGCGGGATAGATTTGCTAGGCTTCTTTGAGAGAGAGAGAGAGAGCCCGGGAGAGACAGAGAGAGAGATGCTAGGCTCCTTTTAGAGAAAGAAAGATATAGAGAGACAGAGAGACTCCAGGCTACTTTGATAGAGAGAGTGATGCTAGACTCCTTTGAAAGAGAGACAGAGAGAGATACATGCTAGGTTCCGTTGCGAGAGAGAGAGACAGACAGAGAGAGATGAAAGACTCGTTAGAGAGAGGGAGAGAGAGTGAGGGATGCTCGGCGCTTTTGAGAGAAAGAGGGAGATAGATAGACAGGGAGATTGTAGGCTCCTTTGAGAGAGAGAGAGAGAGAGGGAGAGAGATGCAAATCTTCTTGAGAGAGAGGAAGAGAGAGAGATGCTTGGCTCCATTGAGAGAGAGAGATGCTGAGCTCCTTATAGAGACAGAGAGAGAGAGATGCTACTCTACTTTGAGAGTGAGAGACATAGGGATGCTAGACTCCTTTCAGAGAGAGAGAGTTATATATGCAAGGATTCTTTGAGAGAGGCAGAGTGAGGGAGAGTGATTCTAGTCTCCTTTGAGAGAAAGAGAGAAAGGTAGAAAGAGAGATGCTGGGCAGATTTGAAAGAGAAAGAGTGTGATGCAAGGTCTCTTACGGAGACAGAGAAAGTGAGATGCTAATATCCTTTGATATATATATATATATATATATATATATATATATGTATATATACTATACTTCTTTGAGAGAGACAGAGAGAGAGGGAGAGAGATGCTATTCTACTTTAAGAGAGAGAGAGAGAGAGGGCTGGTAGGCTCCTTTGAGATAGAGATAGAGAGAGATGGTAGGCTTCTTTGAGAGAGAGAGTGAGAGAGAGAGTGTCTAGTCTGCTTTGGGAGGAAGAGAGAAATGTAGACGGATAGATATTAGGCTCCTTTGAAAGACAGACAGTGTGATGCTAGGCTTCTTAGGGAGAGAGAGAAAGAGAGCGATGCTAGAATCCTTTGAGAGAGAGAGAGAGATGCCAGGCTTCTTTGAGAGAGAGAGAGTCAGAGTGAGACAGAGAGATAGAGATTCTAAGTTCCTTTGAGAGAGTGAGAGCAATACACGCTGGCTCCTTGAGAGAGAGATAAACAGAGAGACAGAGAGAGAGGGAGAGAGAAGATAGGCTCCTTAGAGAGAGAGAGAGGTTGAGGGATGCTAGGCTCCTTTGAGAGAAATAGAGAGAGATAGAAAGACTGAGATTCTAGTCTATTTGAGAGAAAGAGGGAGAGATAGAGAGATGTTATGCTCCTTTGAAAGAGGGAGAGTGTGGTGCTAGGCTTCTTAGGGAGAGAGAGAATTTGAGAGATGCTAGAATCTTAGAGAGAGAGAGAGAGAGAGATGCTAGGCTTCTCAGAGAGAGAGACAGAGTGAGACAGAGAGATAGAGATTCTGGGTTCCTTTGAGAGAGAGAGAGCAATACATGCTGGCTCTTTGAGAGAGAGATAAACAGAGAGAGACAGAGAGGATATAGGCTCCTTTGAGAGAGACATGCTAGGATTCTTTGAGAGAATTAAGTAAAGAGAAAAAGTATGCAATTATACTGACTTTTATAATTACCTATAGAAGTACATTTCCCAGTGTTTTCTGTTTGTTTGGATTCAGATAGCTGTCTCATTTAATTTAATTATTCAGTCTGAAGAAATTCCTGTAGCATTTATATTCCTTGTGTAGGTGTAATTCACATGTCATACAATTCATCCCCTTAAAATACACAATAGAGTGGTGGCTGGTATATTCGCAGAGCTGTGCCACCATTGCTACCATCAATTTTCAGATATTTTCATTATGACACAAGGGAGAACTGTCCCTAGCCGTAGGTAATCACGAATCTACTTTCTGTCCTGTAGGCTCGGCTCTTCTGGACATTTCCTATAAGTGAGAATCATACAATGTGTGAATCTTTGTGTTTTCCTCCAGTTAGCATGAAAACTTAGGGTTTCACCCATGTTGTGTGTATCAGAACTTCATATTTCTCATGGCTGAATAATTCTCTCCCTTTAATGTTCCTTGTAAGACATGTCAGCTAGCAACAAGTTTCCTCAGTTTTTATTTACCTAAGGATGTCTTTTTTCACCTTCATCTGTGAAAGGTAATTTGCTGGATATAAGATTCTTGTTTGAGTTTTTACTTCCAGCAATGAGAACATGTTGTCCCCACTGCCTTCCAACTGCTATCATGTCTGATGAGAAGTCAGCTGTTAAGCTTACTGGAGTGTACATGTATATCACGTTATTTTTCTCTTTTTGCCTATAAGATCTTTATCTTTGGCTTTCGGTATTTTGCCTATGATGTGCCCAGATGGAGTGCTCTTTGTGTGTATGCTACTTGGAATTTATAGAGTTTCTTGGATGTATGTATTGCTTTTTGGTCACATTTTGGGAATTTTCTGCCATTAAATACTTTAAATATTTTTCTGTTCCTTTCTCCAATCCTGCTTGTATTCGCAATGCACGTGTGGCTGCACTTATTGATGCCCCACATTTCTCTGTGGCTCTTCGTTTTGCTTCACTCATTAATTTTTCTCTCTGTTCTGCAAAATCCATAGTCTCCATGGATCTCGCTTTAAGTTGGCTGCTGGTTACTTCTGCCAGCTCAAATCTACATTTTGGTTATGGTTCTTAACTCCAAGATTTCCATTTGGTTCTAAAAAAATACAATTTCTACCTCTCAATAGTATTCTCTCTTTGATGAGCTTTTTTCACTGTACCTTCCTTTAGCTCTTTACGTATGAGAGCTGTGAGGAAAGGTACCCACTTTGTCCCTGCCTGCACCTCCCAGGAGTAGAGCACTCCAAGTAGAGCTTCTGATACACAGTGCATGGGTTTGGTAGGTAAGGTTACAAGTCATGCCTCAGATGCCACAAACTCACTATTCTTACCGACAAATACTCAGTTGTCCTGAATGAATATTTCTTAAAATGCTGTATACCTTTAGGATAACTTCTAGAGACTATAACGGCCTTAAAAATAATTTTTACCTATTACTTTGTTGATTTACAATTTGTCTTTCTAGAATTCCCAGTCCTCTTCCACATGATTTTTAAACAATATTTGTTGTGGCTAGAAGAGTTAACATAAGACCTACCGTCTACCAGATGTTTTTTTTAGTGTTTAATGTAGTATTGTTGGCAGTGCCGTACAGCAGATCTACAGAGTTTAATCATCTTCCTTAACTGAGACTTTACACTCCTTGTTTAGTAAATCCGCAATTCCCATGACCCTAACCCTGGCCAACACCATTCCACCATTTGGTTATATGAATTTGACTACTTTAGATACTACATGTTAAGTGTATTCATGCAGTATTTCTCTTTCTGTGACTGGCTTGTTTCATTTAATGTTCTCAAGGGGTTCATCCATGTTGTTGCATATTGCAAAATTTCCTTTTCTCAAGGATAAATTGGATTCCATTGTATGTATAAACCACATATTCTTTCCCCATTCATATGTCGATGGGCATCTTGGTTGTTACCACCTCTTAGCTATTCAGAATCACGTTGCAGTGAACAATGGAGTGCAGGTGTCTCGTTGAGAGCCCGATTTTAGTCCTTTTGGGTCAATAACCACAAGTGTGGTTGCCGGATCATACGGTAGTTCTGCTGTTAGTGTTCTGAGTGAGCTCCCGTCCTTGCAAGCTTGGAAACCCTGCTTTCAGCTGCTCTACAAAAGCAGGTAAAAGGGGATCCTGCATCACTTCCAGTCAGTGTTCTTGATGCTTTCTGTTGTGCGTTTTCTAGATCAACTGGATGACTCTTCTGGTAGCTATGTTATCAAGGATGACACCAAGCCCCACATTCGAATGTGAGTTTGAACAGACTTAGAACCTGGGCGTCCAACCAAAGTGTGGATATTTTTACCCTCCTTGTGTTCCCCCATAGCTCCTTCCTCACAGGGGCTTTAGCTCCACTCTGGGGAGAAGTGGTAGATTTCTCTGGGTGTATGTGGGAAGCTTTTCCAATATTCCTTCTATGTGGACATCCCATAGATGGTCCCATGGGGACATATTCCCAGGAACCTGGGATAATAGGTAAAGTGAGAGAGATAGAAATACAGGGAGATTGTAGTCTCCTTTGAGAGAAAGAGAGAGAGAGAGATGTTAGGCTCCTTTCAAAGAGGGAGAGTGTGAGTCTAGGCTTCGTAGGGAGAGAGATAAAGGGTGAGATGCTAGAATCCTTGGAGAGAGAGAGAGATATGCTAGGCTTCTTTGAGAGAGAGAGGGGGGAGAGAGATGCTGGTCTACTTTGAGAGAGAGAGGGGGTAATGGTTGGCTCCTTTGAGAGAGAGAGTGAGAGAGAGAGAGAATCTAGGCTCCTTTGAAAAAAGAGAGATATACAGAGACAGAGAGATGCTATGCTTCGAGAGAGAGAGGGATGCTAGTCTCTTTTGAAAGAGAGAGAGAGTTACATGCTAGTCTCCTTTCACAGAGAGAGAAACAGAGAGAGATGCACAGAGAGAGATGATAGGCTCTTTTGTGAGAGAGAGAGAGGGATAATAGGCCACTCTGAGAGAGAGAGAGGGGGGTTGAGAGATTCTAGGTTCCTTAGAGAGTAAGAGAGATATACAGAGACAGAGAGATGCTAGGCTCCTTTGAGAGAGATGCTAGGCTCATTACAGAGAGAGACAGCGGGACAGTGAAGAGAGAGTATCTAGACTAATTTGAGAGAGAGAGAGAAAAGCTTGGCTTATTATAGAGAGAGAGACAGACAGAGATGCTATGCAACTCTTAGAGAGAGATTCTAGACTACTGTGAGAAAGAGAGAGAGATGCTAGACACCTTTGAGAGAAAGAGATAGATGCTAGGATCATTTGAGAAAGAGAGAGAGATACTAGACTCATTTGAGAGAGAGAGAGGGAGATACATGCTAGACAACTTAGAGAGAGAGATAGACAGAGAGACACTGAGAGATGATAGGCCCCTTTGTGAGAAGGAGAGATAGAAAGACAGGGAGTTGCTAGGCTCCTTTGGGAGAGACAGAGAGAGAGATGATTGGCTTCTTTGAGAGAGAGAGGGAGAGATATTCTAGGCTACTTTGAGAGAAAGAGAGATATACAGTAACAGAGATATGCTAGGCTCCTTCGAGTGAGAGAGGCATGCTCGGCTCCTTTGAATGAGAGAGATAAAGGGATACATGCAAGGCTCCGTTGAGAGACACAGAGAGAGAGTGAGGGATGCTAGGCTCCTTGGAGAGAAAGAGAGAAAAAAGACGGAGATTCTAGTCTCCTTTGAGAAAAAGATAGATAGTTAGACAGAGAGATGGTAAGCTCTTTTGAAAGAGAGAGAGTGTGATGCTAGACTTCTTACTGAGAGTGAGAAAGAGAGAGATGCTAGAATCCTTTGAGAGAGAGAGAGAGATGCTAGTCTCCTTTGAAAGAGAGCGAGTGTGATGGTAGGTATCTTATCGAGATGCAGAAAGATAGAGATCCTAGAATCCCTTTAGAGAGAGAGAGAAAGGGATGCTAGTACACTTTGACGGGGAGGGAGGGAGAGGGAGAGACGATTTACTCCTTGGAGAGAGAAAGAGTGAGAAGGTTGACACTGTTGAGAGCGAGAGAGAGAGAGGGAGAGAAATGCTAAGCTGCTTCGAGACAAAGAGAGAGGGAGAGATAGAGATATGCTAGGCTACTTTGAGAGAGAGGGAGGGAGAGATATGCTAGGCTCCTTAGAGAGAGAAAGCGGGATAGATTTGCTAGGCTTCTTTGAGAGAGAGAGAGAGAGCCCGGGAGAGACAGAGAGAGAGATGCTAGGCTCCTTTTAGAGAAAGAAAGATATAGAGAGACAGAGAGACTCCAGGCTACTTTGATAGAGAGAGTGATGCTAGACTCCTTTGAAAGAGAGACAGAGAGAGATACATGCTAGGTTCCGTTGCGAGAGAGAGAGACAGACAGAGAGAGATGAAAGACTCGTTAGAGAGAGGGAGAGAGAGTGAGGGATGCTCGGCGCTTTTGAGAGAAAGAGGGAGATAGAAAGACAGGGAGATTGTAGGCTCCTTTGAGAGATAGAGAGACAGAGAGAGAGATGCAAATCTTCTTGAGAGAGAGGAAGAGAGAGAGATGCTTGGCTCCATTGAGAGAGAGAGATGCTGAGCTCCTTATAGAGACAGAGAGAGAGAGAGATGCTACTCTACTTTGAGAGTGAGAGACATAGGGATGCTAGACTCCTTTCAGAGAGAGAGAGTTATATATGCAAGGATTCTTTGAGAGAGGCAGAGTGAGGGAGAGTGATTCTAGTCTCCTTTGAGAGAAAGAGAGAAAGGTAGAAAGAGAGATGCTGGGCAGATTTGAAAGAGAAAGAGTGTGATGCAAGGTCTCTTACGGAGACAGAGAAAGTGAGATGCTAATATCCTTTGATATATATATATATATATGTATATATATGTATATATACTATACTTCTTTGAGAGAGACAGAGAGAGAGGGAGAGAGATGCTATTCTACTTTAAGAGAGAGAGAGAGAGAGGGCTGGTAGGCTCCTTTGAGATAGAGATAGAGAGAGATGGTAGGCTTCTTTGAGAGAGAGAGTGAGAGAGAGAGTGTCTAGTCTGCTTTGGGAGGAAGAGAGAAATGTAGACGGATAGATATTAGGCTCCTTTGAAAGACAGACAGTGTGATGCTAGGCTTCTTAGGGAGAGAGAGAAAGAGAGCGATGCTAGAATCCTTTGAGAGAGAGAGAGAGATGCCAGGCTTCTTTGAGAGAGAGAGAGTCAGAGTGAGACAGAGAGATAGAGATTCTAAGTTCCTTTGAGAGAGTGAGAGCAATACACGCTGGCTCCTTGAGAGAGAGATAAACAGAGAGACAGAGAGAGAGGGAGAGAGAAGATAGGCTCCTTAGAGAGAGAGAGAGGTTGAGGGATGCTAGGCTCCTTTGAGAGAAATAGAGAGAGATAGAAAGAGTGAGATTCTAGTCTATTTGAGAGAAAGAGGGAGAGATAGAGAGATGTTATGCTCCTTTGAAAGAGGGAGAGTGTGGTGCTAGGCTTCTTAGGGAGAGAGACAATTTGAGAGATGCTAGAATCTTAGAGAGAGAGAGAGAGAGAGATGCTAGGCTTCTCAGAGAGAGAGACAGAGTGAGACAGAGAGATAGAGATTCTGGGTTCCTTTGAGAGAGAGAGAGCAATACATGCTGGCTCTTTGAGAGAGAGATAAACAGAGAGAGACAGAGAGGATATAGGCTCCTTTGAGAGAGACATGCTAGGATTCTTTGAGAGAATTAAGTAAAGAGAAAAAGTATGCAATTATACTGACTTTTATAATTACCTATAGAAGTACATTTACCAGTGTTTTCTGTTTGTTTGGATTCAGATAGCTGTCTCATTTAATTTAATTATTCAGTCTGAAGAAATTCCTGTAGCATTTATATTCCTTGTGTAGGTGTAATTCACATGTCATACAATTCATCCCCTTAAAATACACAATAGAGTGGTGGCTGGTATATTCGCAGAGCTGTGCCACCATTGCTACCATCAATTTTCAGATATTTTCATTATGACACAAGGGAGAACTGTCCCTAGCCGTAGGTAATCACGAATCTACTTTCTGTCCTGTAGGCTCGGATCTTCTGGACATTTCCTATAAGTGAGAATCATACAATGTGTGAATCTTTGTGTTTTCCTCCAGTTAGCATGAAAACTTAGGGTTTCACCCATGTTGTGTGTATCAGAACTTCATATTTCTCATGGCTGAATAATTCTCTCCCTTTAATGTTCCTTGTAAGACATGTCAGCTAGCAACAAGTTTCCTCAGTTTTTATTTACCTAAGGATGTCTTTTTTCACCTTCATCTGTGAAAGGTAATTTGCTGGATATAAGATTCTTGTTTGAGTTTTTACTTCCAGCAATGAGAACATGTTGTCCCCACTGCCTTCCAACTGCTATCATGTCTGATGAGAAGTCAGCTGTTAAGCTTACTGGAGTGTACATGTATATCACGTTATTTTTCTCTTTTTGCCTATAAGATCTTTATCTTTGGCTTTCGGTATTTTGCCTATGATGTGCCCAGATGGAGTGCTCTTTGTGTGTATGCTACTTGGAATTTATAGAGTTTCTTGGATGTATGTATTGCTTTTTGGTCACATTTTGGGAATTTTCTGCCATTAAATACTTTAAATATTTTTCTGTTCCTTTCTCCAATCCTGCTTGTATTCGCAATGCACGTGTGGCTGCACTTATTGATGCCCCACATTTCTCTGTGGCTCTTCGTTTTGCTTCACTCATTAATTTTTCTCTCTGTTCTGCAAAATCCATAGTCTCCATGGATCTCGCTTTAAGTTGGCTGCTGGTTACTTCTGCCAGCTCAAATCTACATTTTGGTTATGGTTCTTAACTCCAAGATTTCCATTTGGTTCTAAAAAAATACAATTTCTACCTCTCAATAGTATTCTCTCTTTGATGAGATTTTTTCACTGTACCTTCCTTTAGCTCTTTACGTATGAGAGCTGTGAGGAAAGGTACCCACTTTGTCCCTGCCTGCACCTCCCAGGAGTAGAGCACTCCAAGTAGAGCTTCTGATACACAGTGCATGGGTTTGGTAGGTAAGGTTACAAGTCATGCCTCAGATGCCACAAACTCACTATTCTTACCGACAAATACTCAGTTGTCCTGAATGAATATTTCTTAAAATGCTGTATACCTTTAGGATAACTTCTAGAGACTATAACGGCCTTAAAAATAATTTTTACCTATTACTTTGTTGATTTACAATTTGTCTTTCTAGAAGTCCCAGTCCTCTTCCAGATGATTTTTAAACAATATTTGTTGTGGCTAGAAGAGTTAACATAAGACCTACCGTCTACCAGATGTTTTTTTTAGTGTTTAATGTAGTATTGTTGGCAGTGCCGTACAGCAGATCTCCAGAGTTTATTCATCTTCCTTAACTGAGACTTTACACTCCTTGTTTAGTAAATCCGCAATTCCCATGACCCTAACCCTGGCCAACACCATTCCACCATTTGGTTATATGAATTTGACTACTTTAGATACTACATGTTAAGTGTATTCATGCAGTATTTCTCTTTCTGTGACTGGCTTGTTTCATTTAATGTTCTCAAGGGTTTCATCCATGTTGTTGCATATTGCAAAATTTCCTTTTCTCAAGGATAAATTGGATTCCATTGTATGTATAAACCACATATTCTTTCCCCATTCATATGTCGATGGGCATCTTGGTTGTTACCACCTCTTAGCTATTCAGAATCACGTTGCAGTGAACAATGGAGTGCAGGTGTCTCGTTGAGAGCCCGATTTTAGTCCTTTTGGGTCAATAACCACAAGTGTGGTTGCTGGATCATACGGTAGTTCTGCTGTTAGTGTTCTGAGGGAGCTCCCGTCCTTGCAAGCTTGGAAACCCTGCTTTCAGCTGCTCTACAAAAGCAGGTAAAAGGGGATCCTGCATCACTTCCAGTCAGTGTTCTTGATGCTTTCTGTTGTGCGTTTTCTAGTTCAACTGGATGACTCTTCTGGCAGCTATGTTATCAAGGATGACACCAAGCCCCACATTCGAATGTGAGTTTGAACAGACTTAGAACCTGGGCGTCCAACCAAAGTGTGGATATTTTTACCCTCCTTGTGTTCCCCCATAGCTCCTTCCTCACAGGGGCTTTAGCTCCACTCTGGGGAGAAGTGGTAGATTTCTCTGGGTGTATGTGGGAAGCTTTTCCAATATTCCTTCTATGTGGACATCCCATAGATGGTCCCATGGGGACATATTCACAGGAACCTGGGATAATAGGTAAAGTGAGAGAGATAGAAATACAGGGAGATTATAGTCTCCTTTGAGAGAAAGAGAGAGAGAGAGATGTTAGGCTCCTTTGAAAGAGGGAGAGTTTGAGTCTAGGCTTCGTAGGGAGAGAGATAAAGGGTGAGATGCTAGAATCCTTGGACAGAGAGAGAGATATGCTAGGCTTCTTTGAGAGAGAGAGGGGGGAGAGAGATGCTGGTCTACTTTGAGAGAGAGAGGGGGTAATGGTTGGCTCCTTTGAGAGAGAGAGTGAGAGAGAGAGAGAATCTAGGCTCCTTTGAAAAAAGAGAGATATACAGAGACAGAGAGATGCTATGCTTCGAGAGAGAGAGGGATGCTAGTCTCTTTTGAAAGAGAGAGAGAGTTACATGCTAGTCTCCTTTCACAGAGAGAGAAACAGAGAGAGATGCACAGAGAGAGATGATAGGCTCTTTTGTGAGAGAGAGAGAGGGATAATAGGCCACTCTGAGAGAGAGAGAGGGGGGTTGAGAGATTCTAGGTTCCTTAGAGAGTAAGAGAGATATACAGAGACAGAGAGATGCTAGGCTCCTTTGAGAGAGATGCTAGGCTCATTACAGAGAGAGACAGCGGGACAGTGAAGAGAGAGTATCTAGACTAATTTGAGAGAGAGAGAGAAAAGCTTGGCTTATTATAGAGAGAGAGACAGACAGAGATGCTACGCAACTCTTAGAGAGAGATTCTAGACTACTGTGAGAAAGAGAGAGAGATGCTAGACACCTTTGAGAGAAAGAGATAGATGCTAGGATCATTTGAGAAAGAGAGAGAGATACTAGACTCATTTGAGAGAGAGAGAGGGAGATACATGCTAGACAACTTAGAGAGAGAGATAGACAGAGAGACACTGAGAGATGATAGGCCCCTTTGTGAGAAGGAGAGATAGAAAGACAGGGAGTTGCTAGGCTCCTTTGGGAGAGACAGAGAGAGAGATGATTGGCTTCTTTGAGAGAGAGAGGGAGAGATATTCTAGGCTACTTTGAGAGAAAGAGAGATATACAGTAACAGAGATATGCTAGGCTCCTTCGAGTGAGAGAGGCATGCTCGGCTCCTTTGAATGAGAGAGATAAAGGGATACATGCAAGGCTCCGTTGAGAGACACAGAGAGAGAGTGAGGGATGCTAGGCTCCTTGGAGAGAAAGAGAGAAAAAAGACGGAGATTCTAGTCTCCTTTGAGAAAAAGATAGATAGTTAGACAGAGAGATGGTAAGCTCTTTTGAAAGAGAGAGAGTGTGATGCTAGACTTCTTACTGAGAGTGAGAAAGAGAGAGATGCTAGAATCCTTTGAGAGAGAGAGAGAGATGCTAGTCTCCTTTGAAAGAGAGCGAGTGTGATGGTAGGTATCTTATCGAGATGCAGAAAGATAGAGATCCTAGAATCCCTTTAGAGAGAGAGAGAAAGGGATGCTAGTACACTTTGACGGGGAGGGAGGGAGAGGGAGAGACGATTTACTCCTTGGAGAGAGAAAGAGTGAGAAGGTTGACACTGTTGAGAGCGAGAGAGAGAGAGGGAGAGAAATGCTAAGCTGCTTCGAGACAAAGAGAGAGGGAGAGATAGAGATATGCTAGGCTACTTTGAGAGAGAGGGAGGGAGAGATATGCTAGGCTCCTTAGAGAGAGAAAGCGGGATAGATTTGCTAGGCTTCTTTGAGAGAGAGAGAGAGAGCCCGGGAGAGACAGAGAGAGAGATGCTAGGCTCCTTTTAGAGAAAGAAAGATATAGAGAGACAGAGAGACTCCAGGCTACTTTGATAGAGAGAGTGATGCTAGACTCCTTTGAAAGAGAGACAGAGAGAGATACATGCTAGGTTCCGTTGCGAGAGAGAGAGACAGACAGAGAGAGATGAAAGACTCGTTAGAGAGAGGGAGAGAGAGTGAGGGATGCTCGGCGCTTTTGAGAGAAAGAGGGAGATAGAAAGACAGGGAGATTGTAGGCTCCTTTGAGAGATAGAGAGAGAGAGAGAGATGCAAATCTTCTTGAGAGAGAGGAAGAGAGAGAGATGCTTGGCTCCATTGAGAGAGAGAGATGCTGAGCTCCTTATAGAGACAGAGAGAGAGAGAGATGCTACTCTACTTTGAGAGTGAGAGACATAGGGATGCTAGACTCCTTTCAGAGAGAGAGAGTTATATATGCAAGGATTCTTTGAGAGAGGCAGAGTGAGGGAGAGTGATTCTAGTCTCCTTTGAGAGAAAGAGAGAAAGGTAGAAAGAGAGATGCTGGGCAGATTTGAAAGAGAAAGAGTGTGATGCAAGGTCTCTTACGGAGACAGAGAAAGTGAGATGCTAATATCCTTTGATATATATATATATATATGTATATATATGTATATATACTATACTTCTTTGAGAGAGACAGAGAGAGAGGGAGAGAGATGCTATTCTACTTTAAGAGAGAGAGAGAGAGAGGGCTGGTAGGCTCCTTTGAGATAGAGATAGAGAGAGATGGTAGGCTTCTTTGAGAGAGAGAGTGAGAGAGAGAGTGTCTAGTCTGCTTTGGGAGGAAGAGAGAAATGTAGACGGATAGATATTAGGCTCCTTTGAAAGACAGACAGTGTGATGCTAGGCTTCTTAGGGAGAGAGAGAAAGAGAGCGATGCTAGAATCCTTTGAGAGAGAGAGAGAGATGCCAGGCTTCTTTGAGAGAGAGAGAGTCAGAGTGAGACAGAGAGATAGAGATTCTAAGTTCCTTTGAGAGAGTGAGAGCAATACACGCTGGCTCCTTGAGAGAGAGATAAACAGAGAGACAGAGAGAGAGGGAGAGAGAAGATAGGCTCCTTAGAGAGAGAGAGAGGTTGAGGGATGCTAGGCTCCTTTGAGAGAAATAGAGAGAGATAGAAAGACTGAGATTCTAGTCTATTTGAGAGAAAGAGGGAGAGATAGAGAGATGTTATGCTCCTTTGAAAGAGGGAGAGTGTGGTGCTAGGCTTCTTAGGGAGAGAGACAATTTGAGAGATGCTAGAATCTTAGAGAGAGAGAGAGAGAGAGATGCTAGGCTTCTCAGAGAGAGAGACAGAGTGAGACAGAGAGATAGAGATTCTGGGTTCCTTTGAGAGAGAGAGAGCAATACATGCTGGCTCTTTGAGAGAGAGATAAACAGAGAGAGACAGAGAGGATATAGGCTCCTTTGAGAGAGACATGCTAGGATTCTTTGAGAGAATTAAGTAAAGAGAAAAAGTATGCAATTATACTGACTTTTATAATTACCTATAGAAGTACATTTACCAGTGTTTTCTGTTTGTTTGGATTCAGATAGCTGTCTCATTTAATTTAATTATTCAGTCTGAAGAAATTCCTGTAGCATTTATATTCCTTGTGTAGGTGTAATTCACATGTCATACAATTCATCCCCTTAAAATACACAATAGAGTGGTGGCTGGTATATTCGCAGAGCTGTGCCACCATTGCTACCATCAATTTTCAGATATTTTCATTATGACACAAGGGAGAACTGTCCCTAGCCGTAGGTAATCACGAATCTACTTTCTGTCCTGTAGGCTCGGATCTTCTGGACATTTCCTATAAGTGAGAATCATACAATGTGTGAATCTTTGTGTTTTCCTCCAGTTAGCATGAAAACTTAGGGTTTCACCCATGTTGTGTGTATCAGAACTTCATATTTCTCATGGCTGAATAATTCTCTCCCTTTAATGTTCCTTGTAAGACATGTCAGCTAGCAACAAGTTTCCTCAGTTTTTATTTACCTAAGGATGTCTTTTTTCACCTTCATCTGTGAAAGGTAATTTGCTGGATATAAGATTCTTGTTTGAGTTTTTACTTCCAGCAATGAGAACATGTTGTCCCCACTGCCTTCCAACTGCTATCATGTCTGATGAGAAGTCAGCTGTTAAGCTTACTGGAGTGTACATGTATATCACGTTATTTTTCTCTTTTTGCCTATAAGATCTTTATCTTTGGCTTTCGGTATTTTGCCTATGATGTGCCCAGATGGAGTGCTCTTTGTGTGTATGCTACTTGGAATTTATAGAGTTTCTTGGATGTATGTATTGCTTTTTGGTCACATTTTGGGAATTTTCTGCCATTAAATACTTTAAATATTTTTCTGTTCCTTTCTCCAATCCTGCTTGTATTCGCAATGCACGTGTGGCTGCACTTATTGATGCCCCACATTTCTCTGTGGCTCTTCGTTTTGCTTCACTCATTAATTTTTCTCTCTGTTCTGCAAAATCCATAGTCTCCATGGATCTCGCTTTAAGTTGGCTGCTGGTTACTTCTGCCAGCTCAAATCTACATTTTGGTTATGGTTCTTAACTCCAAGATTTCCATTTGGTTCTAAAAAAATACAATTTCTACCTCTCAATAGTATTCTCTCTTTGATGAGCTTTTTTCACTGTACCTTCCTTTAGCTCTTTACGTATGAGAGCTGTGAGGAAAGGTACCCACTTTGTCCCTGCCTGCACCTCCCAGGAGTAGAGCACTCCAAGTAGAGCTTCTGATACACAGTGCATGGGTTTGGTAGGTAAGGTTACAAGTCATGCCTCAGATGCCACAAACTCACTATTCTTACCGACAAATACTCAGTTGTCCTGAATGAATATTTCTTAAAATGCTGTATACCTTTAGGATAACTTCTAGAGACTATAACGGCCTTAAAAATAATTTTTACCTATTACTTTGTTGATTTACAATTTGTCTTTCTAGAAGTCCCAGTCCTCTTCCAGATGATTTTTAAACAATATTTGTTGTGGCTAGAAGAGTTAACATAAGACCTACCGTCTACCAGATGTTTTTTTTAGTGTTTAATGTAGTATTGTTGGCAGTGCCGTACAGCAGATCTCCAGAGTTTATTCATCTTCCTTAACTGAGACTTTACACTCCTTGTTTAGTAAATCCGCAATTCCCATGACCCTAACCCTGGCCAACACCATTCCACCATTTGGTTATATGAATTTGACTACTTTAGATACTACATGTTAAGTGTATTCATGCAGTATTTCTCTTTCTGTGACTGGCTTGTTTCATTTAATGTTCTCAAGGGTTTCATCCATGTTGTTGCATATTGCAAAATTTCCTTTTCTCAAGGATAAATTGGATTCCATTGTATGTATAAACCACATATTCTTTCCCCATTCATATGTCGATGGGCATCTTGGTTGTTACCACCTCTTAGCTATTCAGAATCACGTTGCAGTGAACAATGGAGTGCAGGTGTCTCGTTGAGAGCCCGATTTTAGTCCTTTTGGGTCAATAACCACAAGTGTGGTTGCTGGATCATACGGTAGTTCTGCTGTTAGTGTTCTGAGGGAGCTCCCGTCCTTGCAAGCTTGGAAACCCTGCTTTCAGCTGCTCTACAAAAGCAGGTAAAAGGGGATCCTGCATCACTTCCAGTCAGTGTTCTTGATGCTTTCTGTTGTGCGTTTTCTAGTTCAACTGGATGACTCTTCTGGCAGCTATGTTATCAAGGATGACACCAAGCCCCACATTCGAATGTGAGTTTGAACAGACTTAGAACCTGGGCGTCCAACCAAAGTGTGGATATTTTTACCCTCCTTGTGTTCCCCCATAGCTCCTTCCTCACAGGGGCTTTAGCTCCACTCTGGGGAGAAGTGGTAGATTTCTCTGGGTGTATGTGGGAAGCTTTTCCAATATTCCTTCTATGTGGACATCCCATAGATGGTCCCATGGGGACATATTCACAGGAACCTGGGATAATAGGTAAAGTGAGAGAGATAGAAATACAGGGAGATTATAGTCTCCTTTGAGAGAAAGAGAGAGAGAGAGATGTTAGGCTCCTTTGAAAGAGGGAGAGTTTGAGTCTAGGCTTCGTAGGGAGAGAGATAAAGGGTGAGATGCTAGAATCCTTGGACAGAGAGAGAGATATGCTAGGCTTCTTTGAGAGAGAAAGGGGGGAGAGAGATGCTGGTCTACTTTGAGAGAGAGAGGGGGTAATGGTTGGCTCCTTTGAGAGAGAGAGTGAGAGAGAGAGAGAATCTAGGCTCCTTTGAAAAAAGAGAGATATACAGAGACAGAGAGATGCTATGCTTCGAGAGAGAGAGGGATGCTAGTCTCTTTTGAAAGAGAGAGAGAGTTACATGCTAGTCTCCTTTCACAGAGAGAGAAACAGAGAGAGATGCACAGAGAGAGATGATAGGCTCTTTTGTGAGAGAGAGAGAGGGATAATAGGCCACTCTGAGAGAGAGAGAGGGGGGTTGAGAGATTCTAGGTTCCTTAGAGAGTAAGAGAGATATACAGAGACAGAGAGATGCTAGGCTCCTTTGAGAGAGATGCTAGGCTCATTACAGAGAGAGACAGCGGGACAGTGAAGAGAGAGTATCTAGACTAATTTGAGAGAGAGAGAGAAAAGCTTGGCTTATTATAGAGAGAGAGACAGACAGAGATGCTACGCAACTCTTAGAGAGAGATTCTAGACTACTGTGAGAAAGAGAGAGAGATGCTAGACACCTTTGAGAGAAAGAGATAGATGCTAGGATCATTTGAGAAAGAGAGAGAGATACTAGACTCATTTGAGAGAGAGAGAGGGAGATACATGCTAGACAACTTAGAGAGAGAGATAGACAGAGAGACACTGAGAGATGATAGGCCCCTTTGTGAGAAGGAGAGATAGAAAGACAGGGAGTTGCTAGGCTCCTTTGGGAGAGACAGAGAGAGAGATGATTGGCTTCTTTGAGAGAGAGAGGGAGAGATATTCTAGGCTACTTTGAGAGAAAGAGAGATATACAGTAACAGAGATATGCTAGGCTCCTTCGAGTGAGAGAGACATGCTCGGCTCCTTTGAATGAGAGAGATAAAGGGATACATGCAAGGCTCCGTTGAGAGACACAGAGAGAGAGTGAGGGATGCTAGGCTCCTTGGAGAGAAAGAGAGAAAAAAGACGGAGATTCTAGTCTCCTTTGAGAAAAAGATAGATAGTTAGACAGAGAGATGGTAAGCTCTTTTGAAAGAGAGAGAGTGTGATGCTAGACTTCTTACTGAGAGTGAGAAAGAGAGAGATGCTAGAATCCTTTGAGAGAGAGAGAGAGATGCTAGTCTCCTTTGAAAGAGAGCGAGTGTGATGGTAGGTATCTTATCGAGATGCAGAAAGATAGAGATCCTAGAATCCCTTTAGAGAGAGAGAGAAAGGGATGCTAGTACACTTTGACGGGGAGGGAGGGAGAGGGAGAGACGATTTACTCCTTGGAGAGAGAAAGAGTGAGAAGGTTGACACTGTTGAGAGCGAGAGAGAGAGAGGGAGAGAAATGCTAAGCTGCTTCGAGACAAAGAGAGAGGGAGAGATAGAGATATGCTAGGCTACTTTGAGAGAGAGGGAGGGAGAGATATGCTAGGCTCCTTAGAGAGAGAAAGCGGGATAGATTTGCTAGGCTTCTTTGAGAGAGAGAGAGAGAGCCCGGGAGAGACAGAGAGAGAGATGCTAGGCTCCTTTTAGAGAAAGAAAGATATAGAGAGACAGAGAGACTCCAGGCTACTTTGATAGAGAGAGTGATGCTAGACTCCTTTGAAAGAGAGACAGAGAGAGATACATGCTAGGTTCCGTTGCGAGAGAGAGAGACAGACATAGAGAGATGAAAGACTCGTTAGAGAGAGGGAGAGAGAGTGAGGGATGCTCGGCGCTTTTGAGAGAAAGAGGGAGATAGAAAGACAGGGAGATTGTAGGCTCCTTTGAGAGATAGAGAGACAGAGAGAGAGATGCAAATCTTCTTGAGAGAGAGGAAGAGAGAGAGATGCTTGGCTCCATTGAGAGAGAGAGATGCTGAGCTCCTTATAGAGACAGAGAGAGAGAGAGATGCTACTCTACTTTGAGAGTGAGAGACATAGGGATGCTAGACTCCTTTCAGAGAGAGAGAGTTATATATGCAAGGATTCTTTGAGAGAGGCAGAGTGAGGGAGAGTGATTCTAGTCTCCTTTGAGAGAAAGAGAGAAAGGTAGAAAGAGAGATGCTGGGCAGATTTGAAAGAGAAAGAGTGTGATGCAAGGTCTCTTACGGAGACAGAGAAAGTGAGATGCTAATATCCTTTGATATATATATATATATATATATATATATATATATATGTATATATACTATACTTCTTTGAGAGAGACAGAGAGAGAGGGAGAGAGATGCTATTCTACTTTAAGAGAGAGAGAGAGAGAGAGGGCTGGTAGGCTCCTTTGAGATAGAGATAGAGAGAGATGGTAGGCTTCTTTGAGAGAGAGAGTGAGAGAGAGAGTGTCTAGTCTGCTTTGGGAGGAAGAGAGAAATGTAGACGGATAGATATTAGGCTCCTTTGAAAGACAGACAGTGTGATGCTAGGCTTCTTAGGGAGAGAGAGAAAGAGAGCGATGCTAGAATCCTTTGAGAGAGAGAGAGAGATGCCAGGCTTCTTTGAGAGAGAGAGAGTCAGAGTGAGACAGAGAGATAGAGATTCTAAGTTCCTTTGAGAGAGTGAGAGCAATACACGCTGGCTCCTTGAGAGAGAGATAAACAGAGAGACAGAGAGAGAGGGAGAGAGAAGATAGGCTCCTTAGAGAGAGAGAGAGGTTGAGGGATGCTAGGCTCCTTTGAGAGAAATAGAGAGAGATAGAAAGACTGAGATTCTAGTCTATTTGAGAGAAAGAGGGAGAGATAGAGAGATGTTATGCTCCTTTGAAAGAGGGAGAGTGTGGTGCTAGGCTTCTTAGGGAGAGAGACAATTTGAGAGATGCTAGAATCTTAGAGAGAGAGAGAGAGAGAGATGCTAGGCTTCTCAGAGAGAGAGACAGAGTGAGACAGAGAGATAGAGATTCTGGGTTCCTTTGAGAGAGAGAGAGCAATACATGCTGGCTCTTTGAGAGAGAGATAAACAGAGAGAGACAGAGAGGATATAGGCTCCTTTGAGAGAGACATGCTAGGATTCTTTGAGAGAATTAAGTAAAGAGAAAAAGTATGCAATTATACTGACTTTTATAATTACCTATAGAAGTACATTTACCAGTGTTTTCTGTTTGTTTGGATTCAGATAGCTGTCTCATTTAATTTAATTATTCAGTCTGAAGAAATTCCTGTAGCATTTATATTCCTTGTGTAGGTGTAATTCACATGTCATACAATTCATCCCCTTAAAATACACAATAGAGTGGTGGCTGGTATATTCGCAGAGCTGTGCCACCATTGCTACCATCAATTTTCAGATATTTTCATTATGACACAAGGGAGAACTGTCCCTAGCCGTAGGTAATCACGAATCTACTTTCTGTCCTGTAGGCTCGGCTCTTCTGGACATTTCCTATAAGTGAGAATCATACAATGTGTGAATCTTTGTGTTTTCCTCCAGTTAGCATGAAAACTTAGGGTTTCACCCATGTTGTGTGTATCAGAACTTCATATTTCTCATGGCTGAATAATTCTCTCCCTTTAATGTTCCTTGTAAGACATGTCAGCTAGCAACAAGTTTCCTCAGTTTTTATTTACCTAAGGATGTCTTTTTTCACCTTCATCTGTGAAAGGTAATTTGCTGGATATAAGATTCTTGTTTGAGTTTTTACTTCCAGCAATGAGAACATGTTGTCCCCACTGCCTTCCAACTGCTATCATGTCTGATGAGAAGTCAGCTGTTAAGCTTACTGGAGTGTACATGTATATCACGTTATTTTTCTCTTTTTGCCTATAAGATCTTTATCTTTGGCTTTCGGTATTTTGCCTATGATGTGCCCAGATGGAGTGCTCTTTGTGTGTATGCTACTTGGAATTTATAGAGTTTCTTGGATGTATGTATTGCTTTTTGGTCACATTTTGGGAATTTTCTGCCATTAAATACTTTAAATATTTTTCTGTTCCTTTCTCCAATCCTGCTTGTATTCGCAATGCACGTGTGGCTGCACTTATTGATGCCCCACATTTCTCTGTGGCTCTTCGTTTTGCTTCACTCATTAATTTTTCTCTCTGTTCTGCAAAATCCATAGTCTCCATGGATCTCGCTTTAAGTTGGCTGCTGGTTACTTCTGCCAGCTCAAATCTACATTTTGGTTATGGTTCTTAACTCCAAGATTTCCATTTGGTTCTAAAAAAATACAATTTCTACCTCTCAATAGTATTCTCTCTTTGATGAGCTTTTTTCACTGTACCTTCCTTTAGCTCTTTACGTATGAGAGCTGTGAGGAAAGGTACCCACTTTGTCCCTGCCTGCACCTCCCAGGAGTAGAGCACTCCAAGTAGAGCTTCTGATACACAGTGCATGGGTTTGGTAGGTAAGGTTACAAGTCATGCCTCAGATGCCACAAACTCACTATTCTTACCGACAAATACTCAGTTGTCCTGAATGAATATTTCTTAAAATGCTGTATACCTTTAGGATAACTTCTAGAGACTATAACGGCCTTAAAAATAATTTTTACCTATTACTTTGTTGATTTACAATTTGTCTTTCTAGAAGTCCCAGTCCTCTTCCAGATGATTTTTAAACAATATTTGTTGTGGCTAGAAGAGTTAACATAAGACCTACCGTCTACCAGATGTTTTTTTTAGTGTTTAATGTAGTATTGTTGGCAGTGCCGTACAGCAGATCTCCAGAGTTTATTCATCTTCCTTAACTGAGACTTTACACTCCTTGTTTAGTAAATCCGCAATTCCCATGACCCTAACCCTGGCCAACACCATTCCACCATTTGGTTATATGAATTTGACTACTTTAGATACTACATGTTAAGTGTATTCATGCAGTATTTCTCTTTCTGTGACTGGCTTGTTTCATTTAATGTTCTCAAGGGTTTCATCCATGTTGTTGCATATTGCAAAATTTCCTTTTCTCAAGGATAAATTGGATTCCATTGTATGTATAAACCACATATTCTTTCCCCATTCATATGTCGATGGGCATCTTGGTTGTTACCACCTCTTAGCTATTCAGAATCACGTTGCAGTGAACAATGGAGTGCAGGTGTCTCGTTGAGAGCCCGATTTTAGTCCTTTTGGGTCAATAACCACAAGTGTGGTTGCTGGATCATACGGTAGTTCTGCTGTTAGTGTTCTGAGGGAGCTCCCGTCCTTGCAAGCTTGGAAACCCTGCTTTCAGCTGCTCTACAAAAGCAGGTAAAAGGGGATCCTGCATCACTTCCAGTCAGTGTTCTTGATGCTTTCTGTTGTGCGTTTTCTAGTTCAACTGGATGACTCTTCTGGCAGCTATGTTATCAAGGATGACACCAAGCCCCACATTCGAATGTGAGTTTGAACAGACTTAGAACCTGGGCGTCCAACCAAAGTGTGGATATTTTTACCCTCCTTGTGTTCCCCCATAGCTCCTTCCTCACAGGGGCTTTAGCTCCACTCTGGGGAGAAGTGGTAGATTTCTCTGGGTGTATGTGGGAAGCTTTTCCAATATTCCTTCTATGTGGACATCCCATAGATGGTCCCATGGGGACATATTCACAGGAACCTGGGATAATAGGTAAAGTGAGAGAGATAGAAATACAGGGAGATTATAGTCTCCTTTGAGAGAAAGAGAGAGAGAGAGATGTTAGGCTCCTTTGAAAGAGGGAGAGTTTGAGTCTAGGCTTCGTAGGGAGAGAGATAAAGGGTGAGATGCTAGAATCCTTGGACAGAGAGAGAGATATGCTAGGCTTCTTTGAGAGAGAGAGGGGGGAGAGAGATGCTGGTCTACTTTGAGAGAGAGAGGGGGTAATGGTTGGCTCCTTTGAGAGAGAGAGTGAGAGAGAGAGAGAATCTAGGCTCCTTTGAAAAAAGAGAGATATACAGAGACAGAGAGATGCTATGCTTCGAGAGAGAGAGGGATGCTAGTCTCTTTTGAAAGAGAGAGAGAGTTACATGCTAGTCTCCTTTCACAGAGAGAGAAACAGAGAGAGATGCACAGAGAGAGATGATAGGCTCTTTTGTGAGAGAGAGAGAGGGATAATAGGCCACTCTGAGAGAGAGAGAGGGGGGTTGAGAGATTCTAGGTTCCTTAGAGAGTAAGAGAGATATACAGAGACAGAGAGATGCTAGGCTCCTTTGAGAGAGATGCTAGGCTCATTACAGAGAGAGACAGCGGGACAGTGAAGAGAGAGTATCTAGACTAATTTGAGAGAGAGAGAGAAAAGCTTGGCTTATTATAGAGAGAGAGACAGACAGAGATGCTACGCAACTCTTAGAGAGAGATTCTAGACTACTGTGAGAAAGAGAGAGAGATGCTAGACACCTTTGAGAGAAAGAGATAGATGCTAGGATCATTTGAGAAAGAGAGAGAGATACTAGACTCATTTGAGAGAGAGAGAGGGAGATACATGCTAGACAACTTAGAGAGAGAGATAGACAGAGAGACACTGAGAGATGATAGGCCCCTTTGTGAGAAGGAGAGATAGAAAGACAGGGAGTTGCTAGGCTCCTTTGGGAGAGACAGAGAGAGAGATGATTGGCTTCTTTGAGAGAGAGAGGGAGAGATATTCTAGGCTACTTTGAGAGAAAGAGAGATATACAGTAACAGAGATATGCTAGGCTCCTTCGAGTGAGAGAGACATGCTCGGCTCCTTTGAATGAGAGAGATAAAGGGATACATGCAAGGCTCCGTTGAGAGACACAGAGAGAGAGTGAGGGATGCTAGGCTCCTTGGAGAGAAAGAGAGAAAAAAGACGGAGATTCTAGTCTCCTTTGAGAAAAAGAGAGATAGTTAGACAGAGGGATGGTAAGCTCTTTTGAAAGAGAGAGAGTGTGATGCTAGACTTCTTACTGAGAGTGAGAAAGAGAGAGATGCTAGAATCCTTTGAGAGAGAGAGAGAGAGATGCTAGTCTCCTTTGAAAGAGAGCGAGTGTGATGGTAGGTATCTTATCGAGACGGAGAAAGATAGAGATCCTAGAATCCCTTTAGAGAGAGAGAGAAAGGGATGCTAGTACACTTTCACGGGGAGGGAGGGAGAGGGAGAGACGATTTACTCCTTGGAGAGAGAAAGAGTGAGAAGGTTGACACTGTTGACAGCGAGAGAGAGAGAGGGAGAGAAATGCTAAGCTGCTTCGAGACAAAGAGAGAGGGAGAGATAGAGATATGCTAGGCTACTTTGAGAGAGAGGGAGGGAGAGATATGCTAGGCTCCTTAGAGAGAGAAAGCGGGATAGATTTGCTAGGCTTCTTTGAGAGAGAGAGAGAGAGCCTGGGAGAGACAGAGAGAGAGATGCTAGGCTCCTTTTAGAGAAAGAAAGATATAGAGAGACAGAGAGACTCCAGGCTACTTTGATAGAGAGAGTGATGCTAGACTCCTTTGAAAGAGAGACAGAGAGAGATACATGCTAGGTTCCGTTGCGAGAGAGAGAGACAGACAGAGAGAGATGAAAGACTCGTTAGAGAGAGGGAGAGAGAGTGAGGGATGCTCGGCGTTTTTGAGAGAAAGAGGGAGATAGATAGACAGGGAGATTGTAGGCTCCTTTGAGAGAGAGAGAGAGAGAGAGGGAGAGAGATGCAAATCTTCTTGAGAGAGAGGAAGAGAGAGAGATGCTTGGCTCCATTGAGAGAGAGAGATGCTGAGCTCCTTATAGAGACAGAGAGAGAGAGAGATGCTACTCTACTTTGAGAGTGAGAGACATAGGGATGCTAGACTCCTTTCAGAGAGAGAGAGTTATATATGCAAGGATTCTTTGAGAGAGGCAGAGTGAGGGAGAGTGATTCTAGTCTCCTTTGAGAGAAAGAGAGAAAGGTAGAAAGAGAGATGCTGGGCAGATTTGAAAGAGAAAGAGTGTGATGCAAGGTCTCTTACGGAGACAGAGAAAGTGAGATGCTAATATCCTTTGATATATATATATATATATATATATATATATATATATATATATATATATATATATATATATATGTATATATACTATACTTCTTTGAGAAGACAGAGAGAGAGGGAGAGAGATGCTATTCTACTTTAAGAGAGACAGAGAGAGGGCTGGTAGGCTCCTTTGAGATAGAGATAGAGAGAGATGGTAGGCTTCTTTGAGAGAGAGAGTGAGAGAAAGAGTGTCTAGTCTGCTTTGGGAGGAAGAGAGAAATGTAGACGGATAGATATTAGGCTCCTTTGAAAGACAGACAGTGTGATGCTAGGCTTCTTAGGGAGAGAGAGAAAGAGAGCGATGCTAGAAATCCTTTGAGAGAGAGAGAGAGATGCCAGGCTTCTTTGAGAGAGAGAGTCAGAGTGAGACAGAGAGATAGAGATTCTAAGTTCCTTTGAGAGAGTGAGAGCAATACACGCTGGCTCCTTGAGAGAGAGATAAACAGAGAGACAGAGAGAGAGGGAGAGAGAAGATAGGCTCCTTAGAGAGAGAGAGAGGTTGAGGGATGCTAGGCTCCTTTGAGAGAAATAGAGAGAGATAGAAAGACTGAGATTCTAGTCTATTTGAGAGAAAGAGGGAGAGATAGAGAGATGTTCTGCTCCTTTGAAAGAGGGAGAGTGTGGTGCTAGGCTTCTTAGGGAGAGAGAGAATTTGAGAGATGCTAGAATCTTAGAGAGAGAGAGAGAGAGAGAGAGAGAGATGCTAGGCTTCTCTGAGAGAGAGACAGAGTGAGACAGAGAGATAGAGATTCTGGGTTACTTTGAGAGAGAGAGAGCAATACATGCTGGCTCATTGAGAGAGAGATAAACAGAGAGAGACAGAGAGGATATAGGCTCCTTTGAGAGAGACATGCTAGGATTCTTTGAGAGAATTAAGTAAAGAGAAAAAGTATGCAATTATACTGACTTTTATAATTACCTATAGAAGTACATTTACCAGTGTTTTCTGTTTGTTTGGATTCAGATAGCTGTCTCATTTAATTTAATTATTCAGTCTGAAGAAATTCCTGTAGCATTTATATTCCTTGTGTAGGTGTAATTCACATGTCATACAATTCATCCCCCTTAAAATACACAATAGAGTGGTGGCTGGTATATTCGCAGAGCTGTGCCACCATTGCTACCATCAATTTTCAGATATTTTCATTATGACACAAGGGAGAACTGTCCCTAGCCGTAGGTAATCACGAATCTACTTTCTGTCCTGTAGGCTCGGCTCTTCTGGACATTTCCTATAAGTGAGAATCATACAATGTGTGAATCTTTGTGTTTTCCTCCAGTTAGCATGAAAACTTAGGGTTTCACCCATGTTGTGTGTATCAGAACTTCATATTTCTCATGGCTGAATAATTCTCTCCCTTTAATGTTCCTTGTAAGACATGTCAGCTAGCAAACAAGTTTCCTCAGTTTTTATTTACCTAAGGATGTCTTTTTTCACCTTCATCTGTGAAAGGTAATTTGCTGGATATAAGATTCTTGTTTGAGTTTTTACTTCCAGCAATGAGAACATGTTGTCCCCACTGCCTTCCAACTGCTATCATGTCTGATGAGAAGTCAGCTGTTAAGCTTACTGGAGTGTACATGTATATCACGTTATTTTTCTCTTTTTGCCTATAAGATCTTTATCTTTGGCTTTCGGTATTTTGCCTATGATGTGCCCAGATGGAGTGCTCTTTGTGTGTATGCTACTTGGAATTTATAGAGTTTCTTGGATGTATGTATTGCTTTTTGGTCACATTTTGGGAATTTTCTGCCATTAAATACTTTAAATATTTTTCTGTTCCTTTCTCCAATCCTGCTTGTATTCGCAATGCACGTGTGGCTGCACTTATTGATGCCCCACATTTCTCTGTGGCTCTTCGTTTTGCTTCACTCATTAATTTTTCTCTCTGTTCTGCAAAATCCATAGTCTCCATGGATCTCGCTTTAAGTTGGCTGCTGGTTACTTCTGCCAGCTCAAATCTACATTTTGGTTATGGTTCTTAACTCCAAGATTTCCATTTGGTTCTAAAAAAATACAATTTCTACCTCTCAATAGTATTCTCTCTTTGATGAGCTTTTTTCACTGTACCTTCCTTTAGCTCTTTACGTATGAGAGCTGTGAGGAAAGGTACCCACTTTGTCCCTGCCTGCACCTCCCAGGAGTAGAGCACTCCAAGTAGAGCTTCTGATACACAGTGCATGGGTTTGGTAGGTAAGGTTACAAGTCATGCCTCAGATGCCACAAACTCACTATTCTTACCGACAAATACTCAGTTGTCCTGAATGAATATTTCTTAAAATGCTGTATACCTTTAGGATAACTTCTAGAGACTAAAACGGCCTTAAAAATAATTTTTACCTATTACTTTGTTGATTTACAATTTGTCTTTCTAGAAGTCCCAGTCCTCTTCCAGATGATTTTTAAACAATATTTGTTGTGGCTAGAAGAGTTAACATAAGACCTACCGTCTACCAGATGTTTTTTTTAGTGTTTAATGTAGTATTGTTGGCAGTGCCGTACAGCAGATCTCCAGAGTTTATTCATCTTCCTTAACTGAGACTTTACACTCCTTGTTTAGTTAATCCGCAATTCCCATGACCCTAACCCTGGCCAACACCATTCCACCATTTGGTTATATGAATTTGACTACTTTAGATACTACATGTTAAGTGTATTCATGCAGTATTTCTCTTTCTGTGACTGGCTTGTTTCATTTAATGTTCTCAAGGGTTTCATCCATGTTGTTGCATATTGCAAAATTTCCTTTTCTCAAGGATAAATTGGATTCCATTGTATGTATAAACCACATATTCTTTCCCCATTCATATGTCGATGGGCATCTTGGTTGTTACCACCTCTTAGCTATTCAGAATCACGTTGCAGTGAACAATGGAGTGCAGGTGTCTCGTTGAGAGCCCGATTTTAGTCCTTTTGGGTCAATAACCACAAGTGTGGTTGCTGGATCATACGGTAGTTCTGCTGTTAGTGTTCTGAGGGAGCTCCCGTCCTTGCAAGCTTGGAAACCCTGCTTTCAGCTGCTCTACAAAAGCAGGTAAAAGGGGATCCTGCATCACTTCCAGTCAGTGTTCTTGATGCTTTCTGTTGTGCGTTTTCTAGTTCAACTGGATGACTCTTCTGGCAGCTATGTTATCAAGGATGACACCAAGCCCCACATTCGAATGTGAGTTTGAACAGACTTAGAACCTGGGCGTCCAACCAAAGTGTGGATATTTTTACCCTCCTTGTGTTCCCCCATAGCTCCTTCCTCACAGGGGCTTTAGCTCCACTCTGGGGAGAAGTGGTAGATTTCTCTGGGTGTATGTGGGAAGCTTTTCCAATATTCCTTCTATGTGGACATCCCATAGATGGTCCCATGGGGACATATTCACAGGAACCTGGGATAATAGGTAAAGTGAGAGAGATAGAAATACAGGGAGATTATAGTCTCCTTTGAGAGAAAGAGAGAGAGAGAGATGTTAGGCTCCTTTGAAAGAGGGAGAGTTTGAGTCTAGGCTTCGTAGGGAGAGAGATAAAGGGTGAGATGCTAGAATCCTTGGACAGAGAGAGAGATATGCTAGGCTTCTTTGAGAGAGAGAGGGGGGAGAGAGATGCTGGTCTACTTTGAGAGAGAGAGGGGGTAATGGTTGGCTCCTTTGAGAGAGAGAGTGAGAGAGAGAGAGAATCTAGGCTCCTTTGAAAAAAGAGAGATATACAGAGACAGAGAGATGCTATGCTTCGAGAGAGAGAGGGATGCTAGTCTCTTTTGAAAGAGAGAGAGAGTTACATGCTAGTCTCCTTTCACAGAGAGAGAAACAGAGAGAGATGCACAGAGAGAGATGATAGGCTCTTTTGTGAGAGAGAGAGAGGGATAATAGGCCACTCTGAGAGAGAGAGAGGGGGGTTGAGAGATTCTAGGTTCCTTAGAGAGTAAGAGAGATATACAGAGACAGAGAGATGCTAGGCTCCTTTGAGAGAGATGCTAGGCTCATTACAGAGAGAGACAGCGGGACAGTGAAGAGAGAGTATCTAGACTAATTTGAGAGAGAGAGAGAAAAGCTTGGCTTATTATAGAGAGAGAGACAGACAGAGATGCTACGCAACTCTTAGAGAGAGATTCTAGACTACTGTGAGAAAGAGAGAGAGATGCTAGACACCTTTGAGAGAAAGAGATAGATGCTAGGATCATTTGAGAAAGAGAGAGAGATACTAGACTCATTTGAGAGAGAGAGAGGGAGATACATGCTAGACAACTTAGAGAGAGAGATAGACAGAGAGACACTGAGAGATGATAGGCCCCTTTGTGAGAAGGAGAGATAGAAAGACAGGGAGTTGCTAGGCTCCTTTGGGAGAGACAGAGAGAGAGATGATTGGCTTCTTTGAGAGAGAGAGGGAGAGATATTCTAGGCTACTTTGAGAGAAAGAGAGATATACAGTAACAGAGATATGCTAGGCTCCTTCGAGTGAGAGAGACATGCTCGGCTCCTTTGAATGAGAGAGATAAAGGGATACATGCAAGGCTCCGTTGAGAGACACAGAGAGAGAGTGAGGGATGCTAGGCTCCTTGGAGAGAAAGAGAGAAAAAAGACGGAGATTCTAGTCTCCTTTGAGAAAAAGAGAGATAGTTAGACAGAGGGATGGTAAGCTCTTTTGAAAGAGAGAGAGTGTGATGCTAGACTTCTTACTGAGAGTGAGAAAGAGAGAGATGCTAGAATCCTTTGAGAGAGAGAGAGAGAGATGCTAGTCTCCTTTGAAAGAGAGCGAGTGTGATGGTAGGTATCTTATCGAGATGGAGAAAGATAGAGATCCTAGAATCCCTTTAGAGAGAGAGAGAAAGGGATGCTAGTACACTTTCACGGGGAGGGAGGGAGAGGGAGAGACGATTTACTCCTTGGAGAGAGAAAGAGTGAGAAGGTTGACACTGTTGACAGCGAGAGAGAGAGAGGGAGAGAAATGCTAAGCTGCTTCGAGACAAAGAGAGAGGGAGAGATAGAGATATGCTAGGCTACTTTGAGAGAGAGGGAGGGAGAGATATGCTAGGCTCCTTAGAGAGAGAAAGCGGGATAGATTTGCTAGGCTTCTTTGAGAGAGAGAGAGAGAGCCCGGGAGAGACAGAGAGAGAGATGCTAGGCTCCTTTTAGAGAAAGAAAGATATAGAGAGACAGAGAGACTCCAGGCTACTTTGATAGAGAGAGTGATGCTAGACTCCTTTGAAAGAGAGACAGAGAGAGATACATGCTAGGTTCCGTTGCGAGAGAGAGAGACAGACAGAGAGAGATGAAAGACTCGTTAGAGAGAGGGAGAGAGAGTGAGGGATGCTCGGCGCTTTTGAGAGAAAGAGGGAGATAGATAGACAGGGAGATTGTAGGCTCCTTTGAGAGAGAGAGAGAGAGAGAGGGAGAGAGATGCAAATCTTCTTGAGAGAGAGGAAGAGAGAGAGATGCTTGGCTCCATTGAGAGAGAGAGATGCTGAGCTCCTTATAGAGACAGAGAGAGAGAGAGATGCTACTCTACTTTGAGAGTGAGAGACATAGGGATGCTAGACTCCTTTCAGAGAGAGAGAGTTATATATGCAAGGATTCTTTGAGAGAGGCAGAGTGAGGGAGAGTGATTCTAGTCTCCTTTGAGAGAAAGAGAGAAAGGTAGAAAGAGAGATGCTGGGCAGATTTGAAAGAGAAAGAGTGTGATGCAAGGTCTCTTACGGAGACAGAGAAAGTGAGATGCTAATATCCTTTGATATATATATATATATATATATATATATGTATATATATTCTATACTTCTTTGAGAAAGACAGAGAGAGAGGGAGAGAGATGCTATTCTACTTTAAGAGAGAGAGAGAGAGAGAGGGCTGGTAGGCTCCTTTGAGATAGAGATAGAGAGAGATGGTAGGCTTCTTTGAGAGAGAGAGTGAGAGAGAGAGTGTCTAGTCTGCTTTGGGAGGAAGAGAGAAATGTAGACGGATAGATATTAGGCTCCTTTGAAAGACAGACAGTGTGATGCTAGGCTTCTTAGGGAGAGAGAGAAAGAGAGCGATGCTAGAATCCTTTGAGAGAGAGAGAGAGATGCCAGGCTTCTTTGAGAGAGAGAGAGTCAGAGTGAGACAGAGAGATAGAGATTCTAAGTTCCTTTGAGAGAGTGAGAGCAATACACGCTGGCTCCTTGAGAGAGAGATAAACAGAGAGACAGAGAGAGAGGGAGAGAGAAGATAGGCTCCTTAGAGAGAGAGAGAGGTTGAGGGATGCTAGGCTCCTTTGAGAGAAATAGAGAGAGATAGAAAGACTGAGATTCTAGTCTATTTGAGAGAAAGAGGGAGAGATAGAGAGATGTTCTGCTCCTTTGAAAGAGGGAGAGTGTGGTGCTAGGCTTCTTAGGGAGAGAGAGAATTTGAGAGATGCTAGAATCTTAGAGAGAGAGAGAGAGAGAGAGAGAGAGAGATGCTAGGCTTCTCTGAGAGAGAGACAGAGTGAGACAGAGAGATAGAGATTCTGGGTTCCTTTGAGAGAGAGAGAGCAATACATGCTGGCTCTTTGAGAGAGAGATAAACAGAGAGAGACAGAGAGGATATAGGCTCCTTTGAGAGAGACATGCTAGGATTCTTTGAGAGAATTAAGTAAAGAGAAAAGGTATGCAATTATACTGACTTTTATAATTACCTATAGAAGTACATTTACCAGTGTTTTCTGTTTGTTTGGATTCAGATAGCTGTCTCATTTAATTTAATTATTCAGTCTGAAGAAATTCCTGTAGCATTTATATTCCTTGTGTAGGTGTAATTCACATGTCATACAATTCATCCCCTTAAAATACACAATAGAGTGGTGGCTGGTATATTCGCAGAGCTGTGCCACCATTGCTACCATCAATTTTCAGATATTTTCATTATGACACAAGGGAGAACTGTCCCTAGCCGTAGGTAATCACGAATCTACTTTCTGTCCTGTAGGCTCGGCTCTTCTGGACATTTCCTATAAGTGAGAATCATACAATGTGTGAATCTTTGTGTTTTCCTCCAGTTAGCATGAAAACTTAGGGTTTCACCCATGTTGTGTGTATCAGAACTTCATATTTCTCATGGCTGAATAATTCTCTCCCTTTAATGTTCCTTGTAAGACATGTCAGCTAGCAACAAGTTTCCTCAGTTTTTATTTACCTAAGGATGTCTTTTTTCACCTTCATCTGTGAAAGGTAATTTGCTGGATATAAGATTCTTGTTTGAGTTTTTACTTCCAGCAATGAGAACATGTTGTCCCCACTGCCTTCCAACTGCTATCATGTCTGATGAGAAGTCAGCTGTTAAGCTTACTGGAGTGTACATGTATATCACGTTATTTTTCTCTTTTTGCCTATAAGATCTTTATCTTTGGCTTTCGGTATTTTGCCTATGATGTGCCCAGATGGAGTGCTCTTTGTGTGTATGCTACTTGGAATTTATAGAGTTTCTTGGATGTATGTATTGCTTTTTGGTCACATTTTGGGAATTTTCTGCCATTAAATACTTTAAATATTTTTCTGTTCCTTTCTCCAATCCTGCTTGTATTCGCAATGCACGTGTGGCTGCACTTATTGATGCCCCACATTTCTCTGTGGCTCTTCGTTTTGCTTCACTCATTAATTTTTCTCTCTGTTCTGCAAAATCCATAGTCTCCATGGATCTCGCTTTAAGTTGGCTGCTGGTTACTTCTGCCAGCTCAAATCTACATTTTGGTTATGGTTCTTAACTCCAAGATTTCCATTTGGTTCTAAAAAAATACAATTTCTACCTCTCAATAGTATTCTCTCTTTGATGAGCTTTTTTCACTGTACCTTCCTTTAGCTCTTTACGTATGAGAGCTGTGAGGAAAGGTACCCACTTTGTCCCTGCCTGCACCTCCCAGGAGTAGAGCACTCCAAGTAGAGCTTCTGATACACAGTGCATGGGTTTGGTAGGTAAGGTTACAAGTCATGCCTCAGATGCCACAAACTCACTATTCTTACCGACAAATACTCAGTTGTCCTGAATGAATATTTCTTAAAATGCTGTATACCTTTAGGATAACTTCTAGAGACTATAACGGCCTTAAAAATAATTTTTACCTATTACTTTGTTGATTTACAATTTGTCTTTCTAGAAGTCCCAGTCCTCTTCCAGATGATTTTTAAACAATATTTGTTGTGGCTAGAAGAGTTAACATAAGACCTACCGTCTACCAGATGTTTTTTTTAGTGTTTAATGTAGTATTGTTGGCAGTGCCGTACAGCAGATCTCCAGAGTTTATTCATCTTCCTTAACTGAGACTTTACACTCCTTGTTTAGTAAATCCGCAATTCCCATGACCCTAACCCTGGCCAACACCATTCCACCATTTGGTTATATGAATTTGACTACTTTAGATACTACATGTTAAGTGTATTCATGCAGTATTTCTCTTTCTGTGACTGGCTTGTTTCATTTAATGTTCTCAAGGGTTTCATCCATGTTGTTGCATATTGCAAAATTTCCTTTTCTCAAGGATAAATTGGATTCCATTGTATGTATAAACCACATATTCTTTCCCCATTCATATGTCGATGGGCATCTTGGTTGTTACCACCTCTTAGCTATTCAGAATCACGTTGCAGTGAACAATGGAGTGCAGGTGTCTCGTTGAGAGCCCGATTTTAGTCCTTTTGGGTCAATAACCACAAGTGTGGTTGCTGGATCATACGGTAGTTCTGCTGTTAGTGTTCTGAGGGAGCTCCCGTCCTTGCAAGCTTGGAAACCCTGCTTTCAGCTGCTCTACAAAAGCAGGTAAAAGGGGATCCTGCATCACTTCCAGTCAGTGTTCTTGATGCTTTCTGTTGTGCGTTTTCTAGTTCAACTGGATGACTCTTCTGGCAGCTATGTTATCAAGGATGACACCAAGCCCCACATTCGAATGTGAGTTTGAACAGACTTAGAACCTGGGCGTCCAACCAAAGTGTGGATATTTTTACCCTCCTTGTGTTCCCCCATAGCTCCTTCCTCACAGGGGCTTTAGCTCCACTCTGGGGAGAAGTGGTAGATTTCTCTGGGTGTATGTGGGAAGCTTTTCCAATATTCCTTCTATGTGGACATCCCATAGATGGTCCCATGGGGACATATTCACAGGAACCTGGGATAATAGGTAAAGTGAGAGAGATAGAAATACAGGGAGATTATAGTCTCCTTTGAGAGAAAGAGAGAGAGAGAGATGTTAGGCTCCTTTGAAAGAGGGAGAGTTTGAGTCTAGGCTTCGTAGGGAGAGAGATAAAGGGTGAGATGCTAGAATCCTTGGACAGAGAGAGAGATATGCTAGGCTTCTTTGAGAGAGAGAGGGGGGAGAGAGATGCTGGTCTACTTTGAGAGAGAGAGGGGGTAATGGTTGGCTCCTTTGAGAGAGAGAGTGAGAGAGAGAGAGAATCTAGGCTCCTTTGAAAAAAGAGAGATATACAGAGACAGAGAGATGCTATGCTTCGAGAGAGAGAGGGATGCTAGTCTCTTTTGAAAGAGAGAGAGAGTTACATGCTAGTCTCCTTTCACAGAGAGAGAAACAGAGAGAGATGCACAGAGAGAGATGATAGGCTCTTTTGTGAGAGAGAGAGAGGGATAATAGGCCACTCTGAGAGAGAGAGAGGGGGGTTGAGAGATTCTAGGTTCCTTAGAGAGTAAGAGAGATATACAGAGACAGAGAGATGCTAGGCTCCTTTGAGAGAGATGCTAGGCTCATTACAGAGAGAGACAGCGGGACAGTGAAGAGAGAGTATCTAGACTAATTTGAGAGAGAGAGAGAAAAGCTTGGCTTATTATAGAGAGAGAGACAGACAGAGATGCTACGCAACTCTTAGAGAGAGATTCTAGACTACTGTGAGAAAGAGAGAGAGATGCTAGACACCTTTGAGAGAAAGAGATAGATGCTAGGATCATTTGAGAAAGAGAGAGAGATACTAGACTCATTTGAGAGAGAGAGAGGGAGATACATGCTAGACAACTTAGAGAGAGAGATAGACAGAGAGACACTGAGAGATGATAGGCCCCTTTGTGAGAAGGAGAGATAGAAAGACAGGGAGTTGCTAGGCTCCTTTGGGAGAGACAGAGAGAGAGATGATTGGCTTCTTTGAGAGAGAGAGGGAGAGATATTCTAGGCTACTTTGAGAGAAAGAGAGATATACAGTAACAGAGATATGCTAGGCTCCTTCGAGTGAGAGAGACATGCTCGGCTCCTTTGAATGAGAGAGATAAAGGGATACATGCAAGGCTCCGTTGAGAGACACAGAGAGAGAGTGAGGGATGCTAGGCTCCTTGGAGAGAAAGAGAGAAAAAAGACGGAGATTCTATTCTCCTTTGAGAAAAAGAGAGATAGTTAGACAGAGGGATGGTAAGCTCTTTTGAAAGAGAGAGAGTGTGATGCTAGACTTCTTACTGAGAGTGAGAAAGAGAGAGATGCTAGAATCCTTTGAGAGAGAGAGAGAGAGATGCTAGTCTCCTTTGAAAGAGAGCGAGTGTGATGGTAGGTATCTTATCGAGATGGAGAAAGATAGAGATCCTAGAATCCCTTTAGAGAGAGAGAGAAAGGGATGCTAGTACACTTTCACGGGGAGGGAGGGAGAGGGAGAGACGATTTACTCCTTGGAGAGAGAAAGAGTGAGAAGGTTGACACTGTTGACAGCGAGAGAGAGAGAGGGAGAGAAATGCTAAGCTGCTTCGAGACAAAGAGAGAGGGAGAGATAGAGATATGCTAGGCTACTTTGAGAGAGAGGGAGGGAGAGATATGCTAGGCTCCTTAGAGAGAGAAAGCGGGATAGATTTGCTAGGCTTCTTTGAGAGAGAGAGAGAGAGCCCGGGAGAGACAGAGAGAGAGATGCTAGGCTCCTTTTAGAGAAAGAAAGATATAGAGAGACAGAGAGACTCCAGGCTACTTTGATAGAGAGAGTGATGCTAGACTCCTTTGAAAGAGAGACAGAGAGAGATACATGCTAGGTTCCGTTGCGAGAGAGAGAGACAGACAGAGAGAGATGAAAGACTCGTTAGAGAGAGGGAGAGAGAGTGAGGGATGCTCGGCGCTTTTGAGAGAAAGAGGGAGATAGATAGACAGGGAGATTGTAGGCTCCTTTGAGAGAGAGAGAGAGAGAGAGGGAGAGAGATGCAAATCTTCTTGAGAGAGAGGAAGAGAGAGAGATGCTTGGCTCCATTGAGAGAGAGAGATGCTGAGCTCCTTATAGAGACAGAGAGAGAGAGAGATGCTACTCTACTTTGAGAGTGACAGACATAGGGATGCTAGACTCCTTTCAGAGAGAGAGAGTTATATATGCAAGGATTCTTTGAGAGAGGCAGAGTGAGGGAGAGTGATTCTAGTCTCCTTTGAGAGAAAGAGAGAAAGGTAGAAAGAGAGATGCTGGGCAGATTTGAAAGAGAAAGAGTGTGATGCAAGGTCTCTTACGGAGACAGAGAAAGTGAGATGCTAATATCCTTTGATATATATATATATATATATATATATATATATATATGTATATATACTATACTTCTTTGAGAGAGACAGAGAGAGAGGGAGAGAGATGCTATTCTACTTTAAGAGAGAGAGAGAGAGAGGGCTGGTAGGCTCCTTTGAGATAGAGATAGAGAGAGATGGTAGGCTTCTTTGAGAGAGAGAGTGAGAGAGAGAGTGTCTAGTCTGCTTTGGGAGGAAGAGAGAAATGTAGACGGATAGATATTAGGCTCCTTTGAAAGACAGACAGTGTGATGCTAGGCTTCTTAGGGAGAGAGAGAAAGAGAGCGATGCTAGAATCCTTTGAGAGAGAGAGAGAGATGCCAGGCTTCTTTGAGAGAGAGAGAGTCAGAGTGAGACAGAGAGATAGAGATTCTAAGTTCCTTTGAGAGAGTGAGAGCAATACACGCTGGCTCCTTGAGAGAGAGATAAACAGAGAGACAGAGAGAGAGGGAGAGAGAAGATAGGCTCCTTAGAGAGAGAGAGAGGTTGAGGGATGCTAGGCTCCTTTGAGAGAAATAGAGAGAGATAGAAAGAGTGAGATTCTAGTCTATTTGAGAGAAAGAGGGAGAGATAGAGAGATGTTATGCTCCTTTGAAAGAGGGAGAGTGTGGTGCTAGGCTTCTTACGGAGAGAGAGAATTTGAGAGATGCTAGAATCTTAGAGAGAGAGAGAGAGAGAGAGATGCTAGGCTTCTCAGAGAGAGAGACAGAGTGAGACAGAGAGATAGAGATTCTGGGTTCCTTTGAGAGAGAGAGAGCAATACATGCTGGCTCTTTGAGAGAGAGATAAACAGAGAGAGACAGAGAGGATATAGGCTCCTTTGAGAGAGACATGCTAGGATTCTTTGAGAGAATTAAGTAAAGAGAAAAAGTATGCAATTATACTGACTTTTATAATTACCTATAGAAGTACATTTACCAGTGTTTTCTGTTTGTTTGGATTCAGATAGCTGTCTCATTTAATTTAATTATTCAGTCTGAAGAAATTCCTGTAGCATTTATATTCCTTGTGTAGGTGTAATTCACATGTCATACAATTCATCCCCTTAAAATACACAATAGAGTGGTGGCTGGTATATTCGCAGAGCTGTGCCACCATTGCTACCATCAATTTTCAGATATTTTCATTATGACACAAGGGAGAACTGTCCCTAGCCGTAGGTAATCACGAATCTACTTTCTGTCCTGTAGGCTCGGATCTTCTGGACATTTCCTATAAGTGAGAATCATACAATGTGTGAATCTTTGTGTTTTCCTCCAGTTAGCATGAAAACTTAGGGTTTCACCCATGTTGTGTGTATCAGAACTTCATATTTCTCATGGCTGAATAATTCTCTCCCTTTAATGTTCCTTGTAAGACATGTCAGCTAGCAACAAGTTTCCTCAGTTTTTATTTACCTAAGGATGTCTTTTTTCACCTTCATCTGTGAAAGGTAATTTGCTGGATATAAGATTCTTGTTTGAGTTTTTACTTCCAGCAATGAGAACATGTTGTCCCCACTGCCTTCCAACTGCTATCATGTCTGATGAGAAGTCAGCTGTTAAGCTTACTGGAGTGTACATGTATATCACGTTATTTTTCTCTTTTTGCCTATAAGATCTTTATCTTTGGCTTTCGGTATTTTGCCTATGATGTGCCCAGATGGAGTGCTCTTTGTGTGTATGCTACTTGGAATTTATAGAGTTTCTTGGATGTATGTATTGCTTTTTGGTCACATTTTGGGAATTTTCTGCCATTAAATACTTTAAATATTTTTCTGTTCCTTTCTCCAATCCTGCTTGTATTCGCATTGCACGTGTGGCTGCACTTATTGATGCCCCACATTTCTCTGTGGCTCTTCGTTTTGCTTCACTCATTAATTTTTCTCTCTGTTCTGCAAAATCCATAGTCTCCATGGATCTCGCTTTAAGTTGGCTGCTGGTTACTTCTGCCAGCTCAAATCTACATTTTGGTTATGGTTCTTAACTCCAAGATTTCCATTTGGTTCTAAAAAAATACAATTTCTACCTCTCAATAGTATTCTCTCTTTGATGAGCTTTTTTCACTGTACCTTCCTTTAGCTCTTTACGTATGAGAGCTGTGAGGAAAGGTACCCACTTTGTCCCTGCCTGCACCTCCCAGGAGTAGAGCACTCCAAGTAGAGCTTCTGATACACAGTGCATGGGTTTGGTAGGTAAGGTTACAAGTCATGCCTCAGATGCCACAAACTCACTATTCTTACCGACAAATACTCAGTTGTCCTGAATGAATATTTCTTAAAATGCTGTATACCTTTAGGATAACTTCTAGAGACTATAACGGCCTTAAAAATAATTTTTACCTATTACTTTGTTGATTTACAATTTGTCTTTCTAGAATTCCCAGTCCTCTTCCACATGATTTTTAAACAATATTTGTTGTGGCTAGAAGAGTTAACATAAGACCTACCGTCTACCAGATGTTTTTTTTAGTGTTTAATGTAGTATTGTTGGCAGTGCCGTACAGCAGATCTCCATAGTTTAATCATCTTCCTTAACTGAGACTTTACACTCCTTGTTTAGTAAATCCGCAATTCCCATGACCCTAACCCTGGCCAACACCATTCCACCATTTGGTTATATGAATTTGACTACTTTAGATACTACATGTTAAGTGTATTCATGCAGTATTTCTCTTTCTGTGACTGGCTTGTTTCATTTAATGTTCTCAAGGGGTTCATCCATGTTGTTGCATATTGCAAAATTTCCTTTTCTCAAGGATAAATTGGATTCCATTGTATGTATAAACCACATATTCTTTCCCCATTCATATGTCGATGGGCATCTTGGTTGTTACCACCTCTTAGCTATTCAGAATCACGTTGCAGTGAACAATGGAGTGCAGGTGTCTCGTTGAGAGCCCGATTTTAGTCCTTTTGGGTCAATAACCACAAGTGTGGTTGCCGGATCATACGGTAGTTCTGCTGTTAGTGTTCTGAGGGAGCTCCCGTCCTTGCAAGCTTGGAAACCCTGCTTTCAGCTGCTCTACAAAAGCAGGTAAAAGGGGATCCTGCATCACTTCCAGTCAGTGTTCTTGATGCTTTCTGTTGTGCGTTTTCTAGATCAACTGGATGACTCTTCTGGTAGCTATGTTATCAAGGATGACACCAAGCCCCACATTCGAATGTGAGTTTGAACAGACTTAGAACCTGGGCGTCCAACCAAAGTGTGGATATTTTTACCCTCCTTGTGTTCCCCCATAGCTCCTTCCTCACAGGGGCTTTAGCTCCACTCTGGGGAGAAGTGGTAGATTTCTCTGGGTGTATGTGGGAAGCTTTTCCAATATTCCTTCTATGTGGACATCCCATAGATGGTCCATGGGGACATATTCCCAGGAACCTGGGATAATAGGTAAAGTGAGAGAGATAGAAATACAGGGAGATTGTAGTCTCCTTTGAGAGAAAGAGAGAGAGAGAGATGTTAGGCTCCTTTGAAAGAGGGAGAGTGTGAGTCTAGGCTTCGTAGGGAGAGAGATAAAGGGTGAGATGCTAGAATCCTTGGAGAGAGAGAGAGATATGCTAGGCTTCTTTGAGAGAGAGAGGGGGGAGAGAGATGCTGGTCTACTTTGAGAGAGAGAGGGGGTAATGGTTGGCTCCTTTGAGAGAGAGAGTGAGAGAGAGAGAGAATCTAGGCTCCTTTGAAAAAAGAGAGATATACAGAGACAGAGAGATGCTATGCTTCGAGAGAGAGAGGGATGCTAGTCTCTTTTGAAAGAGAGAGAGAGTTACATGCTAGTCTCCTTTCACAGAGAGAGAAACAGAGAGAGATGCACAGAGAGAGATGATAGGCTCTTTTGTGAGAGAGAGAGAGGGATAATAGGCCACTCTGAGAGAGAGAGAGGGGGGTTGAGAGATTCTAGGTTCCTTAGAGAGTAAGAGAGATATACAGAGACAGAGAGATGCTAGGCTCCTTTGAGAGAGATGCTAGGCTCATTACAGAGAGAGACAGCGGGACAGTGAAGAGAGAGTATCTAGACTAATTTGAGAGAGAGAGAGAAAAGCTTGGCTTATTATAGAGAGAGAGACAGACAGAGATGCTATGCAACTCTTAGAGAGAGATTCTAGACTACTGTGAGAAAGAGAGAGAGATGCTAGACACCTTTGAGAGAAAGAGATAGATGCTAGGATCATTTGAGAAAGAGAGAGAGATACTAGACTCATTTGAGAGAGAGAGAGGGAGATACATGCTAGACAACTTAGAGAGAGAGATAGACAGAGAGACACTGAGAGATGATAGGCCCCTTTGTGAGAAGGAGAGATAGAAAGACAGGGAGTTGCTAGGCTCCTTTGGGAGAGACAGAGAGAGAGATGATTGGCTTCTTTGAGAGAGAGAGGGAGAGATATTCTAGGCTACTTTGAGAGAAAGAGAGATATACAGTAACAGAGATATGCTAGGCTCCTTCGAGTGAGAGAGGCATGCTCGGCTCCTTTGAATGAGAGAGATAAAGGGATACATGCAAGGCTCCGTTGAGAGACACAGAGAGAGAGTGAGGGATGCTAGGCTCCTTGGAGAGAAAGAGAGAAAAAAGACGGAGATTCTAGTCTCCTTTGAGAAAAAGATAGATAGTTAGACAGAGAGATGGTAAGCTCTTTTGAAAGAGAGAGAGTGTGATGCTAGACTTCTTACTGAGAGTGAGAAAGAGAGAGATGCTAGAATCCTTTGAGAGAGAGAGAGAGATGCTAGTCTCCTTTGAAAGAGAGCGAGTGTGATGGTAGGTATCTTATCGAGATGCAGAAAGATAGAGATCCTAGAATCCCTTTAGAGAGAGAGAGAAAGGGATGCTAGTACACTTTGACGGGGAGGGAGGGAGAGGGAGAGACGATTTACTCCTTGGAGAGAGAAAGAGTGAGAAGGTTGACACTGTTGAGAGCGAGAGAGAGAGAGGGAGAGAAATGCTAAGCTGCTTCGAGACAAAGAGAGAGGGAGAGATAGAGATATGCTAGGCTACTTTGAGAGAGAGGGAGGGAGAGATATGCTAGGCTCCTTAGAGAGAGAAAGCGGGATAGATTTGCTAGGCTTCTTTGAGAGAGAGAGAGAGAGCCCGGTAGAGACAGAGAGAGAGATGCTAGGCTCCTTTTAGAGAAAGAAAGATATAGAGAGACAGAGAGACTCCAGGCTACTTTGATAGAGAGAGTGATGCTAGACTCCTTTGAAAGAGAGACAGAGAGAGATACATGCTAGGTTCCGTTGCGAGAGAGAGAGACAGACAGAGAGAGATGAAAGACTCGTTAGAGAGAGGGAGAGAGAGTGAGGGATGCTCGGCGCTTTTGAGAGAAAGAGGGAGATAGAAAGACAGGGAGATTGTAGGCTCCTTTGAGAGATAGAGAGACAGAGAGAGAGATGCAAATCTTCTTGAGAGAGAGGAAGAGAGAGAGATGCTTGGCTCCATTGAGAGAGAGAGATGCTGAGCTCCTTATAGAGACAGAGAGAGAGAGAGATGCTACTCTACTTTGAGAGTGAGAGACATAGGGATGCTAGACTCCTTTCAGAGAGAGAGAGTTATATATGCAAGGATTCTTTGAGAGAGGCAGAGTGAGGGAGAGTGATTCTAGTCTCCTTTGAGAGAAAGAGAGAAAGGTAGAAAGAGAGATGCTGGGCAGATTTGAAAGAGAAAGAGTGTGATGCAAGGTCTCTTACAGAGACAGAGAAAGTGAGATGCTAATATCCTTTGATATATATATATATATATATATATATATATATATATATATGTATATATACTATACTTCTTTGAGAGAGACAGAGAGAGAGGGAGAGAGATGCTATTCTACTTTAAGAGAGAGAGAGAGAGAGGGCTGGTAGGCTCCTTTGAGATAGAGATAGAGAGAGATGGTAGGCTTCTTTGAGAGAGAGAGTGAGAGAGAGAGTGTCTAGTCTGCTTTGGGAGGAAGAGAGAAATGTAGACGGATAGATATTAGGCTCCTTTGAAAGACAGACAGTGTGATGCTAGGCTTCTTAGGGAGAGAGAGAAAGAGAGCGATGCTAGAATCCTTTGAGAGAGAGAGAGAGATGCCAGGCTTCTTTGAGAGAGAGAGAGTCAGAGTGAGACAGAGAGATAGAGATTCTAAGTTCCTTTGAGAGAGTGAGAGCAATACACGCTGGCTCCTTGAGAGAGAGATAAACAGAGAGACAGAGAGAGAGGGAGAGAGAAGATAGGCTCCTTAGAGAGAGAGAGAGGTTGAGGGATGCTAGGCTCCTTTGAGAGAAATAGAGAGAGATAGAAAGACTGAGATTCTAGTCTATTTGAGAGAAAGAGGGAGAGATAGAGAGATGTTATGCTCCTTTGAAAGAGGGAGAGTGTGGTGCTAGGCTTCTTAGGGAGAGAGACAATTTGAGAGATGCTAGAATCTTAGAGAAAGAGAGAGAGAGAGAGAGAGAGAGATGCTAGGCTCATCTGAGAGAGAGACAGAGTGAGACAGAGAGATAGAGATTCTGGGTTCCTTTGAGAGAGAGAGAGCAATACATGCTGGCTCTTTGAGAGAGAGATAAACAGAGAGAGACAGAGAGGATATAGGCTCCTTTGAGAGAGACATGCTAGGATTCTTTGAGAGAATTAAGTAAAGAGAAAAAGTATGCAATTATACTGACTTTTATAATTACCTATAGAAGTACATTTACCAGTGTTTTCTGTTTGTTTGGATTCAGATAGCTGTCTCATTTAATTTAATTTTTCAGTCTGAAGATATTCCTGTAGCATTTATATTCCTTGTGTAGGTGTAATTCACATGTCATACAATTCATCCCCTTAATATACACAATAGAGTGGTGGCTGGTATATTCGCAGAGCTGTGCCACCATTGCTACCATCAATTTTCAGATATTTTCATTATGACACAAGGGAGAACTGTCCCTAGCCGTAGGTAATCACGAATCTACTTTCTGTCCTGTAGGCTCGGATCTTCTGGACATTTCCTATAAGTGAGAATCATACAATGTGTGAATCTTTGTGTTTTCCTCCAGTTAGCATGAAAACTTAGGGTTTCACCCATGTTGTGTGTATCAGAACTTCATATTTCTCATGGCTGAATAATTCTCTCCCTTTAATGTTCCTTGTAAGACATGTCAGCTAGCAACAAGTTTCCTCAGTTTTTATTTACCTAAGGATGTCTCTTTTCACCTTCATCTGTGAAAGGTAATTTGCTGGATATAAGATTCTTGTTTGAGTTTTTACTTCCAGCAATGAGAACAGGTTGTCCCCACTGCCTTCCAACTGCTATCATGTCTGATGAGAAGTCAGCTGTTAAGCTTACTGGAGTGTACATGTATATCACTTTATTTTTCTCTTTTTGCCTATAAGATCTTTATCTTTGGCTTTCGGTATTTTGCCTATGATGTGCCCAGATGGAGTGCTCTTTGTGTGTATGCTACTTGGAATTTATAGAGTTTCTTGGATGTATGTATTGCTTTTTGGTCACATTTTGGGAATTTTCTGCCATTAAATACTTTAAATATTTTTCTGTTCCTTTCTCCAATCCTGCTTGTATTCGCAATGCACGTGTGGCTGCACTTATTGATGCCCCACATTTCTCTGTGGCTCTTCGTTTTGCTTCACTCATTAATTTTTCTCTCTGTTCTGCAAAATCCATAGTCTCCATGGATCTCGCTTTAAGTTGGCTGCTGGTTACTTCTGCCAGCTCAAATCTACATTTTGGTTATGGTTCTTAACTCCAAGATTTCCATTTGTTTCTAAAAAAATACAATTTCTACCTCTCAATAGTATTCTCTCTTTGATGATCTTTTTTCACTGTACCTTCCTTTAGCTCTTTACGTATGAGAGCTGTGAAAAAAGGTACCCACTTTGTCCCTGCCTGCACCTCCCAGGAGTAGAGCACTCCAAGTAGAGCTTCTGATACACAGTGCATGGGTTTGGTAGGTAAGGTTACAAGTCATGCCTCAGATGCCACAAACTCACTATTCTTACCGACAAATACTTAGTTGTCCTGAATGAATATTTCTTAAAATGCTGTATACCTTTAGGATAACTTCTAGAGACTTTCACTGCTTTAAAAATAATTTTTACCTGTTACTTTGTTGATTTACAATTTGTCTTTCTAGAAGTCCCAGTCCTCTTCCACATGATTTTTAAACAATATTTGTTGTGGCTAGAAGAGTTAACATAAGACCTACCGTCTACCAGATGTTTTTTTTAGTGTTTAATGTAGTATTGTTGGCAGTGCCGTACAGCAGATCTCCAGAGTTTTTTCATCTTCCTTAACTGAGACTTTACACTCCTTGTTTAGTAACTCCGCATTTCCCATGACCCTAAACCTGGCCAACACCATTCCACCATTTGGTTATATGAATTTGACTACTTTAGATACTACATGTTAAGTGTATTCATGCAGTATTTCTCTTTCTGTGACTGGCTTGTTTCATTTAATGTTCTCAAGGGGTTCATCCATGTTGTTGCATATTGCAAAATTTCCTTTTTTCAAGGATAAATTGGATTCCATTGTATGTATAAACCACATATTCTTTCCCCATTCATATGTCGATGGGCATCTTGGTTGTTACCACCTCTTAGCCATTCAGAATCACGTTGCAGTGAACAATGGAGTGCAGGTGTCTCGTTGAGAGCCCGATTTTTGTCCTTTTGTGTCAATACCCACAAGTGTGGTTGCTCGATCATACGGTAGTTCTGCTGTTAGTGTTCTGAGGGAGCTCCGGTCCTTGCAAGCTTGGAAACCCTGCTTTCAGCTGCTCTACAAAAGCAGGTAAAAGGGGATCCTGCATCACTTCCAGTCAGTGTTCTTGATGCTTTCTGTTGTGCATTTTCTAGATCAACTGGATGACTCTTCTGGCAGCTATGTTATCAAGGATGACACCAAGCCCCACATTCGAATGTGAGTTTGAACAGACTTAGAACCTGGGCGTCCAACCAAAGTGTGGATATTTTTACCCTCCTTGTGTTCCCCCATAGCTCCTTCCTCACAGGGGCTTTAGCTCCACTCTGGGGAGAAGTGGTAGATTTCTCTGGGTGTATGTGGGAAGCTTTTCCAATATTCCTTCTATCAGGACATCCCATAGACGGTAACATGGGGACATATTCCCAGGAACCTGGGATAATAGGTAAAGTGAGAGAGATAGCAATACAGGGAGATTATAGTCTCCTTTGAGAGAAAGAGGGAGAGAGAGATGTTAGGCTCCTTTGAAAGAGGGAGAGTGTGAGTCTAGGCTTCGTAGGGAGAGAGATAAAGGGTGAGATGCTAGAATCCATGGACAGAGAGAGAGATATGCTAGGCTTCTTTGAGAGAGAGAGGGGGGAGAGAGATGCTGGTCTACTTTGAGAGAGAGAGGGGGTAATGGTTGGCTCCTTTGAGAGAGAGAGTGAGAGAGAGAGAGAATCTAGGCTCCTTTGAGAAAAGAGAGATATACAGAGACAGAGAGATGCTATGCTTCTAGAGAGAGAGGGATGCTAGTCTCTTTTGAAAGAGAGAGAGAGTTACATGCTAGTCTCCTTTCACAGAGAGAGAAACAGAGAGAGATGCACAGAGAGAGATGATAGGCTCTTTTGTGAGAGAGAGAGAGGGATAATAGGCCACTCTGAGAAAGAGAGAGGGGTTTTGAGAGATTCTAGGTTCCTTAGAGAGTAAGAGAGATATACAGAGACAGAGAGATGCTAGGCTCCTTTGAGAGAGATGCTAGGCTCATTACAGAGAGAGACAGCGGGACAGTGAAGAGAGAGTATCTAGAATAATTTGAGACAGAGAGAGAAAAGCTTGGCTTATTATAGAGAGAGAGACAGACAGAGATGCTATGCAACTCTTAGAGAGAGATTCTAGACTACTGTGAGAAAGAGAGAGAGATGCTAGACACCTTTGAGAGAAAGAGATAGATGCTAGGATCATTTGAGAAAGAGAGAGAGATACTAGACTCATTTGAGAGAGAGTCAGAGGGAGATACATGCTAGACAACTTAGAGAGAGAGATAGACAGAGAGACACTGAGAGATGATAGGCCCCTTTGTGAGAAGGAGAGATAGAAAGACAGGGAGTTGCTAGGCTCCTTTGGGAGAGACAGAGAGAGAGATGATTGGCTTCTTTGAGAGAGAGAGGGAGAGATATTCTAGGCTACTTTGAGAGAAAAAGAGATATACAGTAACAGAGATATGCTAGGCTCCTTCGAGTGAGAGAGACATGCTCGGCTCCTTTGAATGAGAGAGATAAAGGGATACATGCAAGGCTCCGTTGAGAGACACAGAGAGAGAGTGAGGGATGCTAGGCTCCTTTGAGAGAAAGAGAGAAAAAAGACGGAGATTCTAGTCTCCTTTGAGAAAAAGAGAGATAGTTAGACAGAGAGATGGTAAGCTCTTTTGAAAGAGAGAGTGTGATGCTAGTCTTCTTAGTGAGAGTGAGAAAGAGAGAGATGCTAGAATCCTTTGAGAGAGAGAGAGAGAGATGCTAGTCTCCTTTGAAAGAGAGCGAGTGTGATGGTAGGTATCTTATCGAGATGGAGAAAGATAGAGATCCTAGAATCCCTTTAGAGAGAGAGAGAAAGGTATGCTAGTACACTTTGACGGGGAGGGAGGGAGAGGGAGAGACGATTTACTCCTTGGAGAGAGAAAGAGTGAGAAGGTTGACACTGTTGAGAGCGAGAGAGAGAGAGGGAGAGAAATGCTAAGCTGCTTCGAGACAAAGAGAGAGGGAGAGATAGAGATATGCTAGGCTACATTGAGAGAGAGGGAGGGAGAGATATGCTAGGCTCCTTAGAGAGAGAAAGCGGGATAGATTTGCTAGGCTTCTTTGAGAGAGAGAGAGAGAGCCCGGGAGAGACAGAGAGAGAGATGCTAGGCTCCTTTTAGAGAAAGAAAGATATAGAGAGACAGAGAGACTCCAGGCTACTTTGATAGAGAGAGTGATGCTAGACTCCTTTGAAAGAGAGACAGAGAGAGATACATGCTAGGTTCCGTTGCGAGAGAGAGAGACAGACAGAGAGAGATGAAAGACTCGTTAGAGAGAGGGAGAGAGAGTGAGGGATGCTCGGCTCTTTTGAGAGAAAGAGGGAGATAGAAAGACAGGGAGATTGTAGGCTCCTTTGAGAGAGAGAGAGAGAGAGAGAGAGAGATGCAAATCTTCTTGAGAGAGAGGAAGAGAGAGAAATGCTTGGCTCCATTGAGAGAGAGAGATGCTAAGCTCCTTAGAGTGACAGAGAGAGAGATGCTACTATACTTTGAGAGTGAGAGACATAGGGATGTTAGACACCTTTCAGAGAGAGAGAGTTATATATGCAAGGATTCTTTGAGATTGGCAGAGTGAGGGAGAGTGATTCTAGTCTCCTTTGAGAGAAAGAGAGAGAGGTAGAAAGAGAGATGCTAGGCAGATTTGAAAGAGAAAGAGTGTGATGCAACGTCTCTTACGGAGACAGAGAAAGTGAGATGTTAATATACTTTTATATATATATATATGTACATATATGTATATATAGTATACTTCTTTGAGAGAGACAGAGAGAGAGGGAGAGAGATGCTATTCTACTTTAAGAGAGAGAGAGGGAGGGCTGGTAGGCTCCTTTGAGATAGAGATAGAGAGAGATGGTAGGCTTCTTTGAGAGAGAGAGTGAGAGAGAGTGTGTCTAGTCTGCTTTGGGAGGAAGAGAGAGATGTAGACGGATATATATTAGGCTCCTTTGAAAGAGGGAGAGTGTGATGCTAGGCTTCGCAGAGAGAGAGAGAATTTGAGAGATCCTAGAAACTTTATAGAGAGACAGAGATGCTAGGCTTCTCTGAGAGAGAGACACAGATTGAGACAGAGAGATAGAGATTCTGGGTTCCTTTGAGAGAGAGAGAGCAGTACACGCTGGCTCCTTAAGAGAGAGATAAACAGAGAGACATAGAGAGAGAGAAGATAGGCTCCTTTGAGAGAGAGACAGGTTGAGGGATGCTAGGCTCCTTTGAGAGAAAGAGAGAGAGATAGAAAGACGGAGATTCTAGTCTATTTGAGAGAACGAGGGAGAGAGAGAGAGATGTTAGGCTCCTTTGAAAGAGGGAGAGTGTTGTGCTAGGCTTCTTAGGGAGAGAGGAATTTGAGAGATGCTCGAAACCTTAGAGAGAGAGAGAAAGAGAGAGATGCTAGGATTCTCTGAGAGAGAGACAGAGTGAGACAGAGAGATAGAGATTCTGGGTTCCTTTGAGAGAGAGAGAGTAATACACGCTGGCTCTTTGAGAGAGAGATAAACAGAGAGAGACAGAGAGGATATAGGCTCCTTTGAGAGAGAGATGCTAGGATTCTTTGAGAGATTTAAGTACAGAGAAAAAGTATGCAATTATACTGAGTTTTATAATTACCTATAGAAGTACATTTACCAGTGTTTTCTGTTTGTTTGGATTCAGATAGCTGTCTCATTTAATTTAATTTTTCAGTCTGAAGAAATTCCTGTAGCATTTATTTTTCATTGTGTAGGTGTAATTCACATGTCATACAATTCATCCCCTTAAAATACACAATAGAGTGGTGGCTGGTATATTCACAGAGCTGTGCCACCATTGCTACCATCAATTTTCAGATATTTTCATTATGACACAACGGAGAACTGTCCCTAGCCGTAGGTAATCACGAATGTACTTTCTGACCTGTAGGCTCGGCTCTTCTGGACATTTCCTATAAGTGAGAATCATACAATGTGTGATTCTTTGTGTTTTCCTCCATTTAGCATGAAAACTTAGGGTTTCACCCATGTTGTGTGTATCAGAAATTCATTATTTCTCATGGCTGAATAATTCTCTCCCTTTAATGTTCCTTGTAAGACATGTCAGCTAGCAACAAGATTCCTCAGTTTTTATTTACCTAAGGGTGTCTGTTTTCACCTTCATCTGTGAAAGGTAATTTGCTGGATATAAGATTCTTGTTTGAGTTTTTACTTCCAGAAATGAGAACATGTTGTCCCCACTGCCTTCCAACTGCTATCATGTCTGATGAGAAGTCAGCTGTTAATCGTACTGGAGTTTACGTGTGTATCACGTTATTTTTCTCTTTTTGCCTTCAAGATCTTTATCTTTGGCTTTCGGTATTTTGCCTATGATGTGCCCAGATGGAGAGCTCTTTGTGTTTATGCTACTTTGAATTTATAGAGTTTCTTGGATGTATGTATTGCTTTTTGGTCACATTTTGGGAATTTTCTGCCATTAAATACTTTAAATATTTTTCTGTTCCTTTCTCCAATCCTGCTTGTATTCGCATTACACGTGTGGCTGCACTTATTGACGCCCCACATTTCTCTGTGGCTCTTCGTTTTCCTTCATTCATTATTTTTTCTCTCTGTTCTGCAAAATCCATAATCTACATGGATCTCGCTTTAAGTTGGCTGCTGGTTACTTCTGCCAGCTCAAATCTACATTTTGGTTATGGTTCTTAACTCCAAGATTTCCATTTGGTTCTAAAAAAATACAATTTCTTCCTCTCAATAGTATTCTCTCTTTGATGAGCTTTTTTCACTGTACCTTCCTTTAGCTCTTTACATATGAGAGCTGTGAGGAAAGGTACCCACTATGTCCCTGCCTGCACCTCCCAGGAGTAGAGCACTCCAAGTGGAGCTTCTGATACACAGGGCATGGGTTTGGTAGGTAAGGGAACAAGTCATGGCTCAGATGCCACAAACTCACTATTCTTACCGACAAATACTCAGTTGTCCTGAATGAATATTTCTTAAAATGCTGTATACCTTTATATAACTTCTAGAGACTTTAACTGCTTTAAAAATAATTTTTACCTGTTACTTTGTTGATTTACAATTTGTCTTTCTAGAAGTCCCAGTCCTCTTCCACATGATTTTTTAACAATATTTGTTGTGGCTAGAAGAGTTAACGTAAGACCTACCGTCTAACAGATGTTTTAAGTGTTTAATGTAGTATTGTTGGCAGTGCCGTACAGCAGATCTCCAGAGTTTATTCATCTTCCTTAACTGAGACTTTACACTCCTTGTTTAGTAACTCCCCATTTCTCATGACCCTTACCCTGGCCAACACCTTTCCACCCATTTGGTTATACGGATTTGACTACTTTAGATACTACATGTTAAGTGTATTCATGCAGTATTTCTCTTTCTGTGACTGGCTTGTTTCATTTAATGTTCTCAAGGGGTTCATCCATGTTGTTGCATATTGCAAAATTTCCTTTTTCCAAGGCTAAGTTGGATTGCATTGTATGTATAAACCACATATTCTTTCCCCATTCATATGTCGATGGGCATCTTGGTTGTTACCACCTCTTAGCTATTCAGAATCACGTTGCAGTGAACAATGGAGTGCAGGTGTCTCGTTGAGAGCCCGATTTTAGTCCTTTTGGGTCAATACCCACAAGTGTGGTTGCTGGATCATACGGTAGTTCTGCTTTTAGTGTTCTGAGGAGCTCCCGTCCTTGCAAGCTTGGTAACCCTGCTTTCAGCTGCTCTACAAAAGCAGGTAAAAGGGGATCCTGCATCACTTCCATTCAGTGTTCTTGATGCTTTCTGTTGTGCGTTTTCTAGATCAACTGGATGACTCTTCTGGCAGCTATATTATCAAGGATGACACCAAGCCCCACATTCGATTGTGAGTTTGAACAGACTTAGAACCTGGGCGTCCAACCAAAGTGTGGATATTTTTACCCTCCTTGTGTTCCCCCATAGCTCCTTCCTCACAGGGGCATTAGCTCCACTCTGGGGGAGAAGTGGTTGATTTCTCTGGGTGTATGTCGAAGCTTTTCCATTATTCCTTCTATATGGACATCCCATAGATGGTCCCATGGGGACAAATTCCCAGGACCCGGGGGTAATAAGTAAAGTGAGAGAGATAGAAAGACAGGGAGATTATAATCTCCTTTGAGAGAAAGAGAGAGAGAGAGATGTTAGGCTCCTTTGAAAGAAGGAGAGTGTGATGCTAGGCTTCTTAGGGAGAGAGAGAAAGGGTGAGATGCTAGAATCCTTGGAGAGAGAGAGAGATATGCTAGGCTTCCTTGAGAGAGAGAGGGGGGAGAGAGATGCTAGTCTACTGTGAGAGAGAGAGGGGGGTGATGGTAGGCTCCTTTGAGACAGAGAGTGAGAGAGAGAGAGATTCTAGGCTCCTTTGAGAGAAAGAGAGATATACAGAGACAGAGAGATGATAGGCTCCTTTGAGAGAGAGATAGAGAAAGAGAGATATTCTAGGTTCCTTTAAGAGAAAGAGAGATATACAGAGACAGAGAGATGCTATGCTTCGAGAGAGAGAGGTATGCTAGTCTCTTTTGAAAGAGAGAGAGTTACATTCTAGTCCCCTTTCACAGAGAGAGAAACAGAGAGAGATGGACAGAGAGATGAGAGGCTCTTTTGTGAGAGAGAGAGAGAGGGATAATATGCCACTCTGAGAGAAAGAGAGAGAGGGGTTGAGAGATTCTAGGCTCCTTAGAGAGAAAGAGAGATATACAGAGACAGAGAGATGCTAGACTCCTTTGAGAGAGATGCTAGGCTCATTACAGAGAGAGACAGAGGGACTGTGAAGAGAGAGTATCTAGACTAATTTTAGAGAGATAGATGCTAGGCTAATTAGAGAGAGAGAGACAGACAGAGATGCTATGCAATTCTTAGAGAGAGATTCTAGACTACTGTGAGATAGAGAGAGAGATGCTAGACACCTTTGAGAGAAAGAGATAGATGCTTGGATCATTTGAGAAAGAGAGAGATACTAGACTCATTTGAGAGAGAGAGAGGGAGATATATGCTAGACTCCTTAGAGAGAGAGATAGACAGAGAGAGAGTGAGAGATGATAGGCCCCTTTGTGGGAAGGAGAGATAGAAAGACAGGGAATTGCTAGGCTCCTATGGGAGAGAAAGACAGAGAGATGCTTGGCTTCTTTGAGAGAGAGAGGGAGATATATTCTAGGCTACTTTGAGAGAAAGAGAGATATACAGTAACAGAGATATGGTAGGCTCCTTGGAGAGAGAGAGACATGCTCGGCTCCTCTGAATGAGAGAGATAAAGGGATACATGCAAGGCTCCGATGAGAGACACAGAGTGAGAGTGAGGGATGCTAGGCTCCTTTGAGAGAAAGAGAGAAAAATGACAGAGATCTAGTCTCCTTTGAGAAAAAGAGAGATAGTTAGACAGAGAGATGGTAAGCTCTTTTGAAAGAGAGAGAGTGTGATGCTAGGCTTCTTAGGGAGAGAGAGAAAGAGAGAGATGCTAGAATCCTTTGAGAGAGAGAGAGAGACATGCTAGTCTCCTTTGAAAGTGATCGAGTGCGATGGTAGGTTTCTTAGCGAGAGGGAGAAGGAGAGAGATCCTAGAATCCCTTTAGAGAGAGAGAGAAAGGCATGCTAGTACACTTTAAGAGGGAGGGAGGGAGAGGGAGAGACGATTATCTCCTTGGAGAGAGAGAGGTGAGATGGTTGACACTGTTGAGAGCGAGAGAGAGAAAGGGAGAGAAATGCTAAGCTGCTTCGAGACAAAGAGAGAGGGAGAGATAGAGATATGCTAGGCTACTTTGAGAGAGAGGGAGGGAGAGATATGCTAGGCTCCTTAGAGAGAGAAAGAGGGATAGATTTGCTAGGCTTCTTTGAGAGAGAGAGAGAGAGCCCGGGAGAGACAGAGAGAGAGATGCTAGGCTCCTTTTAGAGAAAGAAAGATATAGAGAGACAGAGATACTCCAGGCTACTTTGATAGAGAGAGTGATGCTAGACTCCTTTGAAAGAGAGACAGAGAGAGATACATGCTAGGTTCGTTGGGAGAGAGAGAGACAGAAAGAGAGAGATGAAAGACTCGTTAGAGAGAGGGAGAGAAATTGAGGGAAGCTCGGCTCTTTTGAGAGAAAGAGGGAGATAGAAAGACAGGGAGATTGTAGGCTCCTTTGAGAGAGAGAGAGAGAGATGCAAAGCTACTTGAGAGAGAGGGAGAGAGAGATGCTTGGCTCCATTGAGAGAGAGAGAGATGCTAAGCTCCTTTGAGAGACAGAGAGAGATAAATGCTACTCCTCTTTGAGAGTGAGAGACATAGGGATGCTAGACTCCTTTCAGAGAGAGACAGTTATATATGCAAGGATTGTTTGAGAGAGGCAGAGGGAGGGAAAGTGATTCTAGTCTCCTTTGAGAGAAAGAGAGAGAGGTAGAAAGAGAGATGCTAGGCAGACATGAAAGAGAGAGAGTGTGATGCAAGGTCGCTTAAGGAGACAGAGAAAGTGAGATGCTAATATTCTTTGATATATCTATGTGTGTGTATATATATATATATATATATATATATATATATATATATATATATATATATATATATATGCTATAATTCTTTAAGAGAGACAGAGAGACAGGGAGAGAGATGCTATTCTACTTTAAGAGAGAGAGTGAGAGAGGGCTGGTAGGGTACTTTGAGATAGAGAGAGAGAGATCGTAGGCTTCTTTGAGAGAGAGAGTGAGAGAGAGAGTGTCTAGTCTGCTTTGGGAGGAGGAGAGAGATGTAGACGGATAGATATTAGGCTCCTTTGAAAGACAGACAGTGTGATGCTAGGCTTCTTAGGGAGAGAGAGAAAGAGAGTGATGCTAGAATCCTTTGAGAGAGAGAGAGAGATGCTAGACTTCGTTGAGAGAGAGAGAGTCAGAGTGAGACAGAGAGATAGAGATTCTAGGATCCTTTGAGAGAGTGAGAGCAATACACGCTGGCTCCTTGAGAGAGAGATAAACAGAGAGACAGAGAGAGAGGGAGAGAGAAGATAGGCTCCTTAGAGAGAGAGAGAGGTTGAGGGATGCTAGGCTCCTTTGAGAGAAAGAGAGAGAGATAGAAAGACAGGAAGATTCCAGTCTGAGACAAAGAGGGAGAGATAGAGAGATGTTAGGCTCCTTTGAAAGAGGGAGAGTGTTGTGCTAGGCTTCTTAGGGAGAGAGGGAATTTGAGAGATGCTCGAAACCTTAGAGAGAGAGAGAAAGAGAGAGATGCTAGGCTTCTCTGAGAAAGAGACAGAGTGAGACAGAGAGATAGAGATTCTGCGTTCCTTTGAGAGAGAGGGAGCAATACACGCTGGCTCTTTGAGAGAGAGATAAACAGAGAGAGACAGAGAGGATATAGGCCCCTTTTAGAGAGAGATGCTGGGATTCTTTGAGAGATTTAAGTACAGAGAAAAAGTATGCAATTATACTGACTTTTATAATTACCTATAGAAGTACATTTCCCAGTGTTTTCTGTTTGTTTGGATTCAGATAGCTGTCTCATTTAATTTAATTATTCAGTCTGAAGAAATTCCTGTAGCATTTATATTCCTTGTGTAGGTGTAATTCACATGTCATACAGTTCATCCCCTTAAAATACACAATGGAGTGGTGGCTGGTATATTCGCAGAGCTGTGCCACCATTGCTACCATCAATTTTCAGATATTTTCATTATGACACAAGGGAGAACTGTCCCTATGATGTGCCCAGATGGAGTTCTCTTTGTGTGTATGCTACTTGGAATTTATAGAGTTTCTTGGATGTATGTATTGCTTTTTGGTCACATTTTGGGAATTTTCTGCCATTAAATACTTTAAATATTTTTCTGTTCCTTCCTCCAATCCTGCTTGTATTCGCATTGCACGTGTGGCTGCACTTATTGATGCCCTACATTTCTCTGTGACTCTTCGTTTTGCTTCACTCATTAATTTTTCTCTCTGTTCTGCAAAATCCATAGTCTCCATGGATCTCGCATTAAGTTGGCTGCTGGTTATTTCTGCCAGCTCAAATCTACATTTTGGTTATGGTTCTTAACTCCAAGATTTCCATTTGGTTCTAAAAAAATACAATTTCTACCTCTCAATAGTATTCTCTCTTTGATGAGCTTTTTTCACTGTACCTTCCTTTAGCTCTTTACGTATGAGAGCTGTGAGGAAAGGTACCCACTTTGTCCCTGCCTGCACCTCCAAGGAGTAGAGCACTCCAAGTAGAGCTTCTGATGCACAGTGCATGGGTTTGGTAAGTAAGGTTACAAGTCATGCCTCAGATGCCACAAACTCACTATTCTTACCGACAAATACTCAGTTGTCCTGAATGAATATTTCTTAAAATGCTGTATTCCTTTAGGATAACTTCTAGAGACTTTAACTGCTTTAAAAATAATTTTTACCTGTTACTTTGTTGATTTACAATTTGTCTTTCTATAAGTCCCAGTCCTCTTCCACATGATTTTTAAAACAATATTTGTTGTGGCTAGAAGTGTTAACATAAGACCTACCGTCTACCAGATGTTTTTTTTAGTGTTTAATGTAGTATTGTTGGCAGTGCCGTACAGCAGATCTCCAGAGTTTATTCATCTTCCTTAACTGAGACTTTACACTCCTTGTTTAGTAACTCCGCATTTCCCATGACCTAACCCTGGCCAACACCATTCCACCATTTGGTTATATGAATTTGACTACTTTAGATACTACATGTTAAGTGTATTCATGCAGTATTTCTCTTTCTGTGACTGGCTTGTTTCATTTAATGTTCTCAAGGGGTTCATCCATGTTGTTGCATATTGCAAAATTTCCTTTTCTCAAGGATAAATTGGATTCCATTGTATGTATAAACCACATATTCTTTCCCCATTCATATGTCGATGGGCATCTTGGTTGTTACCACCTCTTAGCTATTCAGAATCACGTTGCAGTGAACAATGGAGTGCAGGTGTCTCGTTGAGAGCCCGATTTTAGTCCTTTTGGGTCAATACCCACAAGTGTGGTTGCTGGATCATACGGTAGTTCTGCTGTTAGTGTTCTGAGGGAGCTCCCGTCCTTGCAAGCTTGGAAACCCTGCTTTCAGCTGCCCTACAAAAGCAGGTAAAAGGGGATCCTGCATCACTTCCAGTCAGTGTTCTTGATGCTTTCTGTTGTGCGTTTTCTAGATCAACTGGATGACTCTTCTGCAGCTATGTTATCAAGGATGACACCAAGCCCCACATTCGAATGTGAGTTTGAACAGACTTAGAACCTGGGCGTCCAACCAAATTGTGGATATTTTTACCCTCCTTGTGTTCCCCCATAGCTCCTTCCTCACAGGGGCTTTAGCTCCACTCTGGGGAGAAGTGGTAGATTTCTCTGGGTGTATGTGGGAAGCTTTTCCAATATTCCTTCTATCTGGACATCCCATAGACGGTCCCATGGGTACATATTGCCAGGAACCTGGGATAATAGGTAAAGTGAGAGAGATAGAAATACAGGGAGATTATAGTCTCCTTTGAGAGAAAGAGAGAGAGAGAGATGTTAGGCTCCTTTGAAAGAGGGAGAGTGTGAGTCTAGGCTTCGTAGGGAGAGAGATAAAGGGTGAGATGCTAGAATCCTTGGGGAGAGAGAGAGAGATGCTAGGCTTCTTTGAGAGAGAGAGGGGGTAGAGAGATGCTGGTCTACTTTGAGAGAGAGAGGGGGTAATGGTTGGCTCCTTTGAGAGAGAGAGTGAGAGAGAGAGAGAATCTAGGCTCCTTTGAGAAAAGAGAGATATACAGAGACAGAGAGATGCTATGCTTCGAGAGAGAGAGGGATGCTAGTCTCTTTTGAAAGAGAGAGAGAGTTACATGCTAGTCTCCTTTCACAGAGAGTGAAACAGAGAGAGATGCACAGAGAGAGATGATAAGCTCTTTTGTGAGAGAGAGAGAGGGATAATAGGCCACTCTGAGAGAGAGAGAGGGGGGTTGAGAGATTCTAGGTTCCTTAGAGAGTAAGAGAGATATACAGAGACAGAGAGATGCTAGGCTCCTTTGAGAGAGATGCTAGGCTCATTACAGAGAGAGACAGCGGGACAGTGAAGAGAGAGTATCTAGAATAATTTGAGACAGAGAGAGAAAAGCTTGGCTTATTATAGAGAGAGAGACAGACAGAGATGCTATGCAACTCTTAGAGAGAGATTCTAGACTACTGTGAGAAAGAGAGAGAGATGCTAGACACCTTTGAGAGAAAGAGATAGATGCTAGGATCATTTGAGAAAGAGAGAGAGATACTAGACTCATTTGAGAGAGAGAGAGGGAGATACATGCTAGACAACTTAGAGAGAGAGATAGGCAGAGAGACACTGAGAGATGATAGGCCCCTTTGTGAGAAGGAGAGATAGAAAGACAGGGAGTTGCTAGGCTCCTTTGGGAGAGACAGAGAGAGAGATGATTGGCTTCTTTGAGAGATAGAGGGAGAGATATTCTAGGCTACTTTGAGAGAAAGAGAGATATACAGTAACAGAGATATGCTAGGCTCCTTCGAGAGAGAGAGACATTCTCGGCTCCTTTGAATGAGAGAGATAAAGGGATACATGCAAGGCTCCGTTGAGAGACACAGAGAGAGAGTGAGGGATGCTGGGCTCCTTTGAGAGAAAGAGAGAAAAAAGACGGAGATTCTAGTCTCCTTTGAGAAAAAGAGAGATAGTTAGACAGAGAGATGGTAAGCTCTTTTGAAAGAGAGAGTGTGATGCTAGTCTTCTTAGTGAGAGTGAGAAAGAGAGAGATGCTAGAATCCTTTGAGAGAGAGAGAGAGATGCTAGTCTCCCTTGAAAGAGAGCGAGTGTGATGGTAGGTATCTTATCGAGATGGAGAAAGATAGAGATCCTAGAATCCCTTTAGAGTGAGAGAGAAAGGGATTCTAGTACACTTTGACGGGGAGGGAGGGAGAGGGAGAGACAATTTACTCCTTGGAGAGAGAAAGAGTGAGAAGGTTGATACTGATGAGAGCGAGAGAGAGAGAGGGAGAGAAATGCTAAGCTGCTTCGAGACAAAGAGAGAGGGAGAGATAGAGATATGCTAGGCTACTTTGAGAGAGAGGGAGGGAGAGATATGCTAGGCTCCTTAGAGAGAGAAAGCGGGATAGATTTGCTAGGCTTCTTTGAGAGAGAGAGAGAGCCCGGGAGAGACAGAGAGAGAGATGCTAGGCTCCTTTTAGAGAAAGAAAGATATAGAGAGACAGAGAGACTCCAGGCTACTTTGATAGAGAGAGTGATGCTAGACTCCTTTGAAAGAGAGACAGAGAGAGATACATGCTAGGTTCCGTTGCGAGAGAGAGAGACAGACAGAGAGATGAAAGACTCGTTAGAGAGAGGGAGAGAGAGTGAGGGATGCTCGGCTCTTTTGAGAGAAAGAGGGAGGTAGAAAGGCAGGGTGATTGTAGGCTCCTTTGAGAGAGAGAGAGAGAGAGAGAGAGAGATGCAAATCTTCTTGAGAGAGAGGAAGAGAGAGAGATGCTTGGCTCCATTGAGAGAGAGAGATGCTGAGCTCCTTTGAGAGACAGAGATAGAGATGCTACTCTACTTTGAGAGTGAGAGACATAGGGATGCTAGACTCCTTTCAAAGAGAGATTTATATATGCAAGGATTCTTTGAGAGAGGCAGAGTGAGGGTGAGTGATTCTAGTCTCCTTTAGAGAAAGAGAGAAAGGTAGAAAGAGAGATGCTGGGCAGATTTGAAAGAGAAAGAGTGTGATGCAAGGTCTCTTACGGAGACAGAGAAAGTGAGATGCTAATATCCTTTGATATATATATATATGTAAATATATGTATATATACTATACTTCTTTGAGAGAGACAGAGAGAGAGGGAGAGAGATGCTAATCTACTTTAAGAGAGAGAGAGAGGGCTGGTAGGCTCCGTTGAGATAGAGATAGAGAGAGATGGTAGGCTTCTTTGAGAGGGAGAGTGAGAGAGAGAGTGTCTAGTCTGCTTTGGGAAGAAGAGAGAAATGTAGACGGATAGATATTAGGCTCCTTTGAAAGACAGACAGTGTGATGCTAGGCTTCTTAGGGAGAGAGAGAAAGAGAGCGATGCTAGAATCCTTTGAGAGAGAGAGAGAGATGCTAGGCTTCTTTGAGAGAGAGAGAGTCAGAGTGAGACAGAGAGATAGAGATTCTAAGTTCCTTTGAGAGAGTGAGAGCAATACACGCTGGCTCCTTGAGAGAGAGATAAACAGAGAGACAGAGAGAGAGGGAGAGAGAAGATAGGCTCCTTAGAGAGAGAGAGAGGTTGAGGGATGCTAGGCTCCTTTGAGAGAAATAGAGAGAGATAGAAAGACTGAGATTCTAGTCTATTTGAGAGAAAGAGGGAGAGATAGAGAGATGTTATGCTCCTTTGAAAGAGGGAGAGTGTGGTGCTAGGTTTCATAGGGAGAGAGAGAATTTGAGAGATGCTAGAATCTTAGAGAGAGAGAGAGAGAGAGAGAGATGCTAGGCTTCTCTGAGAGAGAGACAGAGTGAGACAGAGAGATAGAGATTCTGGGTTCCTTCGAGAGAGAGAGAGCAATACATGCTGGCTCTATAAGAGAGAGATATACAGAGAGAGACAGAGAGGATATAGGCTCCTTTGAGAGAGAGATGCTAGGATTCTTTGAGAGAATTAAGTAAAGAGAAAAAGTATGCAATTATACTGACTTTTATAATTACCTATAGAAGTACATTTACCAGTGTTTTCTATTTGTTTGGATTCAGATAGCTGTCTCATTTAATTTAATTATTCAGTCTGAAGAAATTCCTGTAGCATTTATATTCCTTGTGTAGGTGTAATTCACATGTCATACAGTTCATCCCCTTAAAATACACAATAGAGTGGTGGCTGGTATATTCGCAGAGCTGTGCCACCATTGCTACCATCAATTTTCAGATATTTTCATTATGACACAAGGGAGAACTGTCCCTAGCCGTAGGTAATCACGAATCTACTTTCTGTCCTGTAGGCTCGGCTCTTCTGGACATTTCCTATAAGTGAGAATCATACAATGTGTGAATCTTTGTGTTTTCCTCCAGTTAGCATGAAAACTTAGGGTTTCACCCATGTTGTGTGTATCAGAACTTCATATTTCTCATGGCTGAATAATTCTCTCCCTTTAATGTTCCTTGTAAGACATGTCAGCCAGCAACAAGTTTCCTCAGTTTCTATTTACCTAAGGATGTCTTTTTTCACCTTCATCTGTGAAAGGTAATTTGCTGGATATAAGATTCTTGTTTGAGTTTTTACTTCCAGCAATGAGAACATGTTGTCCCCACTGCCTTCCAACTGCTATCATGTCTGATGAGAAGTCAGCTGTTAAGCTTACTGGAGTGTACATGTATATCACGTTATTTTTCTCTTTTTGCCTATAAGATCTTTATCTTTGGCTTTAGGTATTTTGCCTATGATGTGCCCAGATGGAGTGCTCTTTGTGTGTATGCTACTTGGAATTTATAGAGTTTCTTGGATGTATGTATTGCTTTTTGGTCACATTTTGGGAATTTTCTGCCATTAAATACTTTAAATATTTTTCTGTTCCTTCCTCCAATCCTGCTTGTATTCGCATTGCACGTGTGGCTGCACTTATTGATGCCCCACATTTCTCTGTGGCTCTTCGTTTTGCTTCACTCATTAATTTTTCTCTCTTTTCTGCAATATCCATAGTCTCCATGGATCTCGCTTTAAGTTGGCTGCTGGTTACTTCTGCCAGCTCAAATCTACATTTTGGTTATGGTTCTTAACTCCAAGATTTCCATTTGGTTCTAAAAAAATACAATTTCTACCTCTCAATAGTATTCTCTCTTTGATGATCTTTTTTCACTGTACCTTCCTTTAGCTCTTTACGTATGAGAGCTGTGAGGAAAGGTACCCACTTTGTCCCTGCCTGCACCTCCCAGGAGTAGAGCACTCCAAGTAGAGCTTCTGATACACAGTGCATGGGTTTGGTAGGTAAGGTTACAAGTCATGCCTCAGATGCCACAAACTCACTATTCTTAACGACAAATACTCAGTTGTCCTGAATGAATATTTCTTAAAATGCTGTATACCTTTAGGATAACTTCTAGAGACTTTAACTGCTTTAAAAATAATTTTTACCTGTTACTTTGTTGATTTACAATTTGTCTTTCTAGAAGTCCCAGTCCTCTTCCACATGATTTTTAAACAATATTTGTTGTGGCTAGAAGAGTTAACATAAGACCTACCGTCTACCAGATGTTTTTTTTAGTGTTTAATGTAGTATTGTTGGCAGTGCCGTACAGCAGATCTCCAGAGTTTATTCATCTTCCTTAACTGAGACTTTACACTCCTTGTTTAGTAACTCCGCATTTCCCATGACCCTAACCCTGGCCAACACCATTCCACCATTTGGTTATATGAATTTGACTACTTTAGATACTACATGTTAAGTGTATTCATGCAGTATTTCTCTTTCTGTGACTGGCTTGTTTCATTTAATGTTCTCAAGGGGTTCATCCATGTTGTTGCATATTGCAAAATTTCCTTTTTTCAAGGATAAATTGGATTCCATTGTATGTATAAACCACATATTCTTTCCCCATTCATATGTCGATGGGCATCTTGGTTGTTACCACCTCTTAGCTATTCAGAATCACGTTGCAGTGAACAATGGAGTGCAGGTGTCTCGTTGAGAGCCCTATTTTAGTCCTTTTGGGTCAATACCCACAAGTGTGGTTGCTGGATCATACGGTAGTTCTGCTGTTAGTGTTCTGAGGGAGCTCCCGTCCTTGCAAGCTTGGAAACTCTGCTTTCTGCTGCTCTACAAAAGCAGGTAAAAGGGGATCCTGCATCACTTCCAGTCAGTGTTCTTGATGCTTTCTGTTGTGCGTTTTCTAGATCAACTGGATGACTCTTCTGGCAGCTATGTTATCAAGGATGACACCAAGCCCCACATTCGAATGTGAGTTTGAACAGACTTAGAACCTGGGCGTCCAACCAAAGTGTGGATATTTTTACCCTCCTTGTGTTCCCCCATAGCTCCTTCCTCACAGGGGCTTTAGCTCCACTCTGGGGAGAAGTGGTAGATTTCTCTGGGTGTATGTGGGAAGCTTTTCCAATATTCCTTCTATCTGGACATCCCATAGATGGTCCCATGGGGACATATTCCCAGGAACCTGGGATAATAGGTAAAGTGAGAGAGATAGAAATACAGGGAGATTATAGTCTCCTTTGAGAGAAAGAGAGAGAGAGAGATGTTAGGCTCCTTTGAAAGAGGGAGAGTGTGAGTCTAGGCTTCGTAGGGAGAGAGATAAAGGGTGAGATGCTAGAATCCTTGGAGAGAGAGAGAGATATGCTGGCTTCTTTGAGAGAGAGAGGGGGTAGAGAGATGCTGGTCTACTTTGAGAGAGAGAGGGTGTAATGGTTGGCTCCTTTGAGAGAGAGAGTGAGAGAGAGAGAGAATCTAGGCTCCTTTGAGAAAAGAGAGATATACAGAGACAGAGAGATGCTATGCTTCGCGAGAGAGAGTGATGCTAGTCTCTTTTGAAAGAGAGAGAGAGTTACATGCTAGTCTCCTTTCACAGAGAGAGAAACAGAGAGAGATGCACAGAGAGAGATGAGAGGCTCTTTTGTGAGAGAGAGAGAGGGATAATAGGCCACTCTGAGAGAGAGAGAGGGGGGTTGAGAGATTCTAGGTTCCTTAGAGAGTAAGAGAGATATACAGAGACAGAGAGATGCTAGGCTCCTTTGAGAGAGATGCTAGGCTCATTACAGAGAGAGACAGCGGGACAGTGAAGAGAGAGTATCTAGAATAATTTGAGAGAGAGAGAGAAAAGCTTGGCTTATTATAGAGAGAGAGACAGACAGAGATGCTATGCAACTCTCAGAGAGAGATTCTAGACTACTGTGAGAAAGAGAGAGAGATGCTAGACTCATTGTAGAGAGAGAGAGGGCGATACATGCTAGACAACTAAGAGAGAGAGATAGACAGAGAGACACTGAGAGATGATAGGCCCCTTTGTGAGCAGGAGAGATAGAAAGACAGGGAGATGCTAGGCTCCTTTGGGAGAGACAGAGAGAGAGATGATTGGCTTCTTTGAGAGAGAGAGGGAGAGATATTCTAGGCTACTTTGAGAGAAAGAGAGATATACAGTAACAGAGATATGCTAGACTCCTTCGAGTGAGAGAGACATGGTCGTCTCCTTTGAATGAGAGAGATAAAGGGATACATGCAAGGCTCCGTTGAGAAACACAGAGAGAGAGTGAGGGGTGCTAGGCTCCTTTGAGAGAAAGAGAGATAGTTAGACAGAGAGATGGTAAGCTCTTTTGAAAGAGAAAGAGTGTGATGCTAGTCTTCTTAGGGAGAGTGAGAAATAGAGAGATGCTAGAATCCTTTGAGAGAGAGAGAGAGATGCTAGTCTCCTTTGAAAGAGAGCGAGTGTGATGGTAGGTATCTTATCGAGATGGAGAAAGATAGAGATCCTAGAATCCCTTTAGAGAGAGAGAGAAAGGGATGCTAGTACACTTTGACGGGGAGGGAGGGAGAGGGAGAGACGATTTACTCCTTGGAGAGAGAAAGAGTGAGAAGGTTGACACTGTTGAGAGCGAGAGAGAGAGAGGGAGAGAAATGCTAAGCTGCTTCGAGACAAAGAGAGAGGGAGAGATAGAGATATGCTAGGCTACTTTGAGAGAGAGGGAGGGAGAGATATGCTAGGCTCCTTAGAGAGAGAAAGCGGGATAGATTTGCTAGGCTTCTTTGAGAGAGAGAGAGAGAGCCCGGGAGAGACAGAGAGAGAGATGCTAGGCTCCTTTTAGAGAAAGAAAGATATAGAGAGACAGAGAGACTCCAGGCTACTTTGATAGAGAGAGTGATGCTAGACTCCTTTGAAAGAGAGACAGAGAGAGATACATGCTAGGTTCCGTTGCGAGAGAGAGAGACAGACATAGAGAGATGAAAGACTCGTTAGAGAGAGGGAGAGAGAGTGAGGGATGCTCGGCGCTTTTGAGAGAAAGAGGGAGATAGAAAGACAGGGAGATTGTAGGCTCCTTTGAGAGATAGAGAGACAGAGAGAGAGATGCAAATCTTCTTGAGAGAGAGGAAGAGAGAGAGATGCTTGGCTCCATTGAGAGAGAGAGATGCTGAGCTCCTTATAGAGACAGAGAGAGAGAGAGATGCTACTCTACTTTGAGAGTGAGAGACATAGGGATGCTAGACTCCTTTCAGAGAGAGAGAGTTATATATGCAAGGATTCTTTGAGAGAGGCAGAGTGAGGGAGAGTGATTCTAGTCTCCTTTGAGAGAAAGAGAGAAAGGTAGAAAGAGAGATGCTGGGCAGATTTGAAAGAGAAAGAGTGTGATGCAAGGTCTCTTACGGAGACAGAGAAAGTGAGATGCTAATATCCTTTGATATATATATATATATATATATATATATATATGTATATATACTATACTTCTTTGAGAGAGACAGAGAGAGAGGGAGAGAGATGCTATTCTACTTTAAGAGAGAGAGAGAGAGAGGGCTGGTAGGCTCCTTTGAGATAGAGATAGAGAGAGATGGTAGGCTTCTTTGAGAGAGAGAGTGAGAGAGAGAGTGTCTAGTCTGCTTTGGGAGGAAGAGAGAAATGTAGACGGATAGATATTAGGCTCCTTTGAAAGACAGACAGTGTGATGCTAGGCTTCTTAGGGAGAGAGAGAAAGAGAGCGATGCTAGAATCCTTTGAGAGAGAGAGAGAGATGCCAGGCTTCTTTGAGAGAGAGAGAGTCAGAGTGAGACAGAGAGATAGAGATTCTAAGTTCCTTTGAGAGAGTGAGAGCAATACACGCTGGCTCCTTGAGAGAGAGATAAACAGAGAGACAGAGAGAGAGGGAGAGAGAAGATAGGCTCCTTAGAGAGAGAGAGAGGTTGAGGGATGCTAGGCTCCTTTGAGAGAAATAGAGAGAGATAGAAAGACTGAGATTCTAGTCTATTTGAGAGAAAGAGGGAGAGATAGAGAGATGTTATGCTCCTTTGAAAGAGGGAGAGTGTGGTGCTAGGCTTCTTAGGGAGAGAGACAATTTGAGAGATGCTAGAATCTTAGAGAGAGAGAGAGAGAGAGATGCTAGGCTTCTCAGAGAGAGAGACAGAGTGAGACAGAGAGATAGAGATTCTGGGTTCCTTTGAGAGAGAGAGAGCAATACATGCTGGCTCTTTGAGAGAGAGATAAACAGAGAGAGACAGAGAGGATATAGGCTCCTTTGAGAGAGACATGCTAGGATTCTTTGAGAGAATTAAGTAAAGAGAAAAAGTATGCAATTATACTGACTTTTATAATTACCTATAGAAGTACATTTACCAGTGTTTTCTGTTTGTTTGGATTCAGATAGCTGTCTCATTTAATTTAATTATTCAGTCTGAAGAAATTCCTGTAGCATTTATATTCCTTGTGTAGGTGTAATTCACATGTCATACAATTCATCCCCTTAAAATACACAATAGAGTGGTGGCTGGTATATTCGCAGAGCTGTGCCACCATTGCTACCATCAATTTTCAGATATTTTCATTATGACACAAGGGAGAACTGTCCCTAGCCGTAGGTAATCACGAATCTACTTTCTGTCCTGTAGGCTCGGATCTTCTGGACATTTCCTATAAGTGAGAATCATACAATGTGTGAATCTTTGTGTTTTCCTCCAGTTAGCATGAAAACTTAGGGTTTCACCCATGTTGTGTGTATCAGAACTTCATATTTCTCATGGCTGAATAATTCTCTCCCTTTAATGTTCCTTGTAAGACATGTCAGCTAGCAACAAGTTTCCTCAGTTTTTATTTACCTAAGGATGTCTTTTTTCACCTTCATCTGTGAAAGGTAATTTGCTGGATATAAGATTCTTGTTTGAGTTTTTACTTCCAGCAATGAGAACATGTTGTCCCCACTGCCTTCCAACTGCTATCATGTCTGATGAGAAGTCAGCTGTTAAGCTTACTGGAGTGTACATGTATATCACGTTATTTTTCTCTTTTTGCCTATAAGATCTTTATCTTTGGCTTTCGGTATTTTGCCTATGATGTGCCCAGATGGAGTGCTCTTTGTGTGTATGCTACTTGGAATTTATAGAGTTTCTTGGATGTATGTATTGCTTTTTGGTCACATTTTGGGAATTTTCTGCCATTAAATACTTTAAATATTTTTCTGTTCCTTTCTCCAATCCTGCTTGTATTCGCAATGCACGTGTGGCTGCACTTATTGATGCCCCACATTTCTCTGTGGCTCTTCGTTTTGCTTCACTCATTAATTTTTCTCTCTGTTCTGCAAAATCCATAGTCTCCATGGATCTCGCTTTAAGTTGGCTGCTGGTTACTTCTGCCAGCTCAAATCTACATTTTGGTTATGGTTCTTAACTCCAAGATTTCCATTTGGTTCTAAAAAAATACAATTTCTACCTCTCAATAGTATTCTCTCTTTGATGAGCTTTTTTCACTGTACCTTCCTTTAGCTCTTTACGTATGAGAGCTGTGAGGAAAGGTACCCACTTTGTCCCTGCCTGCACCTCCCAGGAGTAGAGCACTCCAAGTAGAGCTTCTGATACACAGTGCATGGGTTTGGTAGGTAAGGTTACAAGTCATGCCTCAGATGCCACAAACTCACTATTCTTACCGACAAATACTCAGTTGTCCTGAATGAATATTTCTTAAAATGCTGTATACCTTTAGGATAACTTCTAGAGACTATAACGGCCTTAAAAATAATTTTTACCTATTACTTTGTTGATTTACAATTTGTCTTTCTAGAAGTCCCAGTCCTCTTCCAGATGATTTTTAAACAATATTTGTTGTGGCTAGAAGAGTTAACATAAGACCTACCGTCTACCAGATGTTTTTTTTAGTGTTTAATGTAGTATTGTTGGCAGTGCCGTACAGCAGATCTCCAGAGTTTATTCATCTTCCTTAACTGAGACTTTACACTCCTTGTTTAGTAAATCCGCAATTCCCATGACCCTAACCCTGGCCAACACCATTCCACCATTTGGTTATATGAATTTGACTACTTTAGATACTACATGTTAAGTGTATTCATGCAGTATTTCTCTTTCTGTGACTGGCTTGTTTCATTTAATGTTCTCAAGGGTTTCATCCATGTTGTTGCATATTGCAAAATTTCCTTTTCTCAAGGATAAATTGGATTCCATTGTATGTATAAACCACATATTCTTTCCCCATTCATATGTCGATGGGCATCTTGGTTGTTACCACCTCTTAGCTATTCAGAATCACGTTGCAGTGAACAATGGAGTGCAGGTGTCTCGTTGAGAGCCCGATTTTAGTCCTTTTGGGTCAATAACCACAAGTGTGGTTGCTGGATCATACGGTAGTTCTGCTGTTAGTGTTCTGAGGGAGCTCCCGTCCTTGCAAGCTTGGAAACCCTGCTTTCAGCTGCTCTACAAAAGCAGGTAAAAGGGGATCCTGCATCACTTCCAGTCAGTGTTCTTGATGCTTTCTGTTGTGCGTTTTCTAGTTCAACTGGATGACTCTTCTGGCAGCTATGTTATCAAGGATGACACCAAGCCCCACATTCGAATGTGAGTTTGAACAGACTTAGAACCTGGGCGTCCAACCAAAGTGTGGATATTTTTACCCTCCTTGTGTTCCCCCATAGCTCCTTCCTCACAGGGGCTTTAGCTCCACTCTGGGGAGAAGTGGTAGATTTCTCTGGGTGTATGTGGGAAGCTTTTCCAATATTCCTTCTATGTGGACATCCCATAGATGGTCCCATGGGGACATATTCACAGGAACCTGGGATAATAGGTAAAGTGAGAGAGATAGAAATACAGGGAGATTATAGTCTCCTTTGAGAGAAAGAGAGAGAGAGAGATGTTAGGCTCCTTTGAAAGAGGGAGAGTTTGAGTCTAGGCTTCGTAGGGAGAGAGATAAAGGGTGAGATGCTAGAATCCTTGGACAGAGAGAGAGATATGCTAGGCTTCTTTGAGAGAGAGAGGGGGGAGAGAGATGCTGGTCTACTTTGAGAGAGAGAGGGGGTAATGGTTGGCTCCTTTGAGAGAGAGAGTGAGAGAGAGAGAGAATCTAGGCTCCTTTGAAAAAAGAGAGATATACAGAGACAGAGAGATGCTATGCTTCGAGAGAGAGAGGGATGCTAGTCTCTTTTGAAAGAGAGAGAGAGTTACATGCTAGTCTCCTTTCACAGAGAGAGAAACAGAGAGAGATGCACAGAGAGAGATGATAGGCTCTTTTGTGAGAGAGAGAGAGGGATAATAGGCCACTCTGAGAGAGAGAGAGGGGGGTTGAGAGATTCTAGGTTCCTTAGAGAGTAAGAGAGATATACAGAGACAGAGAGATGCTAGGCTCCTTTGAGAGAGATGCTAGGCTCATTACAGAGAGAGACAGCGGGACAGTGAAGAGAGAGTATCTAGACTAATTTGAGAGAGAGAGAGAAAAGCTTGGCTTATTATAGAGAGAGAGACAGACAGAGATGCTACGCAACTCTTAGAGAGAGATTCTAGACTACTGTGAGAAAGAGAGAGAGATGCTAGACACCTTTGAGAGAAAGAGATAGATGCTAGGATCATTTGAGAAAGAGAGAGAGATACTAGACTCATTTGAGAGAGAGAGAGGGAGATACATGCTAGACAACTTAGAGAGAGAGATAGACAGAGAGACACTGAGAGATGATAGGCCCCTTTGTGAGAAGGAGAGATAGAAAGACAGGGAGTTGCTAGGCTCCTTTGGGAGAGACAGAGAGAGAGATGATTTTCTTCTTTGAGAGAGAGAGGGAGAGATATTCTAGGCTACTTTGAGAGAAAGAGAGATATACAGTAACAGAGATATGCTAGGCTCCTTCGAGTGAGAGAGACATGCTCGGCTCCTTTGAATGAGAGAGATAAAGGGATACATGCAAGGCTCCGTTGAGAGACACAGAGAGAGAGTGAGGGATGCTAGGCTCCTTGGAGAGAAAGAGAGAAAAAAGACGGAGATTCTAGTCTCCTTTGAGAAAAAGAGAGATAGTTAGACAGAGGGATGGTAAGCTCTTTTGAAAGAGAGAGAGTGTGATGCTAGACTTCTTACTGAGAGTGAGAAAGAGAGAGATGCTAGAATCCTATGAGAGAGAGAGAGAGAGATGCTAGTCTCCTTTGAAAGAGAGCGAGTGTGATGGTAGGTATCTTATCGAGACGGAGAAAGATAGAGATCCTAGAATCCCTTTAGAGAGAGAGAGAAAGGGATGCTAGTACACTTTGACGGGGAGGGAGGGAGAGGGAGAGACGATTTACTCCTTGGAGAGAGAAAGAGTGAGAAGGTTGACACTGTTGAGAGCGAGAGAGAGAGAGGGAGAGAAATGCTAAGCTGCTTCGAGACAAAGAGAGAGGGAGAGATAGAGATATGCTAGGCTACTTTGAGAGAGAGGGAGGGAGAGATATGCTAGGCTCCTTAGAGAGAGAAAGCGGGATAGATTTGCTAGGCTTCTTTGAGAGAGAGAGAGAGAGCCTGGGAGAGACAGAGAGAGAGATGCTAGGCTCCTTTTAGAGAAAGAAAGATATAGAGAGACAGAGAGACTCCAGGCTACTTTGATAGAGAGAGTGATGCTAGACTCCTTTGAAAGAGAGACAGAGAGAGATACATGCTAGGTTCCGTTGCGAGAGAGAGAGACAGACAGAGAGAGATGAAAGACTCGTTAGAGAGAGGGAGAGAGAGTGAGTGATGCTCGGCGCTTTTGAGAGAAAGAGGGAGATAGATAGACAGGGAGATTGTAGGCTCCTTTGAGAGAGAGAGAGAGAGAGAGGGAGAGAGATGCAAATCTTCTTGAGAGAGAGGAAGAGAGAGAGATGCTTGGCTCCATTGAGAGAGAGAGATGCTGAGCTCCTTATAGAGACAGAGAGAGAGAGAGATGCTACTCTACTTTGAGAGTGAGAGACATAGGGATGCTAGACTCCTTTCAGAGAGAGAGAGTTATATATGCAAGGATTCTTTGAGAGAGGCAGAGTGAGGGAGAGTGATTCTAGTCTCCTTTGAGAGAAAGAGAGAAAGGTAGAAAGAGAGATGCTGGGCAGATTTGAAAGAGAAAGAGTGTGATGCAAGGTCTCTTACGGAGACAGAGAAAGTGAGATGCTAATATCCTTTGATATATATATATATATATATATATATATATATATATATATGTATATATACTATACTTCTTTGAGAAAGACAGAGAGAGAGGGAGAGAGATGCTATTCTACTTTAAGAGAGAGAGAGAGAGGGCTGGTAGGCTCCTTTGAGATAGAGATAGAGAGAGATGGTAGGCTTCTTTGAGAGAGAGAGTGAGAGAAAGAGTGTCTAGTCTGCTTTGGGAGGAAGAGAGAAATGTAGACGGATAGATATTAGGCTCCTTTGAAAGACAGACAGTGTGATGCTAGGCTTCTTAGGGAGAGAGAGAAAGAGAGCGATGCTAGAATCCTTTGAGAGAGAGAGAGAGATGCCAGGCTTCTTTGAGAGAGAGAGAGTCAGAGTGAGACAGAGAGATAGAGATTCTAAGTTCCTTTGAGAGAGTGAGAGCAATACACGCTGGCTCCTTGAGAGAGAGATAAACAGAGAGACAGAGAGAGAGGGAGAGAGAAGATAGGCTCCTTAGAGAGAGAGAGAGGTTGAGGGATGCTAGGCTCCTTTGAGAGAAATAGAGAGAGATAGAAAGACTGAGATTCTAGTCTATTTGAGAGAAAGAGGGAGAGATAGAGAGATGTTCTGCTCCTTTGAAAGAGGGAGAGTGTGGTGCTAGGCTTCTTAGGGAGAGAGAGAATTTGAGAGATGCTAGAATCTTAGAGAGAGAGAGAGAGAGAGAGAGAGAGATGCTAGGCTTCTCTGAGAGAGAGACAGAGTGAGACAGAGAGATAGAGATTCTGGGTTCCTTTGAGAGAGAGAGAGCAATACATGCTGGCTCTTTGAGAGAGAGATAAACAGAGAGAGACAGAGAGGATATAGGCTCCTTTGAGAGAGACATGCTAGGATTCTTTGAGAGAATTAAGTAAAGAGAAAAAGTATGCAATTATACTGACTTTTATAATTACCTATAGAAGTACATTTACCAGTGTTTTCTGTTTGTTTGGATTCAGATAGCTGTCTCATTTAATTTAATTATTCAGTCTGAAGAAATTCCTGTAGCATTTATATTCCTTGTGTAGGTGTAATTCACATGTCATACAATTCATCCCCTTAAAATACACAATAGAGTGGTGGCTGGTATATTCGCAGAGCTGTGCCACCATTGCTACCATCAATTTTCAGATATTTTCATTATGACACAAGGGAGAACTGTCCCTAGCCGTAGGTAATCACGAATCTACTTTCTGTCCTGTAGGCTCGGATCTTCTGGACATTTCCTATAAGTGAGAATCATACAATGTGTGAATCTTTGTGTTTTCCTCCAGTTAGCATGAAAACTTAGGGTTTCACCCATGTTGTGTGTATCAGAACTTCATATTTCTCATGGCTGAATAATTCTCTCCCTTTAATGTTCCTTGTAAGACATGTCAGCTAGCAACAAGTTTCCTCAGTTTTTATTTACCTAAGGATGTCTTTTTTCACCTTCATCTGTGAAAGGTAATTTGCTGGATATAAGATTCTTGTTTGAGTTTTTACTTCCAGCAATGAGAACATGTTGTCCCCACTGCCTTCCAACTGCTATCATGTCTGATGAGAAGTCAGCTGTTAAGCTTACTGGAGTGTACATGTATATCACGTTATTTTTCTCTTTTTGCCTATAAGATCTTTATCTTTGGCTTTCGGTATTTTGCCTATGATGTGCCCAGATGGAGTGCTCTTTGTGTGTATGCTACTTGGAATTTATAGAGTTTCTTGGATGTATGTATTGCTTTTTGGTCACATTTTGGGAATTTTCTGCCATTAAATACTTTAAATATTTTTCTGTTCCTTTCTCCAATCCTGCTTGTATTCGCAATGCACGTGTGGCTGCACTTATTGATGCCCCACATTTCTCTGTGGCTCTTCGTTTTGCTTCACTCATTAATTTTTCTCTCTGTTCTGCAAAATCCATAGTCTCCATGGATCTCGCTTTAAGTTGGCTGCTGGTTACTTCTGCCAGCTCAAATCTACATTTTGGTTATGGTTCTTAACTCCAAGATTTCCATTTGGTTCTAAAAAAATACAATTTCTACCTCTCAATAGTATTCTCTCTTTGATGAGATTTTTTCACTGTACCTTCCTTTAGCTCTTTACGTATGAGAGCTGTGAGGAAAGGTACCCACTTTGTCCCTGCCTGCACCTCCCAGGAGTAGAGCACTCCAAGTAGAGCTTCTGATACACAGTGCATGGGTTTGGTAGGTAAGGTTACAAGTCATGCCTCAGATGCCACAAACTCACTATTCTTACCGACAAATACTCAGTTGTCCTGAATGAATATTTCTTAAAATGCTGTATACCTTTAGGATAACTTCTAGAGACTATAACGGCCTTAAAAATAATTTTTACCTATTACTTTGTTGATTTACAATTTGTCTTTCTAGAAGTCCCAGTCCTCTTCCAGATGATTTTTAAACAATATTTGTTGTGGCTAGAAGAGTTAACATAAGACCTACCGTCTACCAGATGTTTTTTTTAGTGTTTAATGTAGTATTGTTGGCAGTGCCGTACAGCAGATCTCCAGAGTTTATTCATCTTCCTTAACTGAGACTTTACACTCCTTGTTTAGTTAATCCGCAATTCCCATGACCCTAACCCTGGCCAACACCATTCCACCATTTGGTTATATGAATTTGACTACTTTAGATACTACATGTTAAGTGTATTCATGCAGTATTTCTCTTTCTGTGACTGGCTTGTTTCATTTAATGTTCTCAAGGGTTTCATCCATGTTGTTGCATATTGCAAAATTTCCTTTTCTCAAGGATAAATTGGATTCCATTGTATGTATAAACCACATATTCTTTCCCCATTCATATGTCGATGGGCATCTTGGTTGTTACCACCTCTTAGCTATTCAGAATCACGTTGCAGTGAACAATGGAGTGCAGGTGTCTCGTTGAGAGCCCGATTTTAGTCCTTTTGGGTCAATAACCACAAGTGTGGTTGCTGGATCATACGGTAGTTCTGCTGTTAGTGTTCTGAGGGAGCTCCCGTCCTTGCAAGCTTGGAAACCCTGCTTTCAGCTGCTCTACAAAAGCAGGTAAAAGGGGATCCTGCATCACTTCCAGTCAGTGTTCTTGATGCTTTCTGTTGTGCGTTTTCTAGTTCAACTGGATGACTCTTCTGGCAGCTATGTTATCAAGGATGACACCAAGCCCCACATTCGAATGTGAGTTTGAACAGACTTAGAACCTGGGCGTCCAACCAAAGTGTGGATATTTTTACCCTCCTTGTGTTCCCCCATAGCTCCTTCCTCACAGGGGCTTTAGCTCCACTCTGGGGAGAAGTGGTAGATTTCTCTGGGTGTATGTGGGAAGCTTTTCCAATATTCCTTCTATGTGGACATCCCATAGATGGTCCCATGGGGACATATTCACAGGAACCTGGGATAATAGGTAAAGTGAGAGAGATAGAAATACAGGGAGATTATAGTCTCCTTTGAGAGAAAGAAAGAGAGAGAGATGTTAGGCTCCTTTGAAAGAGGGAGAGTTTGAGTCTAGGCTTCGTAGGGAGAGAGATAAAGGGTGAGATGCTAGAATCCTTGGACAGAGAGAGAGATATGCTAGGCTTCTTTGAGAGAGAGAGGGGGGAGAGAGATGCTGGTCTACTTTGAGAGAGAGAGGGGGTAATGGTTGGCTCCTTTGAGAGAGAGAGTGAGAGAGAGAGAGAATCTAGGCTCCTTTGAAAAAAGAGAGATATACAGAGACAGAGAGATGCTATGCTTCGAGAGAGAGAGGGATGCTAGTCTCTTTTGAAAGAGAGAGAGAGTTACATGCTAGTCTCCTTTCACAGAGAGAGAAACAGAGAGAGATGCACAGAGAGAGATGATAGGCTCTTTTGTGAGAGAGAGAGAGGGATAATAGGCCACTCTGAGAGAGAGAGAGGGGGTTGAGAGATTCTAGGTTCCTTAGAGAGTAAGAGAGATATACAGAGACAGAGAGATGCTAGGCTCCTTTGAGAGAGATGCTAGGCTCATTACAGAGAGAGACAGCGGGACAGTGAAGAGAGAGTATCTAGACTAATTTGAGAGAGAGAGAGAAAAGCTTGGCTTATTATAGAGAGAGAGACAGACAGAGATGCTACGCAACTCTTAGAGAGAGATTCTAGACTACTGTGAGAAAGAGAGAGAGATGCTAGACACCTTTGAGAGAAAGAGATAGATGCTAGGATCATTTGAGAAAGAGAGAGAGATACTAGACTCATTTGAGAGAGAGAGAGGGAGATACATGCTAGACAACTTAGAGAGAGAGATAGACAGAGAGACACTGAGAGATGATAGGCCCCTTTGTGAGAAGGAGAGATAGAAAGACAGGGAGTTGCTAGGCTCCTTTGGGAGAGACAGAGAGAGAGATGATTGGCTTCTTTGAGAGAGAGAGGGAGAGATATTCTAGGCTACTTTGAGAGAAAGAGAGATATACAGTAACAGAGATATGCTAGGCTCCTTCGAGTGAGAGAGACATGCTCGGCTCCTTTGAATGAGAGAGATAAAGGGATACATGCAAGGCTCCGTTGAGAGACACAGAGAGAGAGTGAGGGATGCTAGGCTCCTTGGAGAGAAAGAGAGAAAAAAGACGGAGATTCTAGTCTCCTTTGAGAAAAAGAGAGATAGTTAGACAGAGGGATGGTAAGCTCTTTTGAAAGAGAGAGAGTGTGATGCTAGACTTCTTACTGAGAGTGAGAAAGAGAGAGATGCTAGAATCCTTTGAGAGAGAGAGAGAGAGATGCTAGTCTCCTTTGAAAGAGAGCGAGTGTGATGGTAGGTATCTTATCGAGATGGAGAAAGATAGAGATCCTAGAATCCCTTTAGAGAGAGAGAGAAAGGGATGCTAGTACACTTTCACGGGGAGGGAGGGAGAGGGAGAGACGATTTACTCCTTGGAGAGAGAAAGAGTGAGAAGGTTGACACTGTTGACAGCGAGAGAGAGAGAGGGAGAGAAATGCTAAGCTGCTTCGAGACAAAGAGAGAGGGAGAGATAGAGATATGCTAGGCTACTTTGAGAGAGAGGGAGGGAGAGATATGCTAGGCTCCTTAGAGAGAGAAAGCGGGATAGATTTGCTAGGCTTCTTTGAGAGAGAGAGAGAGAGCCCGGGAGAGACAGAGAGAGAGATGCTAGGCTCCTTTTAGAGAAAGAAAGATATAGAGAGACAGAGAGACTCCAGGCTACTTTGATAGAGAGAGTGATGCTAGACTCCTTTGAAAGAGAGACAGAGAGAGATACATGCTAGGTTCCGTTGCGAGAGAGAGAGACAGACAGAGAGAGATGAAAGACTCGTTAGAGAGAGGGAGAGAGAGTGAGGGATGCTCGGCGCTTTTGAGAGAAAGAGGGAGATAGATAGACAGGGAGATTGTAGGCTCCTTTGAGAGAGAGAGAGAGAGAGAGGGAGAGAGATGCAAATCTTCTTGAGAGAGAGGAAGAGAGAGAGATGCTTGGCTCCATTGAGAGAGAGAGATGCTGAGCTCCTTATAGAGACAGAGAGAGAGAGAGATGCTACTCTACTTTGAGAGTGAGAGACATAGGGATGCTAGACTCCTTTCAGAGAGAGAGAGTTATATATGCAAGGATTCTTTGAGAGAGGCAGAGTGAGGGAGAGTGATTCTAGTCTCCTTTGAGAGAAAGAGAGAAAGGTAGAAAGAGAGATGCTGGGCAGATTTGAAAGAGAAAGAGTGTGATGCAAGGTCTCTTACGGAGACAGAGAAAGTGAGATGCTAATATCCTTTGATATATATATATATATATATATATGTATATATATTCTATACTTCTTTGAGAAAGACAGAGAGAGAGGGAGAGAGATGCTATTCTACTTTAAGAGAGAGAGAGAGAGAGAGGGCTGGTAGGCTCCTTTGAGATAGAGATAGAGAGAGATGGTAGGCTTCTTTGAGAGAGAGAGTGAGAGAGAGAGTGTCTAGTCTGCTTTGGGAGGAAGAGAGAAATGTAGACGGATAGATATTAGGCTCCTTTGAAAGACAGACAGTGTGATGCTAGGCTTCTTAGGGAGAGAGAGAAAGAGAGCGATGCTAGAATCCTTTGAGAGAGAGAGAGAGATGCCAGGCTTCTTTGAGAGAGAGAGAGTCAGAGTGAGACAGAGAGATAGAGATTCTAAGTTCCTTTGAGAGAGTGAGAGCAATACACGCTGGCTCCTTGAGAGAGAGATAAACAGAGAGACAGAGAGAGAGGGAGAGAGAAGATAGGCTCCTTAGAGAGAGAGAGAGGTTGAGGGATGCTAGGCTCCTTTGAGAGAAATAGAGAGAGATAGAAAGACTGAGATTCTAGTCTATTTGAGAGAAAGAGGGAGAGATAGAGAGATGTTATGCTCCTTTGAAAGAGGGAGAGTGTGGTGCTAGGCTTCTTAGGGAGAGAGAGAATTGAGAGATGCTAGAATCTTAGAGAGAGAGAGAGAGAGATGCTAGGCTTCTCTGAGAGAGAGACAGAGTGAGACAGAGAGATAGAGATTCTGGGTTCCTTTGAGAGAGAGAGAGCAATACATGCTGGCTCTTTGAGAGAGAGATAAACAGAGAGAGACAGAGAGGATATAGGCTCCTTTGAGAGAGACATGCTAGGATTCTTTGAGAGAATTAAGTAAAGAGAAAAAGTATGCAATTATACTGACTTTTATAATTACCTATAGAAGTACATTTACCAGTGTTTTCTGTTTGTTTGGATTCAGATAGCTGTCTCATTTAATTTAATTATTCAGTCTGAAGAAATTCCTGTAGCATTTATATTCCTTGTGTAGGTGTAATTCACATGTCATACAATTCATCCCCTTAAAATACACAATAGAGTGGTGGCTGGTATATTCGCAGAGCTGTGCCACCATTGCTACCATCAATTTTCAGATATTTTCATTATGACACAAGGGAGAACTGTCCCTAGCCGTAGGTAATCACGAATCTACTTTCTGTCCTGTAGGCTCGGCTCTTCTGGACATTTCCTATAAGTGAGAATCATACAATGTGTGAATCTTTGTGTTTTCCTCCAGTTAGCATGAAAACTTAGGGTTTCACCCATGTTGTGTGTATCAGAACTTCATATTTCTCATGGCTGAATAATTCTCTCCCTTTAATGTTCCTTGTAAGACATGTCAGCTAGCAACAAGTTTCCTCAGTTTTTATTTACCTAAGGATGTCTTTTTTCACCTTCATCTGTGAAAGGTAATTTGCTGGATATAAGATTCTTGTTTGAGTTTTTACTTCCAGCAATGAGAACATGTTGTCCCCACTGCCTTCCAACTGCTATCATGTCTGATGAGAAGTCAGCTGTTAAGCTTACTGGAGTGTACATGTATATCACGTTATTTTTCTCTTTTTGCCTATAAGATCTTTATCTTTGGCTTTCGGTATTTTGCCTATGATGTGCCCAGATGGAGTGCTCTTTGTGTGTATGCTACTTGGAATTTATAGAGTTTCTTGGATGTATGTATTGCTTTTTGGTCACATTTTGGGAATTTTCTGCCATTAAATACTTTAAATATTTTTCTGTTCCTTTCTCCAATCCTGCTTGTATTCGCAATGCACGTGTGGCTGCACTTATTGATGCCCCACATTTCTCTGTGGCTCTTCGTTTTGCTTCACTCATTAATTTTTCTCTCTGTTCTGCAAAATCCATAGTCTCCATGGATCTCGCTTTAAGTTGGCTGCTGGTTACTTCTGCCAGCTCAAATCTACATTTTGGTTATGGTTCTTAACTCCAAGATTTCCATTTGGTTCTAAAAAAATACAATTTCTACCTCTCAATAGTATTCTCTCTTTGATGAGCTTTTTTCACTGTACCTTCCTTTAGCTCTTTATGTATGAGAGCTGTGAGGAAAGGTACCCACTTTGTCCCTGCCTGCACCTCCCAGGAGTAGAGCACTCCAAGTAGAGCTTCTGATACACAGTGCATGGGTTTGGTAGGTAAGGTTACAAGTCATGCCTCAGATGCCACAAACTCACTATTCTTACCGACAAATACTCAGTTGTCCTGAATGAATATTTCTTAAAATGCTGTATACCTTTAGGATAACTTCTAGAGACTATAACGGCCTTAAAAATAATTTTTACCTATTACTTTGTTGATTTACAATTTGTCTTTCTAGAAGTCCCAGTCCTCTTCCAGATGATTTTTAAACAATATTTGTTGTGGCTAGAAGAGTTAACATAAGACCTACCGTCTACCAGATGTTTTTTTTAGTGTTTAATGTAGTATTGTTGGCAGTGCCGTACAGCAGATCTCCAGAGTTTATTCATCTTCCTTAACTGAGACTTTACACTCCTTGTTTAGTAAATCCGCAATTCCCATGACCCTAACCCTGGCCAACACCATTCCACCATTTGGTTATATGAATTTGACTACTTTAGATACTACATGTTAAGTGTATTCATGCAGTATTTCTCTTTCTGTGACTGGCTTGTTTCATTTAATGTTCTCAAGGGTTTCATCCATGTTGTTGCATATTGCAAAATTTCCTTTTCTCAAGGATAAATTGGATTCCATTGTATGTATAAACCACATATTCTTTCCCCATTCATATGTCGATGGGCATCTTGGTTGTTACCACCTCTTAGCTATTCAGAATCACGTTGCAGTGAACAATGGAGTGCAGGTGTCTCGTTGAGAGCCCGATTTTAGTCCTTTTGGGTCAATAAAAACAAGTGTGGTTGCTGGATCATACGGTAGTTCTGCTGTTAGTGTTCTGAGGGAGCTCCCGTCCTTGCAAGCTTGGAAACCCTGCTTTCAGCTGCTCTACAAAAGCAGGTAAAAGGGGATCCTGCATCACTTCCAGTCAGTGTTCTTGATGCTTTCTGTTGTGCGTTTTCTAGTTCAACTGGATGACTCTTCTGGCAGCTATGTTATCAAGGATGACACCAAGCCCCACATTCGAATGTGAGTTTGAACAGACTTAGAACCTGGGCGTCCAACCAAAGTGTGGATATTTTTACCCTCCTTGTGTTCCCCCATAGCTCCTTCCTCACAGGGGCTTTAGCTCCACTCTGGGGAGAAGTGGTAGATTTCTCTGGGTGTATGTGGGAAGCTTTTCCAATATTCCTTCTATGTGGACATCCCATAGATGGTCCCATGGGGACATATTCACAGGAACCTGGGATAATAGGTAAAGTGAGAGAGATAGAAATACAGGGAGATTATAGTCTCCTTTGAGAGAAAGAGAGAGAGAGAGATGTTAGGCTCCTTTGAAAGAGGGAGAGTTTGAGTCTAGGCTTCGTAGGGAGAGAGATAAAGGGTGAGATGCTAGAATCCTTGGACAGAGAGAGAGATATGCTAGGCTTCTTTGAGAGAGAGAGGGGGGAGAGAGATGCTGGTCTACTTTGAGAGAGAGAGGGGGTAATGGTTGGCTCCTTTGAGAGAGAGAGTGAGAGAGAGAGAGAATCTAGGCTCCTTTGAAAAAAGAGAGATATACAGAGACAGAGAGATGCTATGCTTCGAGAGAGAGAGGGATGCTAGTCTCTTTTGAAAGAGAGAGAGAGTTACATGCTAGTCTCCTTTCACAGAGAGAGAAACAGAGAGAGATGCACAGAGAGAGATGATAGGCTCTTTTGTGAGAGAGAGAGAGGGATAATAGGCCACTCTGAGAGAGAGAGAGGGGGGTTGAGAGATTCTAGGTTCCTTAGAGAGTAAGAGAGATATACAGAGACAGAGAGATGCTAGGCTCCTTTGAGAGAGATGCTAGGCTCATTACAGAGAGAGACAGCGGGACAGTGAAGAGAGAGTATCTAGACTAATTTGAGAGAGAGAGAGAAAAGCTTGGCTTATTATAGAGAGAGAGACAGACAGAGATGCTACGCAACTCTTAGAGAGAGATTCTAGACTACTGTGAGAAAGAGAGAGAGATGCTAGACACCTTTGAGAGAAAGAGATAGATGCTAGGATCATTTGAGAAAGAGAGAGAGATACTAGACTCATTTGAGAGAGAGAGAGGGAGATACATGCTAGACAACTTAGAGAGAGAGATAGACAGAGAGACACTGAGAGATGATAGGCCCCTTTGTGAGAAGGAGAGATAGAAAGACAGGGAGTTGCTAGGCTCCTTTGGGAGAGACAGAGAGAGAGATGATTGGCTTCTTTGAGAGAGAGAGGGAGAGATATTCTAGGCTACTTTGAGAGAAAGAGAGATATACAGTAACAGAGATATGCTAGGCTCCTTCGAGTGAGAGAGACATGCTCGGCTCCTTTGAATGAGAGAGATAAAGGGATACATGCAAGGCTCCGTTGAGAGACACAGAGAGAGAGTGAGGGATGCTAGGCTCCTTTGAGAGAAAGAGAGAAAAAAGACGGAGATTCTAGTCTCCTTTGAGAAAAAGAGAGATAGTTAGACAGAGAGATGGTAAGCTCTTTTGAAAGAGAGAGATTGTGATGCTAGTCTTCTTAGTGAGAGTGAGAAAGAGAGAGATGCTAGAATCCTTTGAGAGAGAGAGAGAGATGCCAGTCTCCTTTGAAAGAGAGCGAGTGTGATGGTAGGTATCTTATCGAGATGGAGAAAGATAGAGATCCTAGAATCCCTTTAGAGAGAGAGAGAAAGGGATGCTAGTACACTTTGACGGGGAGGGAGGGAGAGGGAGAGACGATTTACTCCTTGGAGAGAGAAAGAGTGAGAAGGTTGACACTGTTGAGAGCGAGAGAGAGAGAGGGAGAGAAATGCTAAGCTGCTTCGAGACAAAGAGAGAGGGAGAGATAGAGATATGCTAGGCTACTTTGAGAGAGAGGGAGGGAGAGATATGCTAGGCTCCTTAGAGAGAGAAAGCGGGATAGATTTGCTAGGCTTCTTTGAGAGAGAGAGAGAGAGCCCGGGAGAGACAGAGAGAGAGATGCTAGGCTCCTTTTAGAGAAAGAAAGATATAGAGAGACAGAGAGACTCCAGGCTACTTTGATAGAGAGAGTGATGCTAGACTCCTTTGAAAGAGAGACAGAGAGAGATACATGCTAGGTTCCGTTGCGAGAGAGAGAGACAGACAGAGAGAGATGAAAGACTCGTTAGAGAGAGGGAGAGAGAGTGAGGGATGCTCGGCGCTTTTGAGAGAAAGAGGGAGATAGATAGACAGGGAGATTGTAGGCTCCTTTGAGAGAGAGAGAGAGAGAGAGGGAGAGAGATGCAAATCTTCTTGAGAGAGAGGAAGAGAGAGAGATGCTTGGCTCCATTGAGAGAGAGAGATGCTGAGCTCCTTATAGAGACAGAGAGAGAGAGAGATGCTACTCTACTTTGAGAGTGAGAGACATAGGGATGCTAGACTCCTTTCAGAGAGAGAGAGTTATATATGCAAGGATTCTTTGAGAGAGGCAGAGTGAGGGAGAGTGATTCTAGTCTCCTTTGAGAGAAAGAGAGAAAGGTAGAAAGAGAGATGCTGGGCAGATTTGAAAGAGAAAGAGTGTGATGCAAGGTCTCTTACGGAGACAGAGAAAGTGAGATGCTAATATCCTTTGATATATATATATATATATATATATATATATATATATATATATATATATATATATGTATATATACTATACTTCTTTGAGAGAGACAGAGAGAGAGGGAGAGAGATGCTATTCTACTTTAAGAGAGAGAGAGAGAGAGGGCTGGTAGGCTCCTTTGAGATAGAGATAGAGAGAGATGGTAGGCTTCTTTGAGAGAGAGAGTGAGAGAGAGAGTGTCTAGTCTGCTTTGGGAGGAAGAGAGAAATGTAGACGGATAGATATTAGGCTCCTTTGAAAGACAGACAGTGTGATGCTAGGCTTCTTAGGGAGAGAGAGAAAGAGAGCGATGCTAGAATCCTTTGAGAGAGAGAGAGAGATGCCAGGCTTCTTTGAGAGAGAGAGAGTCAGAGTGAGACAGAGAGATAGAGATTCTAAGTTCCTTTGAGAGAGTGAGAGCAATACACGCTGGCTCCTTGAGAGAGAGATAAACAGAGAGACAGAGAGAGAGGGAGAGAGAAGATAGGCTCCTTAGAGAGAGAGAGAGGTTGAGGGATGCTAGGCTCCTTTGAGAGAAATAGAGAGAGATAGAAAGACTGAGATTCTAGTCTATTTGAGAGAAAGAGGGAGAGATAGAGAGATGTTATGCTCCTTTGAAAGAGGGAGAGTGTGGTGCTAGGCTTCTTACGGAGAGAGAGAATTTGAGAGATGCTAGAATCTTAGAGAGAGAGAGAGAGAGAGAGATGCTAGGCTTCTCAGAGAGAGAGACAGAGTGAGACAGAGAGATAGAGATTCTGGGTTCCTTTGAGAGAGAGAGAGCAATACATGCTGGCTCTTTGAGAGAGAGATAAACAGAGAGAGACAGAGAGGATATAGGCTCCTTTGAGAGAGACATGCTAGGATTCTTTGAGAGAATTAAGTAAAGAGAAAAAGTATGCAATTATACTGACTTTTATAATTACCTATAGAAGTACATTTACCAGTGTTTTCTCTTTGTTTGGATTCAGATAGCTGTCTCATTTAATTTAATTATTCAGTCTGAAGAAATTCCTGTAGCATTTATATTCCTTGTGTAGGTGTAATTCACATGTCATACAATTCATCCCCTTAAAATACACAATAGAGTGGTGGCTGGTATATTCGCAGAGCTGTGCCACCATTGCTACCATCAATTTTCAGATATTTTCATTATGACACAAGGGAGAACTGTCCCTAGCCGTAGGTAATCACGAATCTACTTTCTGTCCTGTAGGCTCGGATCTTCTGGACATTTCCTATAAGTGAGAATCATACAATGTGTGAATCTTTGTGTTTTCCTCCAGTTAGCATGAAAACTTAGGGTTTCACCCATGTTGTGTGTATCAGAACTTCATATTTCTCATGGCTGAATAATTCTCTCCCTTTAATGTTCCTTGTAAGACATGTCAGCTAGCAACAAGTTTCCTCAGTTTTTATTTACCTAAGGATGTCTTTTTTCACCTTCATCTGTGAAAGGTAATTTGCTGGATATAAGATTCTTGTTTGAGTTTTTACTTCCAGCAATGAGAACATGTTGTCCCCACTGCCTTCCAACTGCTATCATGTCTGATGAGAAGTCAGCTGTTAAGCTTACTGGAGTGTACATGTATATCACGTTATTTTTCTCTTTTTGCCTATAAGATCTTTATCTTTGGCTTTCGGTATTTTGCCTATGATGTGCCCAGATGGAGTGCTCTTTGTGTGTATGCTACTTGGAATTTATAGAGTTTCTTGGATGTATGTATTGCTTTTTGGTCACATTTTGGAAATTTTCTGCCATTAAATACTTTAAATATTTTTCTGTTCCTTTCTCCAATCCTGCTTGTATTCGCATTGCACGTGTGGCTGCACTTATTGATGCCCCACATTTCTCTGTGGCTCTTCGTTTTGCTTCACTCATTAATTTTTCTCTCTGTTCTGCAAAATCCATAGTCTCCATGGATCTCGCTTTAAGTTGGCTGCTGGTTACTTCTGCCAGCTCAAATCTACATTTTGGTTATGGTTCTTAACTCCAAGATTTCCATTTGGTTCTAAAAAAATACAATTTCTACCTCTCAATAGTATTCTCTCTTTGATGAGCTTTTTTCACTGTACCTTCCTTTAGCTCTTTACGTATGAGAGCTGTGAGGAAAGGTACCCACTTTGTCCCTGCCTGCACCTCCCAGGAGTAGAGCACTCCAAGTAGAGCTTCTGATACACAGTGCATGGGTTTGGTAGGTAAGGTTACAAGTCATGCCTCAGATGCCACAAACTCACTATTCTTACCGACAAATACTCAGTTGTCCTGAATGAATATTTCTTAAAATGCTGTATACCTTTAGGATAACTTCTAGAGACTATAACGGCCTTAAAAATAATTTTTACCTATTACTTTGTTGATTTACAATTTGTCTTTCTAGAATTCCCAGTCCTCTTCCACATGATTTTTAAACAATATTTGTTGTGGCTAGAAGAGTTAACATAAGACCTACCGTCTACCAGATGTTTTTTTTAGTGTTTAATGTAGTATTGTTGGCAGTGCCGTACAGCAGATCTCCAGAGTTTAATCATCTTCCTTAACTGAGACTTTACACTCCTTGTTTAGTAAATCCGCAATTCCCATGACCCTAACCCTGGCCAACACCATTCCACCATTTGGTTATATGAATTTGACTACTTTAGATACTACATGTTAAGTGTATTCATGCAGTATTTCTCTTTCTGTGACTGGCTTGTTTCATTTAATGTTCTCAAGGGGTTCATCCATGTTGTTGCATATTGCAAAATTTCCTTTTCTCAAGGATAAATTGGATTCCATTGTATGTATAAACCACATATTCTTTCCCCATTCATATGTCGATGGGCATCTTGGTTGTTACCACCTCTTAGCTATTCAGAATCACGTTGCAGTGAACAATGGAGTGCAGGTGTCTCGTTGAGAGCCCGATTTTAGTCCTTTTGGGTCAATAACCACAAGTGTGGTTGCCGGATCATACGGTAGTTCTGCTGTTAGTGTTCTGAGGGAGCTCCCGTCCTTGCAAGCTTGGAAACCCTGCTTTCAGCTGCTCTACAAAAGCAGGTAAAAGGGGATCCTGCATCACTTCCAGTCAGTGTTCTTGATGCTTTCTGTTGTGCGTTTTCTAGATCAACTGGATGACTCTTCTGGTAGCTATGTTATCAAGGATGACACCAAGCCCCACATTCGAATGTGAGTTTGAACAGACTTAGAACCTGGGCGTCCAACCAAAGTGTGGATATTTTTACCCTCCTTGTGTTCCCCCATAGCTCCTTCCTCACAGGGGCTTTAGCTCCACTCTGGGGAGAAGTGGTAGATTTCTCTGGGTGTATGTGGGAAGCTTTTCCAATATTCCTTCTATGTGGACATCCCATAGATGGTCCATGGGGACATATTCCTAGGAACCTGGGATAATAGGTAAAGTGAGAGAGATAGAAATACAGGGAGATTGTAGTCTCCTTTGAGAGAAAGAGAGAGAGAGAGATGTTAGGCTCCTTTGAAAGAGGGAGAGTGTGAGTCTAGGCTTCGTAGGGAGAGAGATAAAGGGTGAGATGCTAGAATCCTTGGAGAGAGAGAGAGATATGCTAGGCTTCTTTGAGAGAGAGAGGGGGGAGAGAGATGCTGGTCTACTTTGAGAGAGAGAGGGGGTAATGGTTGGCTCCTTTGAGAGAGAGAGTGAGAGAGAGAGAGAATCTAGGCTCCTTTGAAAAAAGAGAGATATACAGAGACAGAGAGATGCTATGCTTCGAGAGAGAGAGGGATGCTAGTCTCTTTTGAAAGAGAGAGAGAGTTACATGCTAGTCTCCTTTCACAGAGAGAGAAACAGAGAGAGATGCACAGAGAGAGATGATAGGCTCTTTTGTGAGAGAGAGAGAGGGATAATAGGCCACTCTGAGAGAGAGAGAGGGGGGTTGAGAGATTCTAGGTTCCTTAGAGAGTAAGAGAGATATACAGAGACAGAGAGATGCTAGGCTCCTTTGAGAGAGATGCTAGGCTCATTACAGAGAGAGACAGCGGGACAGTGAAGAGAGAGTATCTAGACTAATTTGAGAGAGAGAGAGAAAAGCTTGGCTTATTATAGAGAGAGAGACAGACAGAGATGCTATGCAACTCTTAGAGAGAGATTCTAGACTACTGTGAGAAAGAGAGAGAGATGCTAGACACCTTTGAGAGAAAGAGATAGATGCTAGGATCATTTGAGAAAGAGAGAGAGATACTAGACTCATTTGAGAGAGAGAGAGGGAGATACATGCTAGACAACTTAGAGAGAGAGATAGACAGAGAGACACTGAGAGATGATAGGCCCCTTTGTGAGAAGGAGAGATAGAAAGACAGGGAGTTGCTAGGCTCCTTTGGGAGAGACAGAGAGAGAGATGATTGGCTTCTTTGAGAGAGAGAGGGAGAGATATTCTAGGCTACTTTGAGAGAAAGAGAGATATACAGTAACAGAGATATGCTAGGCTCCTTCGAGTGAGAGAGGCATGCTCGGCTCCTTTGAATGAGAGAGATAAAGGGATACATGCAAGGCTCCGTTGAGAGACACAGAGAGAGAGTGAGGGATGCTAGGCTCCTTGGAGAGAAAGAGAGAAAAAAGACGGAGATTCTAGTCTCCTTTGAGAAAAAGATAGATAGTTAGACAGAGAGATGGTAAGCTCTTTTGAAAGAGAGAGAGTGTGATGCTAGACTTCTTACTGAGAGTGAGAAAGAGAGAGATGCTAGAATCCTTTGAGAGAGAGAGAGAGATGCTAGTCTCCTTTGAAAGAGAGCGAGTGTGATGGTAGGTATCTTATCGAGATGCAGAAAGATAGAGATCCTAGAATCCCTTTAGAGAGAGAGAGAAAGGGATGCTAGTACACTTTGACGGGGAGGGAGGGAGAGGGAGAGACGATTTACTCCTTGGAGAGAGAAAGAGTGAGAAGGTTGACACTGTTGAGAGCGAGAGAGAGAGAGGGAGAGAAATGCTAAGCTGCTTCGAGACAAAGAGAGAGGGAGAGATAGAGATATGCTAGGCTACTTTGAGAGAGAGGGAGGGAGAGATATGCTAGGCTCCTTAGAGAGAGAAAGCGGGATAGATTTGCTAGGCTTCTTTGAGAGAGAGAGAGAGAGCCCGGGAGAGACAGAGAGAGAGATGCTAGGCTCCTTTTAGAGAAAGAAAGATATAGAGAGACAGAGAGACTCCAGGCTACTTTGATAGAGAGAGTGATGCTAGACTCCTTTGAAAGAGAGACAGAGAGAGATACATGCTAGGTTCCGTTGCGAGAGAGAGAGACAGACAGAGAGAGATGAAAGACTCGTTAGAGAGAGGGAGAGAGAGTGAGGGATGCTCGGCGCTTTTGAGAGAAAGAGGGAGATAGAAAGACAGGGAGATTGTAGGCTCCTTTGAGAGATAGAGAGACAGAGAGAGAGATGCAAATCTTCTTGAGAGAGAGGAAGAGAGAGAGATGCTTGGCTCCATTGAGAGAGAGAGATGCTGAGCTCCTTATAGAGACAGAGAGAGAGAGAGATGCTACTCTACTTTGAGAGTGAGAGACATAGGGATGCTAGACTCCTTTCAGAGAGAGAGAGTTATATATGCAAGGATTCTTTGAGAGAGGCAGAGTGAGGGAGAGTGATTCTAGTCTCCTTTGAGAGAAAGAGAGAAAGGTAGAAAGAGAGATGCTGGGCAGATTTGAAAGAGAAAGAGTGTGATGCAAGGTCTCTTACAGAGACAGAGAAAGTGAGATGCTAATATCCTTTGATATATATATATATATATATATATATATATATATATATATATATATGTATATATACTATACTTCTTTGAGAGAGACAGAGAGAGAAGGAGAGAGATGCTATTCTACTTTAAGAGAGAGAGAGAGAGAGGGCTGGTAGGCTCCTTTGAGATAGAGATAGAGAGAGATGGTAGGCTTCTTTGAGAGAGAGAGTGAGAGAGAGAGTGTCTAGTCTGCTTTGGGAGGAAGAGAGAAATGTAGACGGATAGATATTAGGCTCCTTTGAAAGACAGACAGTGTGATGCTAGGCTTCTTAGGGAGAGAGAGAAAGAGAGCGATGCTAGAATCCTTTGAGAGAGAGAGAGAGATGCCAGGCTTCTTTGAGAGAGAGAGAGTCAGAGTGAGACAGAGAGATAGAGATTCTAAGTTCCTTTGAGAGAGTGAGAGCAATACACGCTGGCTCCTTGAGAGAGAGATAAACAGAGAGACAGAGAGAGAGGGAGAGAGAAGATAGGCTCCTTAGAGAGAGAGAGAGGTTGAGGGATGCTAGGCTCCTTTGAGAGAAATAGAGAGAGATAGAAAGACTGAGATTCTAGTCTATTTGAGAGAAAGAGGGAGAGATAGAGAGATGTTATGCTCCTTTGAAAGAGGGAGAGTGTGGTGCTAGGCTTCTTAGGGAGAGAGACAATTTGAGAGATGCTAGAATCTTAGAGAAAGAGAGAGAGAGAGAGAGAGAGAGATGCTAGGCTCATCTGAGAGAGAGACAGAGTGAGACAGAGAGATAGAGATTCTGGGTTCCTTTGAGAGAGAGAGAGCAATACATGCTGGCTCTTTGAGAGAGAGATAAACAGAGAGAGACAGAGAGGATATAGGCTCCTTTGAGAGAGACATGCTAGGATTCTTTGAGAGAATTAAGTAAAGAGAAAAAGTATGCAATTATACTGACTTTTATAATTACCTATAGAAGTACATTTACCAGTGTTTTCTGTTTGTTTGGATTCAGATAGCTGTCTCATTTAATTTAATTTTTCAGTCTGAAGATATTCCTGTAGCATTTATATTCCTTGTGTAGGTGTAATTCACATGTCATACAATTCATCCCCTTAATATACACAATAGAGTGGTGGCTGGTATATTCGCAGAGCTGTGCCACCATTGCTACCATCAATTTTCAGATATTTTCATTATGACACAAGGGAGAACTGTCCCTAGCCGTAGGTAATCACGAATCTACTTTCTGTCCTGTAGGCTCGGATCTTCTGGACATTTCCTATAAGTGAGAATCATACAATGTGTGAATCTTTGTGTTTTCCTCCAGTTAGCATGAAAACTTAGGGTTTCACCCATGTTGTGTGTATCAGAACTTCATATTTCTCATGGCTGAATAATTCTCTCCCTTTAATGTTCCTTGTAAGACATGTCAGCTAGCAACAAGTTTCCTCAGTTTTTATTTACCTAAGGATGTCTCTTTTCACCTTCATCTGTGAAAGGTAATTTGCTGGATATAAGATTCTTGTTTGAGTTTTTACTTCCAGCAATGAGAACAGGTTGTCCCCACTGCCTTCCAACTGCTATCATGTCTGATGAGAAGTCAGCTGTTAAGCTTACTGGAGTGTACATGTATATCACTTTATTTTTCTCTTTTTGCCTATAAGATCTTTATCTTTGGCTTTCGGTATTTTGCCTATGATGTGCCCAGATGGAGTGCTCTTTGTGTGTATGCTACTTGGAATTTATAGAGTTTCTTGGATGTATGTATTGCTTTTTGGTCACATTTTGGGAATTTTCTGCCATTAAATACTTTAAATATTTTTCTGTTCCTTTCTCCAATCCTGCTTGTATTCGCAATGCACGTGTGGCTGCACTTATTGATGCCCCACATTTCTCTGTGGCTCTTCGTTTTGCTTCACTCATTAATTTTTCTCTCTGTTCTGCAAAATCCATAGTCTCCATGGATCTCGCTTTAAGTTGGCTGCTGGTTACTTCTGCCAGCTCAAATCTACATTTTGGTTATGGTTCTTAACTCCAAGATTTCCATTTGTTTCTAAAAAAATACAATTTCTACCTCTCAATAGTATTCTCTCTTTGATGATCTTTTTTCACTGTACCTTCCTTTAGCTCTTTACGTATGAGAGCTGTGAGGAAAGGTACCCACTTTGTCCCTGCCTGCACCTCCCAGGAGTAGAGCACTCCAAGTAGAGCTTCTGATACACAGTGCATGGGTTTGGTAGGTAAGGTTACAAGTCATGCCTCAGATGCCACAAACTCACTATTCTTACCGACAAATACTTAGTTGTCCTGAATGAATATTTCTTAAAATGCTGTATACCTTTAGGATAACTTCTAGAGACTTTCACTGCTTTAAAAATAATTTTTACCTGTTACTTTGTTGATTTACAATTTGTCTTTCTAGAAGTCCCAGTCCTCTTCCACATGATTTTTAAACAATATTTGTTGTGGCTAGAAGAGTTAACATAAGACCTACCGTCTACCAGATGTTTTTTTTAGTGTTTAATGTAGTATTGTTGGCAGTGCCGTACAGCAGATCTCCAGAGTTTTTTCATCTTCCTTAACTGAGACTTTACACTCCTTGTTTAGTAACTCCGCATTTCCCATGACCCTAAACCTGGCCAACACCATTCCACCATTTGGTTATATGAATTTGACTACTTTAGATACTACATGTTAAGTGTATTCATGCAGTATTTCTCTTTCTGTGACTGGCTTGTTTCATTTAATGTTCTCAAGGGGTTCATCCATGTTGTTGCATATTGCAAAATTTCCTTTTTTCAAGGATAAATTGGATTCCATTGTATGTATAAACCACATATTCTTTCCCCATTCATATGTCGATGGGCATCTTGGTTGTTACCACCTCTTAGCCATTCAGAATCACGTTGCAGTGAACAATGGAGTGCAGGTGTCTCGTTGAGAGCCCGATTTTTGTCCTTTTGTGTCAATACCCACAAGTGTGGTTGCTCGATCATACGGTAGTTCTGCTGTTAGTGTTCTGAGGGAGCTCCGGTCCTTGCAAGCTTGGAAACCCTGCTTTCAGCTGCTCTACAAAAGCAGGTAAAAGGGGATCCTGCATCACTTCCAGTCAGTGTTCTTGATGCTTTCTGTTGTGCATTTTCTAGATCAACTGGATGACTCTTCTGGCAGCTATGTTATCAAGGATGACACCAAGCCCCACATTCGAATGTGAGTTTGAACAGACTTAGAACCTGGGCGTCCAACCAAAGTGTGGATATTTTTACCCTCCTTGTGTTCCCCCATAGCTCCTTCCTCACAGGGGCTTTAGCTCCACTCTGGGGAGAAGTGGTAGATTTCTCTGGGTGTATGTGGGAAGCTTTTCCAATATTCCTTCTATCAGGACATCCCATAGACGGTCCCATGGGGACATATTCCCAGGAACCTGGGATAATAGGTAAAGTGAGAGAGATAGCAATACAGGGAGATTATAGTCTCCTTTGAGAGAAAGAGGGAGAGAGAGATGTTAGGCTCCTTTGAAAGAGGGAGAGTGTGAGTCTAGGCTTCGTAGGGAGAGAGATAAAGGGTGAGATGCTAGAATCCATGGACAGAGAGAGAGATATGCTAGGCTTCTTTGAGAGAGAGAGGGGGGAGAGAGATGCTGGTCTACTTTGAGAGAGAGAGGGGGTAATGGTTGGCTCCTTTGAGAGAGAGAGTGAGAGAGAGAGAGAATCTAGGCTCCTTTGAGAAAAGAGAGATATACAGAGACAGAGAGATGCTATGCTTCTAGAGAGAGAGGGATGCTAGTCTCTTTTGAAAGAGAGAGAGAGTTACATGCTAGTCTCCTTTCACAGAGAGAGAAACAGAGAGAGATGCACAGAGAGAGATGATAGGCTCTTTTGTGAGAGAGAGAGAGGGATAATAGGCCACTCTGAGAAAGAGAGAGGGGGGTTGAGAGATTCTAGGTTCCTTAGAGAGTAAGAGAGATATACAGAGACAGAGAGATGCTAGGCTCCTTTGAGAGAGATGCTAGGCTCATTACAGAGAGAGACAGCGGGACAGTGAAGAGAGAGTATCTAGAATAATTTGAGACAGAGAGAGAAAAGCTTGGCTTATTATAGAGAGAGAGACAGACAGAGATGCTATGCAACTCTTAGAGAGAGATTCTAGACTACTGTGAGAAAGAGAGAGAGATGCTAGACACCTTTGAGAGAAAGAGATAGATGCTAGGATCATTTGAGAAAGAGAGAGAGATACTAGACTCATTTGATAGAGAGTCAGAGGGAGATACATGCTAGACAACTTAGAGAGAGAGATAGACAGAGAGACACTGAGAGATGATAGGCCCCTTTGTGAGAAGGAGAGATAGAAAGACAGGGAGTTGCTAGGCTCCTTTGGGAGAGACAGAGAGAGAGATGATTGGCTTCTTTGAGAGAGAGAGGGAGAGATATTCTAGGCTACTTTGAGAGAAAAAGAGATATACAGTAACAGAGATATGCTAGGCTCCTTCGAGTGAGAGAGACATGCTCGGCTCCTTTGAATGAGAGAGATAAAGGGATACATGCAAGGCTCCGTTGAGAGACACAGAGAGAGAGTGAGGGATGCTAGGCTCCTTTGAGAGAAAGAGAGAAAAAAGACGGAGATTCTAGTCTCCTTTGAGAAAAAGAGAGATAGTTAGACAGAGAGATGGTAAGCTCTTTTGAAAGAGAGAGTGTGATGCTAGTCTTCTTAGTGAGAGTGAGAAAGAGAGAGATGCTAGAATCCTTTGAGAGAGAGAGAGAGAGATGCTAGTCTCCTTTGAAAGAGAGCGAGTGTGATGGTAGGTATCTTATCGAGATGGAGAAAGATAGAGATCCTAGAATCCCTTTAGAGAGAGAGAGAAAGGTATGCTAGTACACTTTGACGGGGAGGGTGGGAGAGGGAGAGACGATTTACTCCTTGGAGAGAGAAAGAGTGAGAAGGTTGACACTGTTGAGAGCGAGAGAGAGAGAGGGAGAGAAATGCTAAGCTGCTTCGAGACAAAGAGAGAGGGAGAGATAGAGATATGCTAGGCTACATTGAGAGAGAGGGAGGGAGAGATATGCTAGGCTCCTTAGAGAGAGAAAGCGGGATAGATTTGCTAGGCTTCTTTGAGAGAGAGAGAGAGAGCCCGGGAGAGACAGAGAGAGAGATGCTAGGCTCCTTTTAGAGAAAGAAAGATATAGAGAGACAGAGAGACTCCAGGCTACTTTGATAGAGAGAGTGATGCTAGACTCCTTTGAAAGAGAGACAGAGAGAGATACATGCTAGGTTCCGTTGCGAGAGAGAGAGACAGACAGAGAGAGATGAAAGACTCGTTAGAGAGAGGGAGAGAGAGTGAGGGATGCTCGGCTCTTTTGAGAGAAAGAGGGAGATAGAAAGACAGGGAGATTGTAGGCTCCTTTGAGAGAGAGAGAGAGAGAGAGAGAGAGAGATGCAAATCTTCTTGAGAGAGAGGAAGAGAGAGAGATGCTTGGCTCCATTGAGAGAGAGAGATGCTAAGCTCCTTAGAGTGACAGAGAGAGAGATGCTACTATACTTTGAGAGTGAGAGACATAGGGATGTTAGACACCTTTCAGAGAGAGAGAGTTATATATGCAAGGATTCTTTGAGATTGGCAGAGTGAGGGAGAGTGATTCTAGTCTCCTTTGAGAGAAAGAGAGAGAGGTAGAAAGAGAGATGCTAGGCAGATTTGAAAGAGAAAGAGTGTGATGCAACGTCTCTTACGGAGACAGAGAAAGTGAGATGTTAATATACTTTTATATATATATATATGTACATATATGTATATATAGTATACTTCTTTGTGAGAGACAGAGAGAGAGGGAGAGAGATGCTATTCTACTTTAAGAGAGAGAGAGGGAGGGCTGGTAGGCTCCTTTGAGATAGAGATAGAGAGAGATGGTAGGCTTCTTTGAGAGAGAGAGTGAGAGAGAGTGTGTCTAGTCTGCTTTGGGAGGAAGAGAGAGATGTAGACGGATATATATTAGGCTCCTTTGAAAGAGGGAGAGTGTGATGCTAGGCTTCGCAGAGAGAGAGAGAATTTGAGAGATCCTAGAAACTTTATAGAGAGACAGAGATGCTAGGCTTCTCTGAGAGAGAGACACAGATTGAGACAGAGAGATAGAGATTCTGGGTTCCTTTGAGAGAGAGAGAGCAGTACACGCTGGCTCCTTAAGAGAGAGATAAACAGAGAGACATAGAGAGAGAGAAGATAGGCTCCTTTGAGAGAGAGACAGGTTGAGGGATGCTAGGCTCCTTTGAGAGAAAGAGAGAGAGATAGAAAGACGGAGATTCTAGTCTATTTGAGAGAACGAGGGAGAGAGAGAGAGATGTTAGGCTCCTTTGAAAGAGGGAGAGTGTTGTGCTAGGCTTCTTAGGGAGAGAGGAATTTGAGAGATGCTCGAAACCTTAGAGAGAGAGAGAAAGAGAGAGATGCTAGGATTCTCTGAGAGAGAGACAGAGTGAGACAGAGAGATAGAGATTCTGGGTTCCTTTGAGAGAGAGAGAGTAATACACGCTGGCTCTTTGAGAGAGAGATAAACAGAGAGAGACAGAGAGGATATAGGCTCCTTTGAGAGAGAGATGCTAGGATTCTTTGAGAGATTTAAGTACAGAGAAAAAGTATGCAATTATACTGAGTTTTATAATTACCTATAGAAGTACATTTACCAGTGTTTTCTGTTTGTTTGGATTCAGATAGCTGTCTCATTTAATTTAATTTTTCAGTCTGAAGAAATTCCTGTAGCATTTATTTTTCATTGTGTAGGTGTAATTCACATGTCATACAATTCATCCCCTTAAAATACACAATAGAGTGGTGGCTGGTATATTCACAGAGCTGTGCCACCATTGCTACCATCAATTTTCAGATATTTTCATTATGACACAACGGAGAACTGTCCCTAGCCGTAGGTAATCACGAATGTACTTTCTGACCTGTAGGCTCGGCTCTTCTGGACATTTCCTATAAGTGAGAATCATACAATGTGTGATTCTTTGTGTTTTCCTCCATTTAGCATGAAAACTTAGGGTTTCACCCATGTTGTGTGTATCAGAAATTCATTATTTCTCATGGCTGAATAATTCTCTCCCTTTAATGTTCCTTGTAAGACATGTCAGCTAGCAACAAGATTCCTCAGTTTTTATTTACCTAAGGGTGTCTGTTTTCACCTTCATCTGTGAAAGGTAATTTGCTGGATATAAGATTCTTGTTTGAGTTTTTACTTCCAGAAATGAGAACATGTTGTCCCCACTGCCTTCCAACTGCTATCATGTCTGATGAGAAGTCAGCTGTTAATCGTACTGAAGTTTACGTGTGTATCACGTTATTTTTCTCTTTTTGCCTTCAAGATCTTTATCTTTGGCTTTCGGTATTTTGCCTATGATGTGCCCAGATGGAGAGCTCTTTGTGTTTATGCTACTTTGAATTTATAGAGTTTCTTGGATGTATGTATTGCTTTTTGGTCACATTTTGGGAATTTTCTGCCATTAAATACTTTAAATATTTTTCTGTTCCTTTCTCCAATCCTGCTTGTATTCGCATTACACGTGTGGCTGCACTTATTGACGCCCCACATTTCTCTGTGGCTCTTCGTTTTCCTTCATTCATTATTTTTTCTCTCTGTTCTGCAAAATCCATAATCTACATGGATCTCGCTTTAAGTTGGCTGCTGGTTACTTCTGCCAGCTCAAATCTACATTTTGGTTATGGTTCTTAACTCCAAGATTTCCATTTGGTTCTAAAAAAATACAATTTCTTCCTCTCAATAGTATTCTCTCTTTGATGAGCTTTTTTCACTGTACCTTCCTTTAGCTCTTTACATATGAGAGCTGTGAGGAAAGGTACCCACTATGTCCCTGCCTGCACCTCCCAGGAGTAGAGCACTCCAAGTGGAGCTTCTGATACACAGGGCATGGGTTTGGTAGGTAAGGGAACAAGTCATGGCTCAGATGCCACAAACTCACTATTCTTACCGACAAATACTCAGTTGTCCTGAATGAATATTTCTTAAAATGCTGTATACCTTTATATAACTTCTAGAGACTTTAACTGCTTTAAAAATAATTTTTACCTGTTACTTTGTTGATTTACAATTTGTCTTTCTAGAAGTCCCAGTCCTCTTCCACATGATTTTTTAACAATATTTGTTGTGGCTAGAAGAGTTAACGTAAGACCTACCGTCTAACAGATGTTTTAAGTGTTTAATGTAGTATTGTTGGCAGTGCCGTACAGCAGATCTCCAGAGTTTATTCATCTTCCTTAACTGAGACTTTACACTCCTTGTTTAGTAACTCCCCATTTCTCATGACCCTTACCCTGGCCAACACCTTTCCACCCATTTGGTTATACGGATTTGACTACTTTAGATACTACATGTTAAGTGTATTCATGCAGTATTTCTCTTTCTGTGACTGGCTTGTTTCATTTAATGTTCTCAAGGGGTTCATCCATGTTGTTGCATATTGCAAAATTTCCTTTTTCCAAGGCTAAGTTGGATTGCATTGTATGTATAAACCACATATTCTTTCCCCATTCATATGTCGATGGGCATCTTGGTTGTTACCACCTCTTAGCTATTCAGAATCACGTTGCAGTGAACAATGGAGTGCAGGTGTCTCGTTGAGAGCCCGATTTTAGTCCTTTTGGGTCAATACCCACAAGTGTGGTTGCTGGATCATACGGTAGTTCTGCTTTTAGTGTTCTGAGGAGCTCCCGTCCTTGCAAGCTTGGAAACCCTGCTTTCAGCTGCTCTACAAAAGCAGGTAAAAGGGGATCCTGCATCACTTCCATTCAGTGTTCTTGATGCTTTCTGTTGTGCGTTTTCTAGATCAACTGGATGACTCTTCTGGCAGCTATATTATCAAGGATGACACCAAGCCCCACATTCGATTGTGAGTTTGAACAGACTTAGAACCTGGGCGTCCAACCAAAGTGTGGATATTTTTACCCTCCTTGTGTTCCCCCATAGCTCCTTCCTCACAGGGGCATTAGCTCCACTCTGGGGGAGAAGTGGTTGATTTCTCTGGGTGTATGTCGAAGCTTTTCCATTATTCCTTCTATATGGACATCCCATAGATGGTCCCATGGGGACAAATTCCCAGGACCCGGGGGTAATAAGTAAAGTGAGAGAGATAGAAAGACAGGGAGATTATAATCTCCTTTGAGAGAAAGAGAGAGAGAGAGATGTTAGGCTCCTTTGAAAGAAGGAGAGTGTGATGCTAGGCTTCTTAGGGAGAGAGAGAAAGGGTGAGATGCTAGAATCCTTGGAGAGAGAGAGAGATATGCTAGGCTTCCTTGAGAGAGAGAGGGGGGAGAGAGATGCTAGTCTACTGTGAGAGAGAGAGGGGGGTGATGGTAGGCTCCTTTGAGACAGAGAGTGAGAGAGAGAGAGATTCTAGGCTCCTTTGAGAGAAAGAGAGATATACAGAGACAGAGAGATGATAGGCTCCTTTGAGAGAGAGATAGAGAAAGAGAGATATTCTAGGTTCCTTTAAGAGAAAGAGAGATATACAGAGACAGAGAGATGCTATGCTTCGAGAGAGAGAGGTATGCTAGTCTCTTTTGAAAGAGAGAGAGTTACATTCTAGTCCCCTTTCACAGAGAGAGAAACAGAGAGAGATGGACAGAGAGATGAGAGGCTCTTTTGTGAGAGAGAGAGAGAGGGATAATATGCCACTCTGAGAGAAAGAGAGAGAGGGGTTGAGAGATTCTAGGCTCCTTAGAGAGAAAGAGAGATATACAGAGACAGAGAGATGCTAGACTCCTTTGAGAGAGATGCTAGGCTCATTACAGAGAGAGACAGAGGGACTGTGAAGAGAGAGTATCTAGACTAATTTTAGAGAGATAGATGCTAGGCTAATTAGAGAGAGAGAGACAGACAGAGATGCTATGCAATTCTTAGAGAGAGATTCTAGACTACTGTGAGATAGAGAGAGAGATGCTAGACACCTTTGAGAGAAAGAGATAGATGCTTGGATCATTTGAGAAAGAGAGAGATACTAGACTCATTTGAGAGAGAGAGAGGGAGATATATGCTAGACTCCTTAGAGAGAGAGATAGACAGAGAGAGAGTGAGAGATGATAGGCCCCTTTGTGGGAAGGAGAGATAGAAAGACAGGGAATTGCTAGGCTCCTATGGGAGAGAAAGACAGAGAGATGCTTGGCTTCTTTGAGAGAGAGAGGGAGATATATTCTAGGCTACTTTGAGAGAAAGAGAGATATACAGTAACAGAGATATGGTAGGCTCCTTGGAGAGAGAGAGACATGCTCGGCTCCTCTGAATGAGAGAGATAAAGGGATACATGCAAGGCTCCGATGAGAGACACAGAGTGAGAGTGAGGGATGCTAGGCTCCTTTGAGAGAAAGAGAGAAAAATGACAGAGATCTAGTCTCCTTTGAGAAAAAGAGAGATAGTTAGACAGAGAGATGGTAAGCTCTTTTGAAAGAGAGAGAGTGTGATGCTAGGCTTCTTAGGGAGAGAGAGAAAGAGAGAGATGCTAGAATCCTTTGAGAGAGAGAGAGAGACATGCTAGTCTCCTTTGAAAGTGATCGAGTGCGATGGTAGGTTTCTTAGCGAGAGGGAGAAGGAGAGAGATCCTAGAATCCCTTTAGAGAGAGAGAGAAAGGCATGCTAGTACACTTTAAGAGGGAGGGAGGGAGAGGGAGAGACGATTATCTCCTTGGAGAGAGAGAGGTGAGATGGTTGACACTGTTGAGAGCGAGAGAGAGAAAGGGAGAGAAATGCTAAGCTGCTTCGAGACAAAGAGAGAGGGAGAGATAGAGATATGCTAGGCTACTTTGAGAGAGAGGGAGGGAGAGATATGCTAGGCTCCTTAGAGAGAGAAAGAGGGATAGATTTGCTAGGCTTCTTTGAGAGAGAGAGAGAGAGCCCGGGAGAGACAGAGAGAGAGATGCTAGGCTCCTTTTAGAGAAAGAAAGATATAGAGAGACAGAGATACTCCAGGCTACTTTGATAGAGAGAGTGATGCTAGACTCCTTTGAAAGAGAGACAGAGAGAGATACATGCTAGGTTCGTTGGGAGAGAGAGAGACAGAAAGAGAGAGATGAAAGACTCGTTAGAGAGAGGGAGAGAAATTGAGGGAAGCTCGGCTCTTTTGAGAGAAAGAGGGAGATAGAAAGACAGGGAGATTGTAGGCTCCTTTGAGAGAGAGAGAGAGAGATGCAAAGCTACTTGAGAGAGAGGGAGAGAGAGATGCTTGGCTCCATTGAGAGAGAGAGATGCTAAGCTCCTTTGAGAGACAGAGAGAGATAAATGCTACTCCTCTTTGAGAGTGAGAGACATAGGGATGCTAGACTCCTTTCAGAGAGAGACAGTTATATATGCAAGGATTGTTTGAGAGAGGCAGAGGGAGGGAAAGTGATTCTAGTCTCCTTTGAGAGAAAGAGAGAGAGGTAGAAAGAGAGATGCTAGGCAGACATGAAAGAGAGAGAGTGTGATGCAAGGTCGCTTAAGGAGACAGAGAAAGTGAGATGCTAATATTCTTTGATATATCTATGTGTGTGTATATATATATATATATATATATATATATATATATATATATGCTATAATTCTTTAAGAGAGACAGAGAGACAGGGAGAGAGATGCTATTCTACTTTAAGAGAGAGAGTGAGAGAGGGCTGGTAGGGTACTTTGAGATAGAGAGAGAGAGATCGTAGGCTTCTTTGAGAGAGAGAGTGAGAGAGAGAGTGTCTAGTCTGCTTTGGGAGGAGGAGAGAGATGTAGACGGATAGATATTAGGCTCCTTTGAAAGACAGACAGTGTGATGCTAGGCTTCTTAGGGAGAGAGAGAAAGAGAGTGATGCTAGAATCCTTTGAGAGAGAGAGAGAGATGCTAGACTTCGTTGAGAGAGAGAGAGTCAGAGTGAGACAGAGAGATAGAGATTCTAGGATCCTTTGAGAGAGTGAGAGCAATACACGCTGGCTCCTTGAGAGAGAGATAAACAGAGAGACAGAGAGAGAGGGAGAGAGAAGATAGGCTCCTTAGAGAGAGAGAGAGGTTGAGGGATGCTAGGCTCCTTTGAGAGAAAGAGAGAGAGATAGAAAGACAGGAAGATTCCAGTCTGAGACAAAGAGGGAGAGATAGAGAGATGTTAGGCTCCTTTGAAAGAGGGAGAGTGTTGTGCTAGGCTTCTTAGGGAGAGAGGGAATTTGAGAGATGCTCGAAACCTTAGAGAGAGAGAGAAAGAGAGAGATGCTAGGCTTCTCTGAGAAAGAGACAGAGTGAGACAGAGAGATAGAGATTCTGCGTTCCTTTGAGAGAGAGGGAGCAATACACGCTGGCTCTTTGAGAGAGAGATAAACAGAGAGAGACAGAGAGGATATAGGCCCCTTTTAGAGAGAGATGCTGGGATTCTTTGAGAGATTTAAGTACAGAGAAAAAGTATGCAATTATACTGACTTTTATAATTACCTATAGAAGTACATTTCCCAGTGTTTTCTGTTTGTTTGGATTCAGATAGCTGTCTCATTTAATTTAATTATTCAGTCTGAAGAAATTCCTGTAGCATTTATATTCCTTGTGTAGGTGTAATTCACATGTCATACAGTTCATCCCCTTAAAATACACAATGGAGTGGTGGCTGGTATATTCGCAGAGCTGTGCCACCATTGCTACCATCAATTTTCAGATATTTTCATTATGACACAAGGGAGAACTGTCCCTATGATGTGCCCAGATGGAGTGCTCTTTGTGTGTATGCTACTTGGAATTTATAGAGTTTCTTGGATGTATGTATTGCTTTTTGGTCACATTTTGGGAATTTTCTGCCATTAAATACTTTAAATATTTTTCTGTTCCTTCCTCCAATCCTGCTTGTATTCGCATTGCACGTGTGGCTGCACTTATTGATGCCCTACATTTCTCTGTGACTCTTCGTTTTGCTTCACTCATTAATTTTTCTCTCTGTTCTGCAAAATCCATAGTCTCCATGGATCTCGCATTAAGTTGGCTGCTGGTTATTTCTGCCAGCTCAAATCTACATTTTGGTTATGGTTCTTAACTCCAAGATTTCCATTTGGTTCTAAAAAAATACAATTTCTACCTCTCAATAGTATTCTCTCTTTGATGAGCTTTTTTCACTGTACCTTCCTTTAGCTCTTTACGTATGAGAGCTGTGAGGAAAGGTACCCACTTTGTCCCTGCCTGCACCTCCAAGGAGTAGAGCACTCCAAGTAGAGCTTCTGATGCACAGTGCATGGGTTTGGTAAGTAAGGTTACAAGTCATGCCTCAGATGCCACAAACTCACTATTCTTACCGACAAATACTCAGTTGTCCTGAATGAATATTTCTTAAAATGCTGTATTCCTTTAGGATAACTTCTAGAGACTTTAACTGCTTTAAAAATAATTTTTACCTGTTACTTTGTTGATTTACAATTTGTCTTTCTATAAGTCCCAGTCCTCTTCCACATGATTTTTAAAACAATATTTGTTGTGGCTAGAAGTGTTAACATAAGACCTACCGTCTACCAGATGTTTTTTTTAGTGTTTAATGTAGTATTGTTGGCAGTGCCGTACAGCAGATCTCCAGAGTTTATTCATCTTCCTTAACTGAGACTTTACACTCCTTGTTTAGTAACTCCGCATTTCCCATGACCCTAAACCTGGCCAACACCATTCCACCATTTGGTTATATGAATTTGACTACTTTAGATACTACATGTTAAGTGTATTCATGCAGTATTTCTCTTTCTGTGACTGGCTTGTTTCATTTAATGTTCTCAAGGGGTTCATCCATGTTGTTGCATATTGCAAAATTTCCTTTTCTCAAGGATAAATTGGATTCCATTGTATGTATAAACCACATATTCTTTCCCCATTCATATGTCGATGGGCATCTTGGTTGTTACCACCTCTTAGCTATTCAGAATCACGTTGCAGTGAACAATGGAGTGCAGGTGTCTCGTTGAGAGCCCGATTTTAGTCCTTTTGGGTCAATACCCACAAGTGTGGTTGCTGGATCATACGGTAGTTCTGCTGTTAGTGTTCTGAGGGAGCTCCCGTCCTTGCAAGCTTGGAAACCCTGCTTTCAGCTGCCCTACAAAAGCAGGTAAAAGGGGATCCTGCATCACTTCCAGTCAGTGTTCTTGATGCTTTCTGTTGTGCGTTTTCTAGATCAACTGGATGACTCTTCTGCAGCTATGTTATCAAGGATGACACCAAGCCCCACATTCGAATGTGAGTTTGAACAGACTTAGAACCTGGGCGTCCAACCAAATTGTGGATATTTTTACCCTCCTTGTGTTCCCCCATAGCTCCTTCCTCACAGGGGCTTTAGCTCCACTCTGGGGAGAAGTGGTAGATTTCTCTGGGTGTATGTGGGAAGCTTTTCCAATATTCCTTCTATCTGGACATCCCATAGACGGTCCCATGGGTACATATTGCCAGGAACCTGGGATAATAGGTAAAGTGAGAGAGATAGAAATACAGGGAGATTATAGTCTCCTTTGAGAGAAAGAGAGAGAGAGAGATGTTAGGCTCCTTTGAAAGAGGGAGAGTGTGAGTCTAGGCTTCGTAGGGAGAGAGATAAAGGGTGAGATGCTAGAATCCTTGGGGAGAGAGAGAGATATGCTAGGCTTCTTTGAGAGAGAGAGGGGGTAGAGAGATGCTGGTCTACTTTGAGAGAGAGAGGGGGTAATGGTTGGCTCCTTTGAGAGAGAGAGTGAGAGAGAGAGAATCTAGGCTCCTTTGAGAAAAGAGAGATATACAGAGACAGAGAGATGCTATGCTTCGAGAGAGAGAGGGATGCTAGTCTCTTTTGAAAGAGAGAGAGAGTTACATGCTAGTCTCCTTTCACAGAGAGTGAAACAGAGAGAGATGCACAGTGAGAGATGAGAGGCTCTTTTGTGAGAGAGAGAGAGGGATAATAGGCCACTCTGAGAGAGAGAGAGGGGGGTTGAGAGATTCTAGGTTCCTTAGAGAGTAAGAGAGATATACAGAGACAGAGAGATGCTAGGCTCCTTTGAGAGAGATGCTAGGCTCATTACAGAGAGAGACAGCGGGACAGTGAAGAGAGAGTATCTAGACTAATTTGAGAGAGAGAGAGAAAAGCTTGGCTTATTATAGAGAGAGAGACAGACAGAGATGCTATGCAACTCTTAGAGAGAGATTCTAGACTACTGTGAGAAAGAGAGAGAGATGCTAGACACCTTTGAGAGAAAGAGATAGATGCTAGGATCATTTGAGAAAGAGAGAGAGATACTAGACTCATTTGAGAGAGAGAGAGGGAGATACATGCTAGACAACTTAGAGAGAGAGATAGGCAGAGAGACACTGAGAGATGATAGGCCCCTTTGTGAGAAGGAGAGATAGAAAGACAGGGAGTTGCTAGGCTCCTTTGGGAGAGACAGAGAGAGAGATGATTGGCTTCTTTGAGAGATAGAGGGAGAGATATTCTAGGCTACTTTGAGAGAAAGAGAGATATACAGTAACAGAGATATGCTAGGCTCCTTCGAGAGAGAGAGACATTCTCGGCTCCTTTGAATGAGAGAGATAAAGGGATACATGCAAGGCTCCGTTGAGAGACACAGAGAGAGAGTGAGGGATGCTAGGCTCCTTTGAGAGAAAGAGAGAAAAAAGACGGAGATTCTAGTCTCCTTTGAGAAAAAGAGAGATAGTTAGACAGAGAGATGGTAAGCTCTTTTGAAAGAGAGAGTGTGATGCTAGTCTTCTTAGTGAGAGTGAGAAAGAGAGAGATGCTAGAATCCTTTGAGAGAGAGAGAGAGATGCTAGTCTCCCTTGAAAGAGAGCGAGTGTGATGGTAGGTATCTTATCGAGATGGAGAAAGATAGAGATCCTAGAATCCCTTTAGAGTGAGAGAGAAAGGGATTCTAGTACACTTTGACGGGGAGGGAGGGAGAGGGAGAGACAATTTACTCCTTGGAGAGAGAAAGAGTGAGAAGGTTGATACTGATGAGAGCGAGAGAGAGAGAGGGAGAGAAATGCTAAGCTGCTTCGAGACAAAGAGAGAGGGAGAGATAGAGATATGCTAGGCTACTTTGAGAGAGAGGGAGGGAGAGATATGCTAGGCTCCTTAGAGAGAGAAAGCGGGATAGATTTGCTAGGCTTCTTTGAGAGAGAGAGAGAGCCCGGGAGAGACAGAGAGAGAGATGCTAGGCTCCTTTTAGAGAAAGAAAGATATAGAGAGACAGAGAGACTCCAGGCTACTTTGATAGAGAGAGTGATGCTAGACTCCTTTGAAAGAGAGACAGAGAGAGATACATGCTAGGTTCCGTTGCGAGAGAGAGAGACAGACAGAGAGATGAAAGACTCGTTAGAGAGAGGGAGAGAGAGTGAGGGATGCTCGGCTCTTTTGAGAGAAAGAGGGAGGTAGAAAGGCAGGGTGATTGTAGGCTCCTTTGAGAGAGAGAGAGAGAGAGAGAGAGATGCAAATCTTCTTGAGAGAGAGGAAGAGAGAGAGATGCTTGGCTCCATTGAGAGAGAGAGATGCTGAGCTCCTTTGAGAGACAGAGATAGAGATGCTACTCTACTTTGAGAGTGAGAGACATAGGGATGCTAGACTCCTTTCAAAGAGAGATTTATATATGCAAGGATTCTTTGAGAGAGGCAGAGTGAGGGTGAGTGATTCTAGTCTCCTTTGAGAGAAAGAGAGAAAGGTAGAAAGAGAGATGCTGGGCAGATTTGAAAGAGAAAGAGTGTGATGCAAGGTCTCTTACGGAGACAGAGAAAGTGAGATGCTAATATCCTTTGATATATATATATATGTATATATATGTATATATACTATACTTCTTTGAGAGAGACAGAGAGAGAGGGAGAGAGATGCTAATCTACTTTAAGAGAGAGAGAGAGGGCTGGTAGGCTCCGTTGAGATAGAGATAGAGAGAGATGGTAGGCTTCTTTGAGAGGGAGAGTGAGAGAGAGAGTGTCTAGTCTGCTTTGGGAAGAAGAGAGAAATGTAGACGGATAGATATTAGGCTCCTTTGAAAGACAGACAGTGTGATGCTAGGCTTCTTAGGGAGAGAGAGAAAGAGAGCGATGCTAGAATCCTTTGAGAGAGAGAGAGAGATGCTAGGCTTCTTTGAGAGAGAGAGAGTCAGAGTGAGACAGAGAGATAGAGATTCTAAGTTCCTTTGAGAGAGTGAGAGCAATACACGCTGGCTCCTTGAGAGAGAGATAAACAGAGAGACAGAGAGAGAGGGAGAGAGAAGATAGGCTCCTTAGAGAGAGAGAGAGGTTGAGGGATGCTAGGCTCCTTTGAGAGAAATAGAGAGAGATAGAAAGACTGAGATTCTAGTCTATTTGAGAGAAAGAGGGAGAGATAGAGAGATGTTATGCTCCTTTGAAAGAGGGAGAGTGTGGTGCTAGGTTTCATAGGGAGAGAGAGAATTTGAGAGATGCTAGAATCTTAGAGAGAGAGAGAGAGAGAGAGAGAGAGAGAGATGCTAGGCTTCTCTGAGAGAGAGACAGAGTGAGACAGAGAGATAGAGATTCTGGGTTCCTTCGAGAGAGAGAGAGCAATACATGCTGGCTCTATAAGAGAGAGATATACAGAGAGAGACAGAGAGGATATAGGCTCCTTTGAGAGAGAGATGCTAGGATTCTTTGAGAGAATTAAGTAAAGAGAAAAAGTATGCAATTATACTGACTTTTATAATTACCTATAGAAGTACATTTACCAGTGTTTTCTATTTGTTTGGATTCAGATAGCTGTCTCATTTAATTTAATTATTCAGTCTGAAGAAATTCCTGTAGCATTTATATTCCTTGTGTAGGTGTAATTCACATGTCATACAGTTCATCCCCTTAAAATACACAATAGAGTGGTGGCTGGTATATTCGCAGAGCTGTGCCACCATTGCTACCATCAATTTTCAGATATTTTCATTATGACACAAGGGAGAACTGTCCCTAGCCGTAGGTAATCACGAATCTACTTTCTGTCCTGTAGGCTCGGCTCTTCTGGACATTTCCTATAAGTGAGAATCATACAATGTGTGAATCTTTGTGTTTTCCTCCAGTTAGCATGAAAACTTAGGGTTTCACCCATGTTGTGTGTATCAGAACTTCATATTTCTCATGGCTGAATAATTCTCTCCCTTTAATGTTCCTTGTAAGACATGTCAGCCAGCAACAAGTTTCCTCAGTTTCTATTTACCTAAGGATGTCTTTTTTCACCTTCATCTGTGAAAGGTAATTTGCTGGATATAAGATTCTTGTTTGAGTTTTTACTTCCAGCAATGAGAACATGTTGTCCCCACTGCCTTCCAACTGCTATCATGTCTGATGAGAAGTCAGCTGTTAAGCTTACTGGAGTGTACATGTATATCACGTTATTTTTCTCTTTTTGCCTATAAGATCTTTATCTTTGGCTTTAGGTATTTTGCCTATGATGTGCCCAGATGGAGTGCTCTTTGTGTGTATGCTACTTGGAATTTATAGAGTTTCTTGGATGTATGTATTGCTTTTTGGTCACATTTTGGGAATTTTCTGCCATTAAATACTTTAAATATTTTTCTGTTCCTTCCTCCAATCCTGCTTGTATTCGCATTGCACGTGTGGCTGCACTTATTGATGCCCCACATTTCTCTGTGGCTCTTCGTTTTGCTTCACTCATTAATTTTTCTCTCTTTTCTGCAATATCCATAGTCTCCATGGATCTCGCTTTAAGTTGGCTGCTGGTTACTTCTGCCAGCTCAAATCTACATTTTGGTTATGGTTCTTAACTCCAAGATTTCCATTTGGTTCTAAAAAAATACAATTTCTACCTCTCAATAGTATTCTCTCTTTGATGATCTTTTTTCACTGTACCTTCCTTTAGCTCTTTACGTATGAGAGCTGTGAGGAAAGGTACCCACTTTGTCCCTGCCTGCACCTCCCAGGAGTAGAGCACTCCAAGTAGAGCTTCTGATACACAGTGCATGGGTTTGGTAGGTAAGGTTACAAGTCATGCCTCAGATGCCACAAACTCACTATTCTTAACGACAAATACTCAGTTGTCCTGAATGAATATTTCTTAAAATGCTGTATACCTTTAGGATAACTTCTAGAGACTTTAACTGCTTTAAAAATAATTTTTACCTGTTACTTTGTTGATTTACAATTTGTCTTTCTAGAAGTCCCAGTCCTCTTCCACATGATTTTTAAACAATATTTGTTGTGGCTAGAAGAGTTAACATAAGACCTACCGTCTACCAGATGTTTTTTTTAGTGTTTAATGTAGTATTGTTGGCAGTGCCGTACAGCAGATCTCCAGAGTTTATTCATCTTCCTTAACTGAGACTTTACACTCCTTGTTTAGTAACTCCGCATTTCCCATGACCCTAACCCTGGCCAACACCATTCCACCATTTGGTTATATGAATTTGACTACTTTAGATACTACATGTTAAGTGTATTCATGCAGTATTTCTCTTTCTGTGACTGGCTTGTTTCATTTAATGTTCTCAAGGGGTTCATCCATGTTGTTGCATATTGCAAAATTTCCTTTTTTCAAGGATAAATTGGATTCCATTGTATGTATAAACCACATATTCTTTCCCCATTCATATGTCGATGGGCATCTTGGTTGTTACCACCTCTTAGCTATTCAGAATCACGTTGCAGTGAACAATGGAGTGCAGGTGTCTCGTTGAGAGCCCTATTTTAGTCCTTTTGGGTCAATACCCACAAGTGTGGTTGCTGGATCATACGGTAGTTCTGCTGTTAGTGTTCTGAGGGAGCTCCCGTCCTTGCAAGCTTGGAAACTCTGCTTTCTGCTGCTCTACAAAAGCAGGTAAAAGGGGATCCTGCATCACTTCCAGTCAGTGTTCTTGATGCTTTCTGTTGTGCGTTTTCTAGATCAACTGGATGACTCTTCTGGCAGCTATGTTATCAAGGATGACACCAAGCCCCACATTCGAATGTGAGTTTGAACAGACTTAGAACCTGGGCGTCCAACCAAAGTGTGGATATTTTTACCCTCCTTGTGTTCCCCCATAGCTCCTTCCTCACAGGGGCTTTAGCTCCACTCTGGGGAGAAGTGGTAGATTTCTCTGGGTGTATGTGGGAAGCTTTTCCAATATTCCTTCTATCTGGACATCCCATAGATGGTCCCATGGGGACATATTCCCAGGAACCTGGGATAATAGGTAAAGTGAGAGAGATAGAAATACAGGGAGATTATAGTCTCCTTTGAGAGAAAGAGAGAGAGAGAGATGTTAGGCTCCTTTGAAAGAGGGAGAGTGTGAGTCTAGGCTTCGTAGGGAGAGAGATAAAGGGTGAGATGCTAGAATCCTTGGAGAGAGAGAGAGATATGCTAGGCTTCTTTGAGAGAGAGAGGGGGTAGAGAGCTGCTGGTCTACTTTGAGAGAGAGAGGGTGTAATGGTTGGCTCCTTTGAGAGAGAGAGTGAGAGAGAGAGAGAATCTAGGCTCCTTTGAGAAAAGAGAGATATACAGAGACAGAGAGATGCTATGCTTCGCGAGAGAGAGTGATGCTAGTCTCTTTTGAAAGAGAGAGAGAGTTACATGCTAGTCTCCTTTCACAGAGAGAGAAACAGAGAGAGATGCACAGAGAGAGATGAGAGGCTCTTTTGTGAGAGAGAGAGAGGGATAATAGGCCACTCTGAGAGAGAGAGAGGGGGGTTGAGAGATTCTAGGTTCCTTAGAGAGTAAGAGAGATATACAGAGACAGAGAGATGCTAGGCTCCTTTGAGAGAGATGCTAGGCTCATTACAGAGAGAGACAGCGGGACAGTGAAGAGAGAGTATCTAGAATAATTTGAGAGAGAGAGAGAAAAGCTTGGCTTATTATAGAGAGAGAGACAGACAGAGATGCTATGCAACTCTCAGAGAGAGATTCTAGACTACTGTGAGAAAGAGAGAGAGATGCTAGACTCATTGTAGAGAGAGAGAGGGCGATACATGCTAGACAACTAAGAGAGAGAGATAGACAGAGAGACACTGAGAGATGATAGGCCCCTTTGTGAGCAGGAGAGATAGAAAGACAGGGAGATGCTAGGCTCCTTTGGGAGAGACAGAGAGAGAGATGATTGGCTTCTTTGAGAGAGAGAGGGAGAGATATTCTAGGCTACTTTGAGAGAAAGAGAGATATACAGTAACAGAGATATGCTAGACTCCTTCGAGTGAGAGAGACATGGTCGTCTCCTTTGAATGAGAGAGATAAAGGGATACATGCAAGGCTCCGTTGAGAAACACAGAGAGAGAGTGAGGGGTGCTAGGCTCCTTTGAGAGAAAGAGAGATAGTTAGACAGAGAGATGGTAAGCTCTTTTGAAAGAGAAAGAGTGTGATGCTAGTCTTCTTAGGGAGAGTGAGAAATAGAGAGATGCTAGAATCCTTTGAGAGAGAGAGAGAGATGCTAGTCTCCTTTGAAAGAGAGCGAGTGTGATGGTAGGTATCTTATCGAGATGGAGAAAGATAGAGATCCTAGAATCCCTTTAGAGAGAGAGAGAAAGGGATGCTAGTACACTTTGACGGGGAGGGAGGGAGAGGGAGAGACGATTTACTCCTTGGAGAGAGAAAGAGTGAGAAGGTTGACACTGTTGAGAGCGAGAGAGAGAGAGGGAGAGAAATGCTAAGCTGCTTCGAGACAAAGAGAGAGGGAGAGATAGAGATATGCTAGGCTACTTTGAGAGAGAGGGAGGGAGAGATATGCTAGGCTCCTTAGAGAGAGAAAGCGGGATAGATTTGCTAGGCTTCTTTGAGAGAGAGAGAGAGAGCCCGGGAGAGACAGAGAGAGAGATGCTAGGCTCCTTTTAGAGAAAGAAAGATATAGAGAGACAGAGAGACTCCAGGCTACTTTGATAGAGAGAGTGATGCTAGACTCCTTTGAAAGAGAGACAGAGAGAGATACATGCTAGATTCCGTTGCGAGAGAGAGAGACAGACAGAGAGATGAAAGACTCGTTAGAGAGAGGGAGAGAGAGTGAGGGACGCTCGGCTCTTTTGAGAGAAAGATGGAGATAGAAAGACAGGGAGATTGTAGGCTCCTTTGAGAGAGAGAGAGAGAGAGAGAGATGCAAATCTTCTTGAGAGAGAGGAAGAGAGAGAGATGCTTGGCTCCATTGAGAGAGAGAGATGCTGAGCTCCTTTGAGAGACAGAGAGAGTGATGCTACTCTACTTTGAGAGTGAGAGACATAGGGATGCTAGACTCCTTTCAGAGAGAGAGAGTTATATATGCAAGGATTCTTTGAGAGTGGCAGTGTGAGGGAGAGTGATTCTAGTCTCCTTTGAGAGAAAGAGAGAAAGGTAGAAAGAGAGACGCTGGGCAGATTTGAAAGAGAAAGAGTGTGATGCAAGGTCTCTTACGGAGACAGAGAAAGTGAGATGCTAATATCCTTTGATATATATATATGTATATATATGTATATATACTATACTTCTTTGAGAGAGAGAGAGAGAGAGGGAGAGAGATGCTATTCTACTTTAAGAGAGAGAGAGAGAGAGGGCTGGTAGGCTCCTTTGAGATAGAGAGAGAGAGAGATGGTAGGCTTCTTTGAGAGAGAGAGTGAGAGAGAGAGTGTCTAGTCTGCTTTGGGAGGAAGAGAGAAATGTAGACGGATAGATAATAGGCTCCTTTGAAAGACAGACAGTGTGATGCTAGGCTTCTTAGGGAGAGAGAGAAAGAGAGCGATGCTAGAATCCTTTGAGAGAGAGAGAGAGAGATGCTAGGCTTCTTTGAGAGAGAGAGAGTCAGAGTGAGACAGAGAGATAGAGATTCTAAGTTCCTTTGAGAGAGTGAGAGCAATACACGCTGGCTCCTTGAGAGAGAGATAAACAGAGAGACAGAGAGAGCGGGAGAGAGAAGATAGGCTCCTTAGAGAGAGAGAGAGGTTGAGGGATGCTAGGCTCCTTTGAGAGAAATAGAGAGAGATAGAAAGACTGAGATTCTAGTCTATTTGAGAGAAAGAGGGAGAGATAGAGAGATGTTATGCTCCTTTGAAAGAGGGAGAGTGTGGTGCTAGGCTTCTTAGGGAGATAGAGAATTTGAGAGATGCTAGAATCTTAGAGAGAGAGAGAGAGAGAGAGAGAGAGAGAGAGATGCTAGGCTTCTCTGAGAGACCGACAGAGTGAGACAGAGAGATAGAGATTCTGGGTTCCTTTGAGAGAGAGAGAGCAATACATGCTGGCTCTTTGAGAGAGAGATAAACAGAGAGAGACAGAGAGGATATAGGCTCCTTTGAGAGAGAGATGCTAGGATTCTTTGAGAGAATTAAGTAAAGAGAAAAAGTATGCAATTATACTGACTTTTATAATTACCTATAGAAGTACATTTCCCAGTGTTTTCTGTTTGTTTGGATTCAGATAGCTGTCTCATTTAATTTAATTATTCAGTCTGAAGAAATTCCTGTAGCATTTATATTCCTTGTGTAGGTGTAATTCACATGTCATACAATTCATCCCCTTAAAATACACAATAGAGTGGTGGCTGGTATATTCGCAGAGCTGTGCCACCATTGCTACCATCAATTTTCAGATATTTTCATTATGACACAAGGGAGAACTGTCCCTAGCCGTAGGTAATCACGAATCTACTTTCTGTCCTGTAGGCTCGGCTCTTCTGGACATTTCCTATAAGTGAGAATCATACAATGTGTGAATCTTTGTGTTTTCCTCCAGTTAGCATGAAAACTTAGGGTTTCACCCATGTTGTGTGTATCAGAACTTCATATTTCTCATGGCTGAATAATTCTCTCCCTTTAATGTTCCTTGTAAGATATGTCAGCTAGCAACAAGTTTCCTCAGTTTTTATTTACCTAAGGATGTCTTTTTTCACCTTCATCTGTGAAAGGTAATTTGCTGGATATAAGATTCTTGTTTGAGTTTTTACTTCCAGCAATGAGAACATGTTGTCCCCACTGCCTTCCAACTGCTATCATGTCTGATGAGAAGTCAGCTGTTAAGCTTACTGGAGTGTACATGTATATCACGTTATTTTTCCCTTTTTGCCTATAAGATCTTTATCTTTGGCTTTTGGTATTTTGCCTAAGAGGTGCCCAGATGGAGTGCTCTTTGTGTGTATGCTACTTGGAATTTATAGAGTTTCTTGGATGTATGTATTGCTTTTTGGTCACATTTTGGGAATTTTCTGCCATTAAATACTTTAAATATTTTTCTGTTCCTTTCTCCAAACCTGCTTGTATTCGCATTGCACGTGTGGCTGCACTTATTGATGCCCCACATTTCTCTGTGGCTCTTCGTTTTGCTTCACTCATTAATTTTTCTCTCTGTTCTGCAAAATCCATAGTCTCCATGGATCTCGCTTTAAGTTGGCTGCTGGTTACTTCTGCCAGCTCAAATCTACATTTTGGTTATGGTTCTTAACTCCAAGATTTCCATTTGGTTCTAAAAAAATACAATTTCTACCTCTCAATAGTATTCTCTCTTTGATGAGCTTTTTTCACTGTACCTTCCTTTAGCTCTTTACGTATGAGAGCTGTGAGGAAAGGTACCCACTTTGTCCCTGCCTGCACCTCCCAGGAGTAGAGCACTCCAAGTAGAGCTTCTGATACACAGTGCATGAGTTTGGTAGGTAAGGTTACAAGTCATGCCTCAGATGCCACAAACTCACTATTCTTACCGACAAATACTCAGTTGTCCTGAATGAATATTTCTTAAAATGCTGTATACCTTTAGGATAACTTCTAGAGACATTAACGGCTTTAAAAATAAATTTTACCTGTTACTTTGTTGATTTACAATTTGTCTTTCTAGAAGTCCCAGTCCTCTTCCACATGATTTTTAAACAATATTTGTTGTGGCTAGAAGAGTTAACATAAGACCTACCGTCTACCAGATGTTTTTTTTAGTGTTTAATGTAGTAATGTTGGCAATGCCGTACAGCAGATCTCCAGAGTTTATTCATCTTCCTTAACTGAGACTTTACACTCCTTGTTTAGTAACTCCGCATTTCCCATGACCCTAACCTTGGCCAACACCATTCCACCATTTGGTTATATGAATTTGACTACTTTAGATACTACATGTTAAGTGTATTCATGCAGTATTTCTCTTTCTGTGACTGGCTTGTTTCATTTAATGTTCTCAAGGGGTTCATCCATGTTGTTGCATATTGCAAAATTTCCTTTTTTCAAGGATAAATTGGATTCCATTGTATGTATAAACCACATATTCTTTCCCCATTCATATGTCGATGGGCATCTTGGTTGTTACCACCTCTTAGCTATTCAGAATCACGTTGCAGTGAACAATGGAGTGCAGGTGTCTCGTTGAGAGCCCTATTTTAGTCCTTTTGGGTCAATACCCACAAGTGTGGTTGCTGGATCATACGGTAGTTCTGCTGTTAGTGTTCTGAGGGAGCTCCCGTCCTTGCAAGCTTGGAAACCCTCCTTTCAGCTGCTCTACAAAAGCAGGTAAAAGGGGATCCTGCATCACTTCCAGTCAGTGTTCTTGATGCTTTCTGTTGTGCGTTTTCTAGATCAACTGGATGACACTTCTGGCAGCTATGTTATCAAGGATGACACCAAGCCCCACATTCGAATGTGAGTTTGAACAGACTTAGAACCTGAGCGTCCAACCAAAGTGTGGATATTTTTACTCTCCTTGTGTTCCCCCATAGCTCCTTCCTCACAGGGGCTTTAGCTCCACTCTGGGGAGAAGTGGTAGATTTCTCTGGGTGTATGTGGGAAGCTTTTCCAATATTCCTTCTATCTGGACATCCCATAGATGGTCCCATGGGGACATATTCCCAGGAACCTGGGATAATAGGTAGAGTGAGAGAGATAGAAATACAGGGAGATTATAGTCTCCTTTGAGAGAAAGAGAGAGAGAGAGATGTTAGGCTCCTTTGAAAGAGGGAGAGTGTGAGTCTAGGCTTCGTAGGGAGAGAGATAAAGGGTGAGATGCTAGAATCCTTGGACAGAGAGAGAGATATGCTAGGCTTCTTTGAGAGAGAGAGGGGGTAGAGAGATGCTGGTCTACTTTGAGAGAGAGAGAGTGGGTAATGGTTGGCGCCTTTGAGAGAGAGAGTGAGAGAGAGAGAGAATCTAGGCTCCTTTGAGAAAAGAGAGATATACAGAGACAGAGAGATGCTATGCTTCGAGATAGAGAGGGATGCTAGTCTCTTTTGAAAGAGAGAGAGAGTTACATGCTAGTCTCCTTTCACAGAGAGAGAAACAGAGAGAGATGCAGAGAGAGAGTTGAGAGGCTCTTTTGTGAGAGAGAGAGAGAGAGGGATAATAGGCCACTCTGAGAGAGAGAGAGGGGAGTTGAGAGATTCTAGGTTCCTTAGAGAGTAAGAGAGATATACAGAGACAGAGAGATGCTAGGCTCCTTTGAGAGAGATGCTAGGCTCATTACAGAGAGAGACAGCGGGACAGTGAAGAGAGAGTATCTAGAATAATTTGAGAGAGAGAGAGAAAAGCTTGGCTTATTATAGAGAGAGAGACAGACAGAGATGCTATGCAACTCTCAGAGAGAGATTCTAGACTACTGTGAGAAAGAGAGAGAGATGCTAGACTCATTGTAGAGAGAGAGAGGGCGATACATGCTAGACAACTAAGAGAGAGAGATAGACAGAGAGACACTGAGAGATGATAGGCCCCTTTGTGAGCAGGAGAGATAGAAAGACAGGGAGATGCTAGGCTCCTTTGGGAGAGACAGAGAGAGAGATGATTGGCTTCTTTGAGAGAGAGAGGGAGAGATATTCTAGGCTACTTTGAGAGAAAGAGAGATATACAGTAACAGAGATATGCTAGACTCCTTCGAGTGAGAGAGACATGGTCGTCTCCTTTGAATGAGAGAGATAAAGGGATACATGCAAGGCTCCGTTGAGAAACACAGAGAGAGAGTGAGGGGTGCTAGGCTCCTTTGAGAGAAAGAGAGATAGTTAGACAGAGAGATGGTAAGCTCTTTTGAAAGAGAAAGAGTGTGATGCTAGTCTTCTTAGGGAGAGTGAGAAATAGAGAGATGCTAGAATCCTTTGAGAGAGAGAGAGAGATGCTAGTCTCCTTTGAAAGAGAGCGAGTGTGATGGTAGGTATCTTATCGAGATGGAGAAAGATAGAGATCCTAGAATCCCTTTAGAGAGAGAGAGAAAGGGATGCTAGTACACTTTGACGGGGAGGGAGGGAGAGGGAGAGACGATTTACTCCTTGGAGAGAGAAAGAGTGAGAAGGTTGACACTGTTGAGAGCGAGAGAGAGAGAGGGAGAGAAATGCTAAGCTGCTTCGAGACAAAGAGAGAGGGAGAGATAGAGATATGCTAGGCTACTTTGAGAGAGAGGGAGGGAGAGATATGCTAGGCTCCTTAGAGAGAGAAAGAGGGATAGATTTGCTAGGCTTCTTTGAGAGAGAGAGAGAGAGCCCGGGAGAGACAGAGAGAGAGATGCTAGGCTCCTTTTAGAGAAAGAAAGATATAGAGAGACAGAGAGACTCCAGGCTACTTTGATAGAGAGAGTGATGCTAGACTCCTTTGAAAGAGAGACAGAGAGAGATACATGCTAGATTCCGTTGCGAGAGAGAGAGACAGACAGAGAGATGAAAGACTCGTTAGAGAGAGGGAGAGAGAGTGAGGGACGCTCGGCTCTTTTGAGAGAAAGATGGAGATAGAAAGACAGGGAGATTGTAGGCTCCTTTGAGAGAGAGAGAGAGAGAGAGAGATGCAAATCTTCTTGAGAGAGAGGAAGAGAGAGAGATGCTTGGCTCCATTGAGAGAGAGAGATGCTGAGCTCCTTTGAGAGACAGAGAGAGTGATGCTACTCTACTTTGAGAGTGAGAGACATAGGGATGCTAGACTCCTTTCAGAGAGAGAGAGTTATATATGCAAGGATTCTTTGAGAGTGGCAGTGTGAGGGAGAGTGATTCTAGTCTCCTTTGAGAGAAAGAGAGAAAGGTAGAAAGAGAGACGCTGGGCAGATTTGAAAGAGAAAGAGTGTGATGCAAGGTCTCTTACGGAGACAGAGAAAGTGAGATGCTAATATCCTTTGATATATATATATGTATATATATGTATATATACTATACTTCTTTGAGAGAGAGAGAGAGAGAGGGAGAGAGATGCTATTCTACTTTAAGAGAGAGAGAGAGAGAGGGCTGGTAGGCTCCTTTGAGATAGAGAGAGAGAGAGATGGTAGGCTTCTTTGAGAGAGAGAGTGAGAGAGAGAGTGTCTAGTCTGCTTTGGGAGGAAGAGAGAAATGTAGACGGATATATATTAGGCTCCTTTGAAAGACAGACAGTGTGATGCTAGGCTTCTTAGGGAGAGAGAGAAAGAGAGCGATGCTAGAATCCTTTGAGAGAGAGAGAGAGAGATGCTAGGCTTCTTTGAGAGAGAGAGAGTCAGAGTGAGACAGAGAGATAGAGATTCTAAGTTCCTTTGAGAGAGTGAGAGCAATACACGCTGGCTCCTTGAGAGAGAGATAAACAGAGAGACAGAGAGAGAGGGAGAGAGAAGATAGGCTCCTTAGAGAGAGAGAGAGGTTGAGGGATGCTAGGCTCCTTTGAGAGAAATAGAGAGAGATAGAAAGACTGAGATTCTAGTCTATTTGAGAGAAAGAGGGAGAGATAGAGAGATGTTATGCTCCTTTGAAAGAGGGAGAGTGTGGTGCTAGGCTTCTTAGGGAGATAGAGAATTTGAGAGATGCTAGAATCTTAGAGAGAGAGAGAGAGAGAGAGAGAGAGATGCTAGGCTTCTCTGAGAGACCGACAGAGTGAGACAGAGAGATAGAGATTCTGGGTTCCTTTGAGAGAGAGAGAGCAATACATGCTGGCTCTTTGAGAGAGAGATAAACAGAGAGAGACAGAGAGGATATAGGCTCCTTTGAGAGAGACATGCTAGGATTCTTTGAGAGAATTAAGTAAAGAGAAAAAGTATGCAATTATACTGACTTTTATAATTACCTATAGAAGTACATTTCCCAGTGTTTTCTGTTTGTTTGGATTCAGATAGCTGTCTCATTTAATTTAATTATTCAGTCTGAAGAAATTCCTGTAGCATTTATATTCCTTGTGTAGGTGTAATTCACATGTCATACAATTCATCCCCTTAAAATACACAATAGAGTGGTGGCTGGTATATTCGCAGAGCTGTGCCACCATTGCTACCATCAATTTTCAGATATTTTCATTATGACACAAGGGAGAACTGTCCCTAGCCGTAGGTAATCACGAATCTACTTTCTGTCCTGTAGGCTCGGCTCTTCTGGACATTTCCTATAAGTGAGAATCATACAATGTGTGAATCTTTGTGTTTTCCTCCAGTTAGCATGAAAACTTAGGGTTTCACCCATGTTGTGTGTATCAGAACTTCATATTTCTCATGGCTGAATAATTCTCTCCCTTTAATGTTCCTTGTAAGATATGTCAGCTAGCAACAAGTTTCCTCAGTTTTTATTTACCTAAGGATGTCTTTTTTCACCTTCATCTGTGAAAGGTAATTTGCTGGATATAAGATTCTTGTTTGAGTTTTTACTTCCAGCAATGAGAACATGTTGTCCCCACTGCCTTCCAACTGCTATCATGTCTGATGAGAAGTCAGCTGTTAAGCTTACTGGAGTGTACATGTATATCACGTTATTTTTCCCTTTTTGCCTATAAGATCTTTATCTTTGGCTTTTGGTATTTTGCCTAAGAGGTGCCCAGATGGAGTGCTCTTTGTGTGTATGCTACTTGGAATTTATAGAGTTTCTTGGATGTATGTATTGCTTTTTGGTCACATTTTGGGAATTTTCTGCCATTAAATACTTTAAATATTTTTCTGTTCCTTTCTCCAAACCTGCTTGTATTCGCATTGCACGTGTGGCTGCACTTATTGATGCCCCACATTTCTCTGTGGCTCTTCGTTTTGCTTCACTCATTAATTTTTCTCTCTGTTCTGCAAAATCCATAGTCTCCATGGATCTCGCTTTAAGTTGGCTGCTGGTTACTTCTGCCAGCTCAAATCTACATTTTGGTTATGGTTCTTAACTCCAAGATTTCCATTTGGTTCTAAAAAAATACAATTTCTACCTCTCAATAGTATTCTCTCTTTGATGAGCTTTTTTCACTGTACCTTCCTTTAGCTCTTTACGTATGAGAGCTGTGAGGAAAGGTACCCACTTTGTCCCTGCCTGCACCTCCCAGGAGTAGAGCACTCCAAGTAGAGCTTCTGATACACAGTGCATGAGTTTGGTAGGTAAGGTTACAAGTCATGCCTCAGATGCCACAAATTCACTATTCTTACCGACAAATACTCAGTTGTCCTGAATGAATATTTCTTAAAATGCTGTATACCTTTAGGATAACTTCTAGAGACATTAACGGCTTTAAAAATAAATTTTACCTGTTACTTTGTTGATTTACAATTTGTCTTTCTAGAAGTCCCAGTCCTCTTCCACATGATTTTTAAACAATATTTGTTGTGGCTAGAAGAGTTAACATAAGACCTACCGTCTACCAGATGTTTTTTTTAGTGTTTAATGTAGTAATGTTGGCAATGCCGTACAGCAGATCTCCAGAGTTTATTCATCTTCCTTAACTGAGACTTTACACTCCTTGTTTAGTAACTCCGCATTTCCCATGACCCTAACCTTGGCCAACACCATTCCACCATTTGGTTATATGAATTTGACTACTTTAGATACTACATGTTAAGTGTATTCATGCAGTATTTCTCTTTCTGTGACTGGCTTGTTTCATTTAATGTTCTCAAGGGGTTCATCCATGTTGTTGCATATTGCAAAATTTCCTTTTTTCAAGGATAAATTGGATTCCATTGTATGTATAAACCACATATTCTTTCCCCATTCATATGTCGATGGGCATCTTGGTTGTTACCACCTCTTAGCTATTCAGAATCACGTTGCAGTGAACAATGGAGTGCAGGTGTCTCGTTGAGAGCCCTATTTTAGTCCTTTTGGGTCAATACCCACAAGTGTGGTTGCTGGATCATACGGTAGTTCTGCTGTTAGTGTTCTGAGGGAGCTCCCGTCCTTGCAAGCTTGGAAACCCTCCTTTCAGCTGCTCTACAAAAGCAGGTAAAAGGGGATCCTGCATCACTTCCAGTCAGTGTTCTTGATGCTTTCTGTTGTGCGTTTTCTAGATCAACTGGATGACACTTCTGGCAGCTATGTTATCAAGGATGACACCAAGCCCCACATTCGAATGTGAGTTTGAACAGACTTAGAACCTGAGCGTCCAACCAAAGTGTGGATATTTTTACTCTCCTTGTGTTCCCCCATAGCTCCTTCCTCACAGGGGCTTTAGCTCCACTCTGGGGAGAAGTGGTAGATTTCTCTGGGTGTATGTGGGAAGCTTTTCTAATATTCCTTCTATCTGGACATCCCATAGATGGTCCCATGGGGACATATTCCCAGGAACCTGGGATAATAGGTAAAGTGAGAGAGATAGAAATACAGGGAGATTATAGTCTCCTTTGAGAGAAAGAGAGAGAGAGAGATGTTAGGCTCCTTTGAAAGAGGGAGAGTGTGAGTCTAGGCTTCGTAGGGAGAGAGATAAAGGGTGAGATGCTAGAATCCTTGGACAGAGAGAGAGATATGCTAGGCTTCTTTGAGAGAGAGAGGGGGTAGAGAGATGCTGGTCTACTTTGAGAGAGAGAGAGTGGGTAATGGTTGGCGCCTTTGAGAGAGAGAGTGAGAGAGAGAGAGAATCTAGGCTCCTTTGAGAAAAGAGAGATATACAGAGACAGAGAGATGCTATGCTTCGAGATAGAGAGGGATGCTAGTCTCTTTTGAAAGAGAGAGAGAGTTACATGCTAGTCTCCTTTCACAGAGAGAGAAACAGAGAGAGATGCAGAGAGAGAGTTGAGAGGCTCTTTTGTGAGAGAGAGAGAGAGAGAGGGATAATAGGCCACTCTGAGAGAGAGAGAGGGGAGTTGAGAGATTCTAGGTTCCTTAGAGAGTAAGAGAGATATACAGAGACAGAGAGATGCTAGGCTCCTTTGAGAGAGATGCTAGGCTCATTACAGAGAGAGACAGCGGGACAGTGAAGAGAGAGTATCTAGAATAATTTGAGACAGAGAGAGGAAAGCTTAGCTTATTATAGAGAGAGAGACAGACAGAGATGCTATGCAACTCTTAGAGAGAGATTCTAGACTACTGTGAGAAAGAGAGAGAGATGCTAGACACCTTTGAGAGAAAGAGATAGATGCTAGGATCATTTGAGAAAGAGAGAGAGATACTAGACTCATTTGAGAGAGAGTCAGAGGGAGATACATGCTAGACAACTTAGAGAGAGAGATAGACAGAGAGACACTGAGAGATGATAGGCCCCTTTGTGAGAAGGAGAGATAGAAAGACAGGGAGTTGCTAGGCTCCTTTGGGAGAGACAGAGAGAGAGATGATTGGCTTCTTTGAGAGAGAGAGGGAGAGATATTCTAGGCTACTTTGAGAGAAAAAGAGATATACAGTAACAGAGATATGCTAGGCTCCTTCGAGTGAGAGAGACATGCTCGGCTCCTTTGAATGAGAGAGATAAAGGGATACATGCAAGGCTCCGTTGAGAGACACAGAGAGAGAGTGAGGGATGCTAGGCTCCTTTGAGAGAAAGAGAGAAAAAAGACGGAGATTCTAGTCTCCTTTGAGAAAAAGAGAGATAGTTAGACAGAGAGATGGTAAGCTCTTTTGAAAGAGAGAGTGTGATGCTAGTCTTCTTAGTGAGAGTGATAAAGAGAGAGATGCTAGAATCCTTTGAGAGAGAGAGAGAGAGATGCTAGTCTCCTTTGAAAGAGAGCGAGTGTGATGGTAGGTATCTTATCGAGATGGAGAAAGATAGAGATCCTAGAATCCCTTTAGAGAGAGAGAGAAAGGTATGCTAGTACACTTTGACGGGGAGGGAGGGAGAGGGAGAGACGATTTACTCCTTGGAGAGAGAAAGAGTGAGAAGGTTGACACTGTTGAGAGCGAGAGAGAGAGAGGGAGAGAAATGCTAAGCTGCTTCGAGACAAAGAGAGAGGGAGAGATAGAGATATGCTAGGCTACATTGAGAGAGAGGGAGGGAGAGATATGCTAGGCTCCTTAGAGAGAGAAAGCGGGATAGATTTGCTAGGCTTCTTTGAGAGAGAGAGAGAGAGCCCGGGAGAGACAGAGAGAGAGATGCTAGGCTCCTTTTAGAGAAAGAAAGATATAGAGAGACAGAGAGACTCCAGGCTACTTTGATAGAGAGAGTGATGCTAGACTCCTTTGAAAGAGAGACAGAGAGAGATACATGCTAGGTTCCGTTGCGAGAGAGAGAGACAGACAGAGAGAGATGAAAGACTCGTTAGAGAGAGGGAGAGAGAGTGAGGGATGCTCGGCTCTTTTGAGAGAAAGAGGGAGATAGAAAGACAGGGAGATTGTAGGCTCCTTTGAGAGAGAGAGAGAGAGAGAGAGAGATGCAAATCTTCTTGAGAGAGAGGAAGAGAGAGAGATGCTTGGCTCCATTGAGAGAGAGAGATGCTAAGCTCCTTTGAGTGACAGAGAGAGAGATGCTACTATACTTTGAGAGTGAGAGACATAGGGATGTTAGACACCTTTCAGAGAGAGAGAGTTATATATGCAAGGATTCTTTGAGAGAGGCAGAGTGAGGGAGAGTGATTCTAGTCTCCTTTGAGAGAAAGAGAGAGAGGTAGAAAGAGAGATGCTAGGCAGATTTGAAAGAGAAAGAGTGTGATGCAACGTCTCTTACGGAGACAGAGAAAGTGAGATGTTAATATACTTTTATATAGATATATATGTACATATATGTATATATAGTATACTTCTTTGAGAGAGACAGAGAGAGAGGGAGAGAGATGCTATTCTACTTTAAGAGAGAGAGAGGGAGGGCTGGTAGGCTCCTTTGAGATAGAGATAGAGAGAGATGGTAGGCTTCTTTGAGAGAGAGAGTGAGAGAGAGTGTGTCTAGTCTGCTTTGGGAGGAAGAGAGAGATGTAGACGGATATATATTAGGCTCCTTTGAAAGAGGGAGAGTGTGATGCTAGGCTTCGCAGAGAGAGAGAGAATTTGAGAGATCCTAGAAACTTTATAGAGAGACAGAGATGCTAGGCTTCTCTGAGAGAGAGACACAGATTGAGACAGAGAGATAGAGATTCTGGGTTCCTTTGAGAGAGAGAGAGCAGTACACGCTGGCTCCTTAAGAGAGAGATAAACAGAGAGACATAGAGAGAGAGAAGATAGGCTCCTTTGAGAGAGAGACAGGTTGAGGGATGCTAGGCTCCTTTGAGAGAAAGAGAGAGAGATAGAAAGACGGAGATTCTAGTCTATTTGAGAGAACGAGGGAGAGAGAGAGAGATGTTAGGCTCCTTTGAAAGAGGGAGAGTGTTGTGCTAGGCTTCTTAGGGAGAGAGGAATTTGAGAGATGCTCGAAACCTTAGAGAGAGAGAGAAAGAGAGAGATGCTAGGATTCTCTGAGAGAGAGACAGAGTGAGACAGAGAGATAGAGATTCTGGGTTCCTTTGAGAGAGAGAGAGTAATACACGCTGGCTCGTTGAGAGAGAGATAAACAGAGAGTGACAGAGAGGATATAGGCTCCTTTGAGAGAGAGATGCTAGGATTCTTTGAGAGATTTAAGTACAGAGAAAAAGTATGCAATTATACTGAGTTTTATAATTACCTATAGAAGTACATTTACCAGTGTTTTCTGTTTGTTTGGATTCAGATAGCTGTCTCATTTAATTTAATTTTTCAGTCTGAAGAAATTCCTGTAGCATTTATTTTCATTGTGTAGGTGTAATTCACATGTCATACAATTCATCCCCTTAAAATACACAATAGAGTGGTGGCTGGTATATTCACAGAGCTGTGCCACCATTGCTACCATCAATTTTCAGATATTTTCATTATGACACAACGGAGAACTGTCCCTAGCCGTAGGTAATCACGAATGTACTTTCTGACCTGTAGGCTCGGCTCTTCTGGACATTTCCTATAAGTGAGAATCATACAATGTGTGATTCTTTGTGTTTTCCTCCATTTAGCATGAAAACTTAGGGTTTCACCCATGTTGTGTGTATCAGAAATTCATTATTTCTCATGGCTGAATAATTCTCTCCCTTTAATGTTCCTTGTAAGACATGTCAGCTAGCAACAAGATTCCTCAGTTTTTATTTACCTAAGGGTGTCTGTTTTCACCTTCATCTGTGAAAGGTAATTTGCTGGATATAAGATTCTTGTTTGAGTTTTTACTTCCAGAATTGAGAACATGTTGTCCCCACTGCTTTCCAACTGCTATCATGTCTGATGAGAAGTCAGCTGTTAATCGTACTGGAGTTTACGTGTGTATCACGTTATTTTTCTCTTTTTGCCTTCAAGATCTTTATCTTTGGCTTTCGGTATTTTGCCTATGATGTGCCCAGATGGAGAGCTCTTTGTGTTTATGCTACTTTGAATTTATAGAGTTTCTTGGATGTATGTATTGCTTTTTGGTCACATTTTGGGAATTTTCTGCCATTAAATACTTTAAATATTTTTCTGTTCCTTTCTCCAATCCTGCTTGTATTCGCATTACACGTGTGGCTGCACTTATTGACGCCCCACATTTCTCTGTGGCTCTTCGTTTTCCTTCATTCATTATTTTTTTTCTCTGTTCTGCAAAATCCATAATCTACATGGATCTCGCTTTAAGTTGGCTGCTGGTTACTTCTGCCAGCTCAAATCTACATTTTGGTTATGGTTCTTAACTCCAAGATTTCCATTTGGTTCTAAAAAAATACAATTTCTTCCTCTCAATAGTATTCTCTCTTTGATGAGCTTTTTTCACTGTACCTTCCTTTAGCTCTTTACGTATGAGAGCTGTGAGGAAAGGTACCCACTATGTCCCTGCCTGCACCTCCCAGGAGTAGAGCACTCCAAGTGGAGCTTCTGATACACAGGGCATGGGTTTGGTAGGTAAGGGAACAAGTCATGGCTCAGATGCCACAAACTCACTATTCTTACCGACAAATACTCAGTTGTCCTGAATGAATATTTCTTAAAATGCTGTATACCTTTATATAACTTCTAGAGACTTTAACTGCTTTAAAAATAATTTTTACCTGTTACTTTGTTGATTTACAATTTGTCTTTCTAGAAGTCCCAGTCCTCTTCCACATGATTTTTTAACAATATTTGTTGTGGCTAGAAGAGTTAACGTAAGACCTACCGTCTAACAGATGTTTTAAGTGTTTAATGTAGTATTTTTGGCAGTGCCGTACAGCAGATCTCCAGAGTTTATTCATCTTCCTTAACTGAGACTTTACACTCCTTGTTTAGTAACTCCCCATTTCTCATGACCCTTACCCTGGCCAACACCTTTCCACCCATTTGGTTATACGGATTTGACTACTTTAGATACTACATGTTAAGTGTATTCATGCAGTATTTCTCTTTCTGTGACTGGCTTGTTTCATTTAATGTTCTCAAGGGGTTCATCCATGTTGTTGCATATTGCAAAATTTCCTTTTTCCAAGGCTAAGTTGGATTGCATTGTATGTATAAACCACATATTCTTTCCCCATTCATATGTCGATGGGCATCTTGGTTGTTACCACCTCTTAGCTATTCAGAATCACGTTGCAGTGAACAATGGAGTGCAGGTGTCTCGTTGAGAGCCCGATTTTAGTCCTTTTGGGTCAATACCCACAAGTGTGGTTGCTGGATCATACGGTAGTTCTGCTTTTAGTGTTCTGAGGAGCTCCCGTCCTTGCAAGCTTGGAAACCCTGCTTTCAGCTGCTCTACAAAAGCAGGTAAAAGGGGATCCTGCATCACTTCCATTCAGTGTTCTTGATGCTTTCTGTTGTGCGTTTTCTAGATCAACTGGATGACTCTTCTGGCAGCTATATTATCAAGGATGACACCAAGCCCCACATTCGATTGTGAGTTTGAACAGACTTAGAACCTGGGCGTCCAACCAAAGTGTGGATATTTTTACCCTCCTTGTGTTCCCCCATAGCTCCTTCCTCACAGGGGCATTAGCTCCACTCTGGGGGAGAAGTGGTAGATTTCTCTGGGTGTATGTCGAAGCTTTTCCATTATTCCTTCTATATGGACATCCCATAGATGGTCCCATGGGGACAAATTCCCAGGACCCGGGGGTAATAAGTAAAGTGAGAGAGATAGAAAGACAGGGAGATTATAATCTCCTTTGAGAGAAAGAGAGAGAGAGAGATGTTAGGCTCCTTTGAAAGAAGGAGAGTGTGATGCTAGGCTTCTTAGGGAGAGAGAGAAAGGGTGAGATGCTAGAATCCTTGGAGAGAGAGAGAGATATGCTAGGCTTCCTTGAGAGAGAGAGGGGGGAGAGAGATGCTAGTCTACTGTGAGAGAGAGAGGGGGGTGATGGTAGGCTCCTTTGAGACAGAGAGTGAGAGAGAGAGAGATTCTAGGCTCCTTTGAGAGAAAGAGAGATATACAGAGACAGAGAGATGATAGGCTCCTTTGAGAGAGAGATAGAGAAAGAGAGATATTCTAGGTTCCTTTAAGAGAAAGAGAGATATACAGAGACAGAGAGATGCTATGCTTCGAGAGAGAGAGGTATGCTAGTCTCTTTTGAAAGAGAGAGAGTTACATTCTAGTCCCCTTTCACAGAGAGAGAAACAGAGAGAGATGGACAGAGAGATGAGAGGCTCTTTTGTGAGAGAGAGAGAGAGGGATAATATGCCACTCTGAGAGAAAGAGAGAGAGGGGTTGAGAGATTCTAGGCTCCTTAGAGAGAAAGAGAGATATACAGAGACAGAGAGATGCTAGACTCCTTTGAGAGAGATGCTAGGCTCATTACAGAGAGAGACAGAGGGACTGTGAAGAGAGAGTATCTAGACTAATTTTAGAGAGATAGATGCTAGGCTAATTAGAGAGAGAGAGACAGACAGAGATGCTATGCAATTCTTAGAGAGAGATTCTAGACTACTGTGAGATAGAGAGAGAGATGCTAGACACCTTTGAGAGAAAGAGATAGATGCTTGGATCATTTGAGAAAGAGAGAGATACTAGACTCATTTGAGAGAGAGAGAGGGAGATATATGCTAGACTCCTTAGAGAGAGAGATAGACAGAGAGAGAGTGAGAGATGATAGGCCCCTTTGTGGGAAGGAGAGATAGAAAGACAGGGAATTGCTAGGCTCCTATGGGAGAGAAAGACAGAGAGATGCTTGGCTTCTTTGAGAGAGAGAGGGAGATATATTCTAGGCTACTTTGAGAGAAAGAGAGATATACAGTAACAGAGATATGGTAGGCTCCTTGGAGAGAGAGAGACATGCTCGGCTCCTCTGAATGAGAGAGATAAAGGGATACATGCAAGGCTCCGATGAGAGACACAGAGTGAGAGTGAGGGATGCTAGGCTCCTTTGAGAGAAAGAGAGAAAAATGACAGAGATCTAGTCTCCTTTGAGAAAAAGAGAGATAGTTAGACAGAGAGATGGTAAGCTCTTTTGAAAGAGAGAGAGTGTGATGCTAGGCTTCTTAGGGAGAGAGAGAAAGAGAGAGATGCTAGAATCCTTTGAGAGAGAGAGAGAGACATGCTAGTCTCCTTTGAAAGTGATCGAGTGCGATGGTAGGATTCTTAGCGAGAGGGAGAAGGAGAGAGATCCTAGAATCCCTTTAGAGAGAGAGAGAAAGGCATGCTAGTACACTTTAAGAGGGAGGGAGGGAGAGGGAGAGACGATTATCTCCTTGGAGAGAGAGAGGTGAGATGGTTGACACTGTTGAGAGCGAGAGAGAGAAAGGGAGAGAAATGCTAAGCTGCTTCGAGACAAAGAGAGAGGGAGAGATAGAGATATGCTAGGCTACTTTGAGAGAGAGGGAGGGAGAGATATGCTAGGCTCCTTAGAGAGAGAAAGAGGGATAGATTTGCTAGGCTTCTTTGAGAGAGAGAGAGAGAGCCCGGGAGAGACAGAGAGAGAGATGCTAGGCTCCTTTTAGAGAAAGAAAGATATAGAGAGACAGAGATACTCCAGGCTACTTTGATAGAGAGAGTGATGCTAGACTCCTTTGAAAGAGAGACAGAGAGAGATACATGCTAGGTTCGTTGGGAGAGAGAGAGACAGAAAGAGAGAGATGAAAGACTCGTTAGAGAGAGGGAGAGAAATTGAGGGAAGCTCGGCTCTTTTGAGAGAAAGAGGGAGATAGAAAGACAGGGAGATTGTAGGCTCCTTTGAGAGAGAGAGAGAGAGATGCAAAGCTACTTGAGAGAGAGGGAGAGAGAGATGCTTGGCTCCATTGAGAGAGAGAGAGATGCTAAGCTCCTTTGAGAGACAGAGAGAGATAAATGCTACTCCTCTTTGAGAGTGAGAGACATAGGGATGCTAGACTCCTTTCAGAGAGAGACAGTTATATATGCAAGGATTGTTTGAGAGAGGCAGAGGGAGGGAAAGTGATTCTAGTCTCCTTTGAGAGAAAGAGAGAGAGGTAGAAAGAGAGATGCTAGGCAGACATGAAAGAGAGAGAGTGTGATGCAAGGTCGCTTAAGGAGACAGAGAAAGTGAGATGCTAATATTCTTTGATATATATATGTGTGTGTATATATATATATATATATATATATATATATATATATATATATATATATATATATATATGCTATAATTCTTTAAGAGAGACAGAGAGACAGGGAGAGAGATGCTATTCTACTTTAAGAGAGAGAGTGAGAGAGGGCTGGTAGGGTCCTTTGAGATAGAGAGAGAGAGATCGTAGGCTTCTTTGAGAGAGAGAGTGAGAGAGAGAGTGTCTAGTCTGCTTTGGGAGGAGGAGAGAGATGTAGACGGATAGATATTAGGCTCCTTTGAAAGACAGACAGTGTGATGCTAGGCTTCTTAGGGAGAGAGAGAAAGAGAGTGATGCTAGAATCCTTTGAGAGAGAGAGAGAGATGCTAGACTTCGTTGAGAGAGAGAGAGTCAGAGTGAGACAGAGAGATAGAGATTCTAGGATCCTTTGAGAGAGTGAGAGCAATACACGCTGGCTCCTTGAGAGAGAGATAAACAGAGAGACAGAGAGAGAGGGAGAGAGAAGATAGGCTCCTTAGAGAGAGAGAGAGGTTGAAGGATGCTAGGCTCCTTTGAGAGAAAGAGAGAGAGATAGAAAGACAGGAAGATTCCAGTCTGAGACAAAGAGGGAGAGATAGAGAGATGTTAGGCTCCTTTGAAAGAGGGAGAGTGTTGTGCTAGGCTTCTTAGGGAGAGAGGGAATTTGAGAGATGCTCGAAACCTTAGAGAGAGAGAGAAAGAGAGAGATGCTAGGCTTCTCTGAGAAATAGACAGAGTGAGACAGAGAGATAGAGATTCTGCGTTCCTTTGAGAGAGAGGGAGCAATACACGCTGGCTCTTTGAGAGAGAGATAAACAGAGAGAGACAGAGAGGATATAGGCCCCTTTTAGAGAGAGATGCTAGGATTCTTTGAGAGATTTAAGTACAGAGAAAAAGTATGCAATTATACTGACTTTTATAATTACCTATAGAAGTACATTTCCCAGTGTTTTCTGTTTGTTTGGATTCAGATAGCTGTCTCATTTAATTTAATTTTTCAGTCTGAAGAAATTTCTGTAGCATGTATTTTCATTGTGTAGGTGTAATTCACATGTCATACAATTCATCCCCTTAAAATACACAATAGAGTGGTGGCTGGTATATTCACAGAGCTGTGCCACCATTGCTACCATCAATTTTCAGATATTTTCATTATGACACAAGGGAGAACTGTCCCTAGCCGTAGGTAATCACGAATGTACTTTATGACCTGTAGGCTCGGCTCTTCTGGACATTTCCTATAAGTGAGAATCATACAATGTGTGATTCTTTGTGTTTTCCTCCAGTTAGCATGAAAACTTAGGGTTTCACCCATGTTGTGTGTATCAGAACTTCATTATTTCTCATGGCTGAATAATTCCCTCCATTTAATGTTCCTTGTAAGACATGTCAGCTAGCAACAAGTTTCCTCAGTTTTTATTTACCTAAGGGTGTCTTTTTTCACCTTCATCTATGAAAGGTAATTTGCTGGATATAAGATTCTTGTTTGAGTTTTTACTTCCAGCAATGAGAACATGTTGTCCCCACTGCCTTCCAACTGCTATCATGTCTGATGAGAAGTCAGCTGTTAATCGTACTGGAGTGTACACGTATATCACGTTATTTTTCTCTTTTTGCCTTCAAGATCTTTATCTTTGGCTTTCGGTATTTTGCCTATGATGTGCCCAGATGGAGAGCTCTTTGTGTTTATGCTACTTTTAATTTATAGTGTTTCTTGGATGTATGTATTGTTTTTGGTCACATTTTGGGAATTTTCTGCCATTAAATACTTTAAATATTTTTCTGTTCCTTTCTCCAATCCTGCTTGTATTCGCATTACACGTGTGGCTGCACTTATTGATGCCCCACATATCTCTGTGGCTCTTCGTTTTCCTTCATTCATTAATTTTTCTCTCTGTTTTGCAAAATCCATAATCTACATGGATCTCGCTTTAAGTTGGCTGCTGGTTACTTCTGCCAGCTCAAATCTACATTTTGGTTATGGTTCTTAACTCCAAGATTTCCATTTGGTTCTAAAAAAATAAAATTTCTACCTCTCAATAGTATTCTCTCTTTGATGAGCTTTTTTTCACTGTACCTTCCTTTAGCTCTTTACGTATGAGAGCTGTGAGGAAAGGTACCCACTATGTCCCTGCCTGCACCTCCCAGGAGTAGAGCACTCCAAGTAGAGCTTCTGATACACAGGGCATGGGTTTGGTAGGTAAGGGAACAAGTCATGGCTCAGATGCCACAAACTCACTATTCTTACCGACAAATACTCAGTTGTCCTGAATGAATATTTCTTAAAATGCTGTATACCTTTATATAACTTCTAGAGACTTTAACTGCTTTAAAAAAAATTTTTACCTGTTACTTTGTTGATTTACAATTTGTCTTTCTAGAAGTCCCAGTCCTCTTCCACATGATTTTTTAACAAAATTTGCTGTGGCTAGAAGAGTTAATGCAAGACCTACCGTCTAACAGATGTTTTAAGTGTTTAATGTAGTATTGTTGGCAGTGCCATACAGCAGATCTGCAGAGTTTATTCATCTTCCTTAACTGAGACTTTACACTCCTTGTTTAGTAACTCCCCATTTCCCATGACCCTAACCCTGGCCAACACCATTCCACCATTTTTTATAGGGATTTGACTACTTTAGATACTACATGTTAAGTGTATTCATGCAGTATTTCTCTTTCTGTGACTGGCTTGTTTCATTTAATGTTCTCAAGGGGTTCATCCATGTTGTTGCATATTGCAAAATTTCCTTTTTCCAAGGCTAAGTTGGATTGCATTGTATGCATTAACCACATATTCTTTCCCCATTCATATGTCGATTGGCATCTTGGTTGTTACCACCTCTTAGCTATTCAGAATGACGTTGCTGTGAACAATGGAGTGCAGGTGTCTCGTTGAGAGCCCGATTTTAGACCTTTTGGGTCAATTCCCACAAGTGTGGTTGCTGGATTATACGGTAGTTCTGCTGTTAGTGTTCTGAGGGAGCTCCCGTCCTTGCAAGCTTGGAAACCCTGCTTTCAGCTGCTCTACAAAAGCAGGTAAAAGGGGATCCTGCATCACTTCCAGTCAGTGTTCTTGATGCTTTCTGTTGTGCGTTTTCTAGATCAACTGGATGACTCTTCTGGCAGCTATGTTATCAAGGATGACACCAAGCCCCACATTCGATTGTGAGTTTGAACAGACTTAGAACCTGGGCGTCCAACCAAAGTGTGGATATTTTTACCCTCCTTGTGTTCCCCCATAGCTCCTTCCTCACAGGGCATTAGCTCCACTCTGGGGGAGAAGTGGTAGATTTCTCTGGGTGTATGTGGGAAGCTTTTCCATTATTCCTTCTATCTGGACATCCCATAGATGGTCCCATGGGGACAATTTCCCAGGACCCGGGGTAATAGGTAAAGTGAGAGAGATAGAAAGACAGGGAGATTAGAGTCTCCTTTGAGAGAAAGAGAGAGAGAGGCATGTTAGGCTCTTTTGAAAGAGGGAGAGTGTGATGCTAGGCTTCTTAGGGAGAGAGAGAAAGGGTGAGATGCTAGAATCCTTGGAGAGAGAGAGAGAGATATGCTAGGCTTCCTTGAGAGAGAGAGGGGGGGAGAGATGCTAGTCTACTTTGAGAGAGAGAGGGGGGTAATGGTAGTCTCCTTTGAGAGATAGAGAGAGAAGGAGAGAGATTCTAGGTTCCATTAAGAGAAAGAGAGATATACAGAGACAGAGAGATGCTATGCTTCGAGAGAGAGAGGGATGCTAGTCTCCTTTGAAAGAGAGAGAGTTACATTCTAGTCTCCTTTCACAGAGAGAGAAACAGAGAGAGATGGACAGAGAGAGAGATGATAGGCTCCTTTGTGAGAGAGAGAGAGGGGAAATAGGCCACTCTGAGAGAAAGAGAGAGTGGGGTTGAGAGATTCCAGGTTCCTTATAGCGAAAGAGAGATATACAGAGACAGAGAGATGCTAGACTCCTTTGAGAGAGATGCTAGGCTCATTACAGAGAGAGACAGAGGGACTGTGAAGAGAGAGTATCTAGACTAATTTGAGACAGAGGGATGCTAGGCTATTTAGAGAGAGAGACAGACAGAGATGCTATGCAACTCTTAGAGAGAGATTCTAGACTACTGTGAGAAAGAGAGAGAGATGCTAGACACCTTTGAGAGAAAGAGATAGATGCTTGTATCATTTGAGAAAAAGAGAGATACTAGACTCATTTGAGAGAGAGAGAGGGAGATACATGCTAGACTCCTTAGAGAGAGAGATAGACAGAGAGAGAGTGAGAGATGATAGGCCCCTTTGTGAGAAGGAGAGATAGAAAGACAGGGAATTGCTAGGCTCCTATGGGAGAGAAAGACAGAGAGACGCTTGGCTTCTTTGAGAGAGAGAGGGAGAGATATTCTAGGCTTCTTTGAGAGAAAGAGAGATATACAGTAACAGAGATATGGTAGGCTCCTTGGAGAGAGAGAGACATGCTCGGCTCCTCTGAATGAGAGAGATAAAGGGATACATGCAAGGCTCCGATGAGAGACACAGAGTGAGAGTGAGGGATGCTAGGCTCCTTTGAGAGAAAGAGAGAAAAATGACAGAGATCTAGTCTCCATTGAGAAAAAGAGAGATAGTTAGACAGAGAGATGGTAAGCTCTTTTTAAAGAGAGAGAGTGTGATGCTAGGCTTCTTAGGGAGAGAGAGAAAGAGAGAGATGCTGGAATCCTTTGAGAGAGAGAGAGAGAGATGCTAGTCTCCTTTGAAAGTGATCGAGTGCGATGGTAGGTTTCTTAGCGAGAGGGAGAAGGAGAGAGATCCTAGAATCCCTTTAGAGAGAGAGAGAAATGCATGCTAGTACACTTTAAGAGGGAGGGAGGGAGAGGGAGAGACGATTTGCTCCTTGGAGAGAGAGAGGTGAGATGGTTGACACTGTTGAGAGCGAGAGAGAGAAAGGGAGAGAAATGCTAAGCTGCTTCGAGACAAAGAGAGAGGGAGAGATAGAGATATGCTAGGCTACTTTGAGAGAGAGGGAGGGAGAGATATGCTAGGCTCCTTAGAGAGAGAAAGAGGGATAGATTTGCTAGGCTTCTTTGAGAGAGAGAGAGAGAGCCCGGGAGAGACAGAGAGAGAGATGCTAGGCTCCTTTTAGAGAAAGAAAGATATAGAGAGACAGAGAGACTCCAGGCTACTTTGATAGAGAGAGTGATGCTAGACTCCTTTGAATGAGAGACAGAGAGAGATACATGCTAGGTTCGTTGGGAGAGAGAGAGACAGACAGAGAGATGAAAGATTCGTTAGAGAGAGGGAGAGAAAGTGAGGGAAGCTCGGCTCTTTTGAGAGAAAGAGGGAGATAGAAAGACAGGGAGATTGTAGGCTCCTTTGAGAGAGAGAGAGAGAGATGCAAAGCTACTTGAGAGAGAGGGAGAGATAGATGCTTGGCTCCATTGAGAGAGAGAGAGATGCTAAGCTCCTTTGAGAGACAGAGAGAGATAAATGCTACTCCTCTTTGAGAGTGAGAGACATAGGGATGCTAGACTCCTTTCAGAGAGAGAGAGTTATATATGCAAGGATTGTTTGAGAGAGGCAGAGTGAGGGAGAGTGATTCTAGTCTCCTTTGAGAGAAAGAGAGAGAGGTAGAAACAGATATGCTAGGCAGACATGAAAGAGAGAGAGTGTGATGCAAGGTCGCTTAAGGAGACAGAGAAAGTGAGATGCTAATATTCTTTGATATATATATGTATATATATATATATATATATATGCTATACTTCTTTAAGAGAGACAGAGAGACAGGGAGAGAGATGCTATTCTACTTTAAGAGAGAGAGAGAGAGAGAGAGGGCTGGTAGGGTCCTTTGAGATAGAGAGAGAGAGATGGTAGTCTTCTTTGAGAGAGAGAGTGAGAGAGAGAGTGTCTAGTCTGCTTTGGGAGGAGGAGAGAGATGTAGACGGATAGATATTAGGCTCTTTTGAAAGACAGACAGTGTGATGCTAGGCTTCTTAGGGAGAGAGAGAAAGAGTGTGATGCTAGAATCCTTTGAGAGAGAGAGAGAGATGCTAGACTTCGTTGAGAGAGAGAGAGTCAGAGTGAGACAGAGAGATAGAGATTCTAGGATCCTTTGAGAGAGTGAGAGCAATACATGCTGGCTCCTTGAGAGAGAGATTAACAGAGAGAGAGAGAGAGAGAGAGAGAGAGAAGATAGGCTCCTTTGAGAGAGAGAGAGGTTGAGGAATGCTAGGCTCCTTTGAGAGAAAGAGAGAGAGATAGAAAGACAGGAAGATTCCAGTCTGAGAGAAAGAGGGAGAGATAGAGAGATGTTAGGCTCCTTTGAAAGAGGGAGAGTGTGATGCTAGGCTTCGCAGGGAGAGAGAGAATTTGAGGGATGCTAGAATCTTTAGAGAGAGAGAGAGAGATGCTAGGCTTCTCTGAGAGAGAGACACAGATTGAGACAGAGAGATAGAGATGCTGGGTTCCTTTGAGAGAGAGAGCAGTACACGCTGGCTCTTTAAGAGAGTGATAAACAGAGAGACAGGGAGAGAAGATAGGCTCCTTTGAGAGAGAGAGAGGTTGAGGGATGCTAGGCTCCTTTTAGAGAAAGAGAGAGAGATAGAAAGACGGAGATTCTAGTCTATTTGAGAGAAAGAGGGAGAGAGAGAGAGATGTCAGGCTCCTTTGAAAGAGGGAGAGTGTTGCGCTAGGCTTCTTAGGGAGATAGGAATTTGAGAGATTCTCGAAACCTTAGAGAGAGAGAGAAAGAGAGAGATGCTAGGCTTCCTTGAGAGAGAGAGGGGGGAGATAGATGCTAGTCTACTTTGAGAGAGAGAGGGGGCTGATGGTAGGCTCCTTTGAGAGAGAGAGTGAGAGAGAGAGAGATTCTAGGCTCCTTTGAGAGAAAGAGAGATATATATATAGAGAGAGATGATAGGCTCCTTTGAGAGAGAGAGAGAGAAGGAGAGAGATTCTAGGTTCCTTTAAGAGAAAGAGAGATATACAGAGACAGAGAGATGCTATGCTTCGAGAGAGAGAGGGATGCTAGTCTCCTTTGAAAGAAAGAGAGTTACATTCTAGTCTCCTTTCACAGAGAGAGAAACAGAGGGAGATGATAGGCTCTTTTGTGAGAGAGAGAGAGAGGGATAATAGGCCACTCTGAGAGAAAGAGAGAGTGCGGTTCAGAGATTCTAGGCTCCTTAGAGAGAAAGAGAGATATACAGAGAAAGAGATATGCTAGACTCCTTTGAGGGAGATGCTAGGCTCATTACAGAGAGAGACAGAGGGACTGTGAAGAGAGAGTATCTAGACTAATTTGAGAAAGAGAGATGCTAGGCTAATTAGAGAGAGAGAGACAGACAGAGATGCTATGCAACTCTTAGAGAGAGATTCTAGACTACTGTGAGAAAGAGAGGGAGATGCTAGACACCGTTGAGAGAAAGAGATAGATGCTTGGATCATTTGCGAAAGAGATTGATACTAGACTCATTTGAGAGAGAGAGAGGGAGGTACATGATAGACTCCTTAGAGAGAGAGATAGACAGAGAGAGAGTGAGAGATGATAGGCCCCTTTGTGGGAAGGAGTGATAGAAAGACATGGAATTGCTAGGCTCCTTTGGGAGAGAAAGAGAGAGAGATGCTTGGCTTCTTTGAGAGAGAGGGAGAGATATTCTAGGCTACTTTGAGAGAAGGAGAGATATACAGTAACAGAGATATGGTAGGCTCCTTGGAGAGAGAGAGACAAGCTCGGCTCCTTTGAATGAGAGAGATAAAGGGATACATGCAAGGCTCCGTTGAGAGACACAGAGAGACAGTGAGGGATGCTAGGCTCCTTTGAGAGAGAGAAAAATGACGGAGATCTAGTCTCCTTTGAGAAAAAGAGAGATAGTTAGAGAGACGGTAAGCTCTTTTGAAAGAGAGAGAGAGTGATGCTAGGCTTCTTAGGGAGAGAGAGAAAGAGAGAGATGCTAGTATCCATTGAGAGAGAGATAGATGCTAGTCTCCTTTGAAAGAGAGCGAGTGTGATGGTAGGTTTCTTAGCGACAGGGAGAAAGATAGAGATCCTAGAATCCCTTTAGAGAGAGAGAGAAAGGCATTCTAGTACACTTTGAGAGGGAGGGTGGGGAGGGAGAGAAAATTTGTTCCTTGGAGAGAGAGAGAGTGAGATGGTTGACACTGTTGAGAGCGAGAGAGAGAGAGGGAGAGAAATGCTAAGCTGCTTCGAGACAAAGAGAGAGGGAGAGATAGAGATATGCTAGGCTACGTTAAGAGAGATGGAGTGAGAGATATGCTAGACGCCTTAGAGTGAGAAAGAGGGATAGATATGCTAGGCTTCTTTGAGTGAGAGAGAGAGACCGGGAGAGACAGAGAGAGAGATGCTAGGCTCCTTTTAGAGAAAGAAAGATATAGAGAGACAGAGAGACCCCAGGATACTTTGATAGAGAGAGTGATGCTAGACTCATTTGAATGAGAGACAGAGAGAGATACATGCTAGGTTCCGTTGAGAGAGAGAGAGACAGAGAGAGATGAAAGAGTCGTTAGAGAGAGGGAGAGAGAGGGAGGGATGCTCGGCTCTTTTGAGAGAAAGAGGGAGATAGATAGAGAGGGAGATTGTAGGCTCCTTTGAGAGAGAGAGAGAGAGAGAGATGCAAAGCTTCTTGAGAGAGAGGGAGAGAGAGATGCTTGGCTTCATTGAGAGAGAGAGATGCAAAGCTCCTTTGAGAGACAGAGAGAGAGAGATGCTACTCTACTTTGAGAGTGAGAGACATAGGGATGCTAGACTCCTTTCAGAGAGAGAGAGTTATATATGCAAGGATTCTTTATGAGAGGCAGAGTGAGGGAGAGTAACTGTAGTCTCCTTTGAGAGAAAGAGAGAGAGGTAGAAAGAGAGATGCTAGGCAGATTTGAAAGAGAAGAGTGTGATGCAAGGTCTCTTACAGAGACAGAGAAATTGAGATGCTAATATCCTTTCATATATATATATGTATATATATATATATATATGCTATACTTCTTAGAGAGAGACAGAGAGAGAGGGAGAGAGATGCTACTCTACTTTAAGAGAGAGAGAGAGGGCTGGTAGGCTCCTTTGAGATAGAGATGGAGAGAGATGGTAGGCTTCTTTGAGAGAGAGAGTGAGAGGGAGGGTGTCTAGTTTGCTTTGGGAGGAACAGAGAGATATAGACGGATAGATATTAGGCTCCTTTGAAAAACAGACGGTGAGATGCTAGGCTTCTTAGGGAGAGATAGAAAGAGAGAGATGCTAGAATCCTTTGAGAGAGAGAGAGATATGCTAGGCTTCTTTGAGAGAGAGAGAGTCAGAGTGAGACAGAGAAATACAGATTCTAGGTTCCTTTGAGAGAGTGAGAGCAATACACGCTGGCTCCTGGAGAGAGAGCTAAACAGAGAGAGAGAGAGAGAGAGAGAGAGAGAGAAGATAGGCTCCTTTGAGAGAGAGAGGTTGAGGGATGCTAGGCTCCTTTGAGAGAAAGAGAGAGATAGAAAGTCAGGGAGATTCTAGTCTATTTGAGAGAAAGAGGGAGAGATAGAGAGATGTTAGGCTCCTTTGAAAGAGGTAGAGTGTGGTGCTAGGCTTCTTAGGGAGAGAGAGAATTTGAGAGATGCTAGAATCCTTAGAGAGAGAGAGAGAGAGAGATGCTAGGCTTCTCTGAGAGATTGAGACAGAGTGAGACAGAGAGAAATAGATTCTGGGTTCCTTTGAGAGAGAGAGGAATACAGGCTGGCTCTTTGAGAGAGAAATAAACAGAGAGAGGCAGAGAGGATATAGGCTCCTTTGAGAGAGGGATCCTAGGATTCTTTGAGATAATTAAGTAAAGAGAAAAAGTATGCAATTATACGAACTTTTATAATTACCTATAGATGTACATTTACCAGGGTTTTCTGTTTGTTTGGATTCAGATAGCTGTCTCATTTAATTTAATTTTTCAGTCTGAAGAAATTCCTGTAGCATTTATTTTCATTGTGTAGGTGTAATTCACATGTCATACAATTCATCCCCTTAAAATACACAATAGAGTGGTGGCTGTTATATTCACAGAGCTGTGCCACCATTGCTACCATCAATTTTCAGATATTTTCATTATGACACAAGGGAGAACTGTCCCTAGCCGTAGGTAACCACGAATCTACATTCCGTCCTGTAGGCTCGGCTCTTCTGGACATTTCCTATAAGTGAGAATCATACAATGTGTGATTCTTTGTGTTTTCCTCCAGTTAGCATGAAAAATTAGGGTGTCACCCATGTTGTGTGTATCAGAATTTCATATTTCTCATGGCTGAATAATTCTCTCCCTTTAATGTTCCTTGTAAGACATGTCAGCTAGCAACAAGTTTCCTCAGTTTTTATTTACCTAAGGATGTCTTTTTTCACCTTCATCTGTGAAAGGTAATTTGCTGGATATAAGATGCTTGTTTGAGTTTTTACTTCCAGCAATGAGAACATGTTGTCCCCACTGCCTTCCAACTGCTATCATGTCTGATGAGAAGTCAGCTGTTAATCGTACTGGAGTGTACATGTATATCACGTTATTTTTCTCTTTTTGCCTTCAAGATCTTTATCTTTGGCTTTCGGTATTTTGCCTATGATGTGCCCAGATGGAGAGCTCTTTGTGTTTATGCTACTTGGAATTTATAGAGTTTCTTGGATGTATGTATTGATTTTTGGTCACATTTTGGGAATTTTCTGCCATTAAATACTTTAAATATTTTTATGTTCTTTTCTCCAATCCTGCTTGTATTCGCATTGCACGTGTGGCTGCACTTATTGATGCCCCACATTTCTCTGTGGCTCTTCGTTTTCCTTCATTCATTAATTTTTCTCTCTGTTCTGCAAAATCCATAATCTCCATGGATCTCGCTTTAAGTTGGATGCTGGTTACTTCTGCCAGCTCAAATCTACATTTTGGTTATGGTTCTTAACTCCAAGATTTCCATTTGGTTCTAAAAAATACAATTTCTACCTCTCAATAGTATTCTCTCTTTGATGAGCTTTGTTCACTGTACCTTCCTTTAGCTCTTTACGTATGAGAGCTGTGAGGAAACTTACCCACTTTGTCCCTGCCTGCACCTCCCAGGAGTAGAGCACTCCAAGTAGAGCTTCTGATACACAGTGCATGGGTTTGGTAGGTAAGGTTACAAGTCATGCCTCAGATGGCACAAACTCGCTATTCTTACCGACAAATACTCAGTTGTCCTGAATGAATATTTCTTAAAATGCTGTATACCTTTAGGATAACTTCTAGAGACTTTAACTGCTTTAAAAATAATTTTTACCTGTTACTTTGTTGATTTACAATTTGTCTTTCTAGAAGTCCCAGTCCTCTTCCACATGATTTTTTAACAATATTTGTTGTGGCTAGAAGAGTTAACATAAGACCTACCGTCTAGCAGATGTGTTTTTTAGTATTTAATGTAGTATTGTTGGGAGTGCCGTACAGCATATCTCCAGAGTTTATTCATCTTCCTTAACTGAGACTTTACACTCCTTGTTTAGTAACTCCGCATTTCCCATGACCCTAACCCTTGCCAACACCATTCTACCATTTGGTTATATGGATTTGACTACTTTAGATACTACATGTTAAGTGTATTCATGCAGTATTTCTCTTTCTGTGACTGGCTCGTTTCATTTAATGTTCTCAAGGGGTTCAGCCATGTTGTTGCATATTGCAAAATTTCCTTTTTTCAAGGCTAAATTGGATTCCATTGTATGTATAAACCACATATTCTTTCCCCATTCATGTGTCGATGGTCATCTTGGTTGTTACCACCTCTTAGATATTCAGAATCACCTTGCAGTGAACAATGGAGTACAGGTGTCTCGTTGAGAGCCCGATTTTAGTCCTTTTGTGTCAATACCCACAAGTGTGGTTGCTGGATCATACGGTAGTTCTGCTGTTAGTGTTCTGAGGGAGCTCCCGTCCTTGCAAGCTTGGAAACCCTGCTTTCAGCTGCTCTACAAAAGCAGGTAAAAGGGGATCCTGCATCACTTCCAGTCAGTGTTCTTGATGCTTTCTGTTGTGCGTTTTCTAGATCAACTGGATGACTCTTCTGGCAGCTATGTTATCAAGGACGACACCAAGCCACACATTCGAATGTGAGTTTGAACAGACTTAGAACCTGGGCGTCCAACCAAAATGTGGATATTTTTAACCTCCTTGTGTTCCCCCAGAGCTCCTTCCTCACAGGGGCATTAGCTCCACTCTGGGGGAGAAGTGGTAGATTTCTCTGTGTTTATCTGGGAAGCTTTTCTAATATTCCTTCTATCTGGACATCCCATAGATGGTCCCATTGGGACAAATTCCCAGGACACTTGGGTAATAGGTAAAGTGAGAGAGATAGAAAGACAGGGAGAATATATTCTCCTTAGAGAGAAAGAGAGAGAAAGAGAGATGTTAGGCTCCTTTGAAAGAGGGAGAGTGTGATGCTAGGTTTCTTATGGAGAGAGAGATAGGGTGATATGCTCGAATCCTTGGAGAGAGAGAGAGAGATATGCTAGGCTTCTTTGAGAGAGAGAGGGGGGATAGAGATGCTAGTCTACTTTGAGAGAGAGGGGGGGAATGGTAGGCTCCTTTGAGAGAGAGAGTGAGAGAGAGAGAGATTCTAGGCTCCTTTGAGAAAAGAGAGATATACAGAGACCGAGAGATGATAGGCTCCTTTGAGAGAGAGAGAGAGACGGAGAGAGATTCTAGGCTCCTTTAAGAGAAAGAGAGATATACAGAGACAGAGAAATGCTATGCTTCGAAAGAGAGATTGATGCTAGTCTACTTTGAAAGAGAGAGAGTTACATGCTTGTCTCCTTTCACAGAGAGAAACAGAGAGAGATGGACAGAGAGAGAGATGATAGGCTCTTCTGAGAGAGAGATAGCGAGGGATAATAGGACACTCTGAGAGAGAGAGAAGGGTTGAGAGATTCTAGGCTCCTTAGAGAGAAAGAGAGATATACAGAGACAGAGAGATGCTAGGCTCCATTGAGAGAGATGCCAAGCTAAATACAGTGAGAGACAGAGCGACAGTGAAGAGAGAGTATCTAGAATAATTTGAGAGAGAGTGATGCTAGGCTAATTAGAGAGAGAGACAGAGAGAGATGCTCTGCAACTCTTAGAGAGAGATTCTAGACTACTGTGAGAAAGAGAGAGAGATGCTAGACACCTTTGAGAGAAAGAGATAGATGCTAGGATCATTTGAGAAAGAGAGAGAGATACTAGACTCATTTGAGAGAGAGAGAGGGAGATACATGCTAGACTCCTTAGAGAGAGAGATAGACAGAGAGAGACTGAGAGATGATAGGCCCCTTTGTGAGAAGGAGAGATAGAAAGACAGGGAGTTGCTAGGCTCCTTTTGGAGAGTCAGAGAGAGAGATGCTTGGCTTCTTTGAGAGAGAGAGGGAGAGATGTTCCAGGTTACTTTGAGAGAAAGAGAGATATACAGTAACAGAGATATGCTAGGCTCCTTCAAGAGAGAGAGAGACATGCTCGGCCCGTTTGAATGAGAGAGATAAAGGGATACATGCAAGGCTACGTTGAGAGACACAGAGAGTGAGTGAGGGATGCTAGGCTCATTTGAGCGAAAGAGAGAAAAAAGACGGAGATTCCAGTCTCCTTTGAGAAAAAGAAAGATAGTTAGACAGAGAGATGTTAAGCTCTTTTGAAAGAGAGAGAGTGTGATGCTAGGCTTCTTAGGGAGAGAGAGAAAGAGAGAGATGCTAGTATCCATTGAGAGACAGATAGATGCTAGTCTCCTTTGAAAGAGAGCGAGTGTGATGGTAGGTTTCTTAGCGAGAGGGAGAAAGATAGAGATCCTAGAATCCCTTTAGAGAGAGAGAGAGAGGCATTCTAGTACACTTTGAGAGGGAGGGTGGGTGAGGGAGAGACGATTTGTTACTTGGAGAGAGAGAGTGAGATGGTTGACACTGTTGAGAGCTAGAGAGAGAAAGGGAGAGAAATGCTAAGCTGCTTCGAGACAAAGAGAGAAGGAGAGATAGAGATATTCTAGGCAACGTTAAGAGAGATGGAGGGAGAGATATGCTAGACTCCTTAGAGAGAGAAAGAGGGATAGATATGCTAGGCTTCTTTGAGAGAGGGAGAGAGAGACCGGGAGAGACAGAGAGAGAGATGCTAGGCTTCTTTTAGAGAAAGAAAGATATACAGAGACAGAGAGACTCCAGGCTACTTTGATAGAGATTGTGATGCTAGACTCCTTTGAAAGAGAGACAGAGAGAGATACATGCTAGGTTCCGTTGGGAGAGAGAGAGTCAGACAGAGAGAGATGAAAGAGTCGTTAGAGAGAGGGAGAGCGAGGGAGGGATGCTCGGCTCTTTTGAGAGAAAGAGGGAGATAGATAGAGAGGGAGATTGTAGGCTCCTTTGAGAGAGAGAGAGAGAGGCAGGCAAATCTTCTTGAGAGAGAGGGAGAGAGAGATGCTTGGCTCCATTGGGAGAGAGAGATGCAAAGCTCCTTTGAGAGACAGAGAAAGAGAGATGCTAAGCCTTTTGAGAGAATGAGAAAGAAATAGACAGAGAGAGATGCAAGGTTCCATTGAGAGAGACTGAGGGAGAGAGAAAAGAGAGAGATGCTAGTCTCCTGTGAAAGAGAGAGTGAGGGAGATACATGTTATTCTCCTTAGAGATAGAGAGAGAGAGAGAGAGAGAGAGAGAGACAGAGAGTGAGAGAGGCAGAGAGAGAGAGGGAGAGAGAGTTGTTTGAGACATTTTAGAGAGAGAGATATGATAAGCTTTTCGAGAGAAAGAGAAAGAAGGAGACAGAGAGAGAGAAGCTAGGCTCCTTTGATGGAGACTGAGGGAGAGAGGAAAGAGAGAAATGCTAGGCTCCTGTGAACGAGAGAGTGAGAGAGATACATGCTAGGCTCCTTAGAGAGAGATAGATAGAGAGAGGGATTCTAGTCTCCTTTGAGAATGAGAGAGTGATTCTAGGCTCCTTTGAGAGAAAGTGGAGAGATTGAGAGACAGAGAGTTGCTATGCTTCTTTGAGAGAGAGAGAAACTAGACTTCTTAAACAGAGAGAGAGAGCAAGAGAGATATGCTAGAATTCTTGGAGAGAGAGAGAGATGCTATGCTCCTTTGAGAGAGAAAAACGGACAGAGAGAGAGAGAGAGAGAGAGAGAGAGAGATGCTGGGATCCTTTGATAGAAAGCAGAGAGACACAATGAGAGTTGTATGCTATTCTACTTTAAGAGAGAGAGGATAGAGAGACAGGGAACCTAGGTTCGATTGAGAGAGAGAAATATATAGACGATTTTCTCCTCGGAGAGAGAGAGAGAGAGAGAGAGAGAGAGAGTGCCGCGAGGCTCCTTTGAGAGAGAGAGACGGAGACATAAATATTCTAGACTCCTATGAGAGAAATAGAGATAGATAGAGAGACAAAGATATGCTGGGCTCCTTTGAGTGAGAGAGAGAGTTTCTAAGCTTCTTAGAGAGAGACAGAGATAGAGAGAGATGCTAGATTCCTTTGAGAGAGAGATAGATTGATGCTTGTTTCCTTTGAGAGAGACAGCGAGAGAGCTCTGAGGCTCCTTTCTGAGAGAGAGAGAGATACTAGGCTCCTTTGAGAGAGAAAGGGATATGCTAGGCTCCTTTGAGAGAAAGAGGAGAGCTACAGAGACAGAGAGATGCTGGGTTCCTTTTAGAGAAAGAGAGACAGTGAGAGAGGGATTAGAGGCTCCTTTGAGAGAGAGAGGGAGAGAGAGAGAATATATGCTCCTAGGTATGAGAGAGAGAGACAGAGAGAGAGATGCTTAGCTCCTTTGAGAAAGAGCGAAGGTAGTCTCCTTTGAGAGAAAGAGAGAGAGAGTTGCTCGGCTATTTTGTCAGAGAGGGAGGGATGATAGGCTCCTTTGAAGAGAGAGTGAGTGATGCTAGGATTCTTAGAGAGAGAAAGAGAGAGATGCTAGAATCCTTTGAATGAGACAGAGAGATATATTCTAGGATTCTTTGAGAGAGAGAAAGAGACTGAGAGGGACAGAGATAGAGAGAGATGTTAGGCTCATTTGAGACAGAGTGAGGGAGGGAGAGTGAGAGATTCTAGGCTCCTTTGAGCGAAAGAGAGATATACAGAGAGATAGCGATGGTAGGCTCCTTCGACGGATAGAGAGACAGACAGAGAGAGAGAGGGATCCTAGGACCTTTGAGAGAGAGAGAGTGAGGGAGAGAATATATTCTCCTTGGAGAGAGAGAGGGAGAGAGGGAGAGAGGGAAAGAGAGAGAGATGGAGAGAGATGTTTGGGTCCTTTTAGAGAGAGAGATATGCTAAGCCTTTTGAGAGAATGAGAAAGAAATAGAGAGAGAGAGAGATGCTAGGTTCCATTGAGAGAGACTGAGGGAGAGAGGAAAGAGAGAGATGCTAGTCTCCTGTGAAAGAGAGAGTGAGGGAGATACATGTTATTCTCCTTGAGAGAGAGAGAGAGAGAGAGAAAGAGAGAGTGAGAGAGAGGCAGAGAGAGAGATGGAGAGAGAGTTGTTTGGGTCCTTTTAGAGAGAGATATATGATAAGCTTTTTGAGAGAAGGAGAAAGAAGGAGACAGAGAGAGAGAAGCAGCTAGGCTCCTCTGATGGAGACTGAGGGAGAGAGGAAAGAGAGAAATGCTAGGCTCCTGTGAACGAGAGAGTGAGAGAGATACATGCCAGGCTCCTTAGAGAGAGATAGATAGAGAGAGGGATTCTAGTCTCCTTTGAGAATGAGAGAGAGATTCTAGGCTCTTTGAGAGAAAGTGGAGATATAGAGAGACAGAGAGTTGCTATGCTCCTTTGAAAGAGAGAGAAACTAGTCTTTTTAAACTGAGAGGGAGAGCAAGAGAGATATGCTAGAATTCTTGGAGAGAGAGAGAGATGCTATGCTCCTTTGAATGAGAAAGAGGGACAGAGAGAGAAAGAGAGAGATGCTGGGATCCTTTGATAGAAAGCGGAGAGACACAAAGAGAGTTGTATGCTATTCTACTTTAAGAGAGAGAGGATAGAGAGATAGGGAACCTAGGTTCGATTGAGAGAGAGAGAAATATACACGATTTTCTCCTCGGGGAGAGAGAGAGAGAGAGAGAGAGAGAGAGAGAGAGAGAGAGAGAGAGAGAGAGAGAGAGAGAGAGAGAGTGCCGCGAGGCTCCTTTGAGAGAGAGAGACGGAGACGTAAAGATTCTAGGCTCCTATGAGAGAAATAGAGATAGATAGAGAGACAAAGATATGCTGGGCTCCTTTGAGTGAGGGAGAGAGTTTCTAAGCTTCTTAGAGAGAGACAGAGATAGAGAGAGATGCTAGATTCCTTTGAGAGAGAGATAGATAGATGCTTGTCTCCTTTGAGAGAGACAGCGAGAGAGCTCCGAGGCTCCTTTCTGAGAGAGAGAGAGATACTAGGCTCCTTTTAGAGAGAAAGAGAAATGCTAGGCTCCTTTGAGATAAAGAGGAGAGCTAGAGAGACAGAGAGATGCTGGGTTCCTTTTAGAGAAAGAGAGACAGTGAGAGAGGGATCAGAGGCTCCTTTGAGAGAGAGAGGGAGAGAGAGAGAATATATGCTCCTAGGTATGAGAGATAGAGACAGAGAGAGAGATGTTTAGCTCCTTTGAGAAAGAGAGATGGTAGTCTCCTTTGAGAGAAAGAGAGAGAGAGTTGCTCGGCTATTATGTCAGAGAGGGAGGGATGATAGGCTCCTTTGAAGAGAGAGTGAGTGTTGCTAGGATTCTTAGAGAGAGAAAGAGAGAGATGCTAGAATCCTTTGAATGAGACAGAGATATATATTCTAGGATTCTTTGAGAGAGAGAAAGAGACTGAGAGAGACAGAGATAGAGAGAGATGCTAGGCTCATTTGAGACAGAGAGAGGGAGGGAGAGTGAGAGATTCTAGGCTCCTTTGAGCGAAAGAGAGATATACAGAGAGATGGAGATGGTAGGCTCCTTCGACGGAGAGAGAGACAGACAGAGAGAGAGAGGGATCCTAGGCCCTTTGAGAGAGAGAGAGTGAGGGAGAGAATATATTCTCCTTGGAGAGAGAGAGGGAGAGAGTGAGAGAGAGATAAAGGGAGAGAGATGGAGAGAGATGTTTGGGTCCTTTTAGAGAGAGAGATATGCTAAGCCTTTTGAGAGAAAGAGAAAGAAATAGACAGAGAGAGAGATGCTAGGTTCCATTGAGAGAGACATAGGGAGAGAGGAAAGAGAGAGATGCTATGCTCCTGTGAAAAGAGAGTGAGGGAGATACATGCTAGGCTCCTTAGAGAGAGAGAGAGACAGAGAGAGAGAGAGAGAGAGAGAGAGGCAGAGAGAGAGAGGGAGAGAGAGTTGTTTGGGACCTTTTAGAGAGAGAGATATGATAAGCTTTTTGAGAGAAAGAGAAAGAAGGAGATAGAGAGAGAGATGCTAGGCTCCTTTGAGGGAGACTGAGGGAGAGAGGAAAGAGAGAATTGCTAGGCTGCTGTGAACTTGAGAGTGAGAGAGATACATGCTAGGCTCCTTAGAGAGAGAGAGATAGAGAGAGGGATTCTAGTCTCCTTTGAGAATGAGAGAGTGATTCTAGGCTCCTTTGAGAGAAAGTGGAGAGATAGAGAGACAGAGAGTTGCTATGCTCCTTTGAGAGAGAGGGAAACTAGACTTCTTAAACAGAGAGAGAGAGCAAGAGAGATATGCTAGAATTCTTGGAGAGAGAGAGAGATGCTATGCTCCTTTGAGAGAGAAAAAGGGACAGAGAGAGAGAGAGAGAGAGAGAGAGAGAGAGAGAGGGAGAGAGAGAGAGTGCTGCGAGGCTCCTTTGAGAGAGAGAGACGAAGACGTAAAGATTCTAGACTCCTATGAGAGAAATAGAGATAGATAGAGAGACAAAGATATGCTGGGCTCCTTTGAGTGAGAGAGAGAGTTTCTAAGCTTCTTCGAGAGAGACAGAGATAGAGAGAGATGCTAGATTCCTTTGAGAGAGAGATAGATTGATGCTTGTTTCCTTTGAGAGAGACAGCGAGAGAGCTCTGAGGCTCCTTTCTGAGAGAGAGATACTAGGCTCCTTTGAGAGAGAAAGGGATATGCTAGGCTCCTTTGAGAGAAAGAGGAGAGCTACAGAGACAGAGAGATGCTGGGTTCCTTTTAGAGAAAGAGAGACAGTGAGAGAGGGATTAGAGGCTCCTTTGAGAGAGAGAGGGAGAGAGAGAGAATATATGCTCCTAGTTTTGAGAGAGAGAGACAGAGAGAGAGATGCTTAGCTCCTTTGAGAAAGAGAGATGGTAGTCTCCTTTGAGAGAAAGAGAGAGAGTTGCTCGGCTATTTTGTCAGAGAGGGAGGGATGAAAGCCTCCTTTGAAGAGAGAGTGAGTGATGCTAGGACTCCTAGAGAGAGAAAGAGAGAGATGCTAGAATCCTTTGAATGAGACAGAGAGATATATTCTAGGATTCTTTGATAGAGAGAAAGAGACTGAGAGAGACAGAGATAGAGAGAGATGCTAGGCTCATTTGAGACAGAGTGAGGGAGGGAGAGTGAGAGATTCTAGGCTCTTTTGAGCGAAAGAGAGATATACAGAGAGATAGCGATGGTAGGCTCCTTCGACGGAGAGAGAGACAGACAGAGAGAGAGAGGGATCCTAGGCCCTTTGAGAGAGAGAGAGTGAGGGAGAGAATATATTCTCCTTGGAGAGAGAGAGGGAGAGAGGGAGAGAGAGAGAGAGAGAGAGAGTGAGAGAGAGGCATAGAGAGAGAAGGAGAGAGAGTTGTTTGGGTCCTTTTAGAGAGAGATATATGATAAGCTTTTTGAGAGAAAGAGAAAGAAGGAGACAGAGAGAGAGAAGCTAGGCTCCTTTGATGGAGACTGAGGGAGAGAGGAAAGAGAGAAATGCTAGGCTCCTGTGAACGAGAGAGTGAGAGTGATACATGCTAGGCTCCTTAGAGAGAGATAGATAGAGAGAGGGATTCTAGTCTCCTTTGAGAATGAGAGAGAGATTCTAGGCTCTTTGAGAGAAAGTGGAGATATAGAGAGACAGAGAGTTGCTATGCTCCTTTGAAAGAGAGAGAAACTAGTCTTCTTAAACTGAGAGAGAGAGCAAGAGAGATATGCTAGAATTCTTGGAGAGAGAGAGAGATGCTATGCTCCTTTGAGAGAGAAAGAGGGACAGAGAGAGAGAGAGATAGAGATGCTGGGATCCTTTGATAGAAAGCGGAGAGACACAAAGAGAGTTGTATGCTATTCTACTTTAAGAGAGAGAGGACAGAGAGATAGGGAACCTAGGTTCGATTGAGTGAGAGAGAAATATAAACGATTTTCACCTCGGAGAGAGAGGGAGAGAGAGAGAGAGAGAGGGAGAGAGAGAGAGAGTGCCGCGAGGCTCCTTTGAGAGAGAGAGACGGAGACGTAAAGATTCTAGACTCCTATGAGAGAAATAGAGATAGATAGAGAGACAAAGATATGCTGGGCTCCTTTGAGTGAGGGAGAGAGTTTCTAAGCTTCTTAGAGAGAGACAGAGATAGAGAGAGATGCTAGATTCCTTTGAGAGAGATAGATAGATAGATGCTTGTCTCCTTTGAGAGGGACAGCGAGAGAGCTCTGAGGCTCCTTTCTGTGAGAGAGAGAGATACTAGGCTCCTTTGAGAGAGAAAGATATGCCTAGCTCCTTTGAGAGAAGGAGGAGTGCTAGAGAGACAGAGAGATGCTGGGTTCCTTTTAGAGAAAGAGAGACAGTGAGAGAGGGATCAGAGGCTCCTTTGAGAGAGAGAGGGTGAGAGAGAGAATATATGCTCCTAGGTATGAGAGAGAGAGACAGAGAGAGAGATGCTTAGCTCCTTTGAGAAAGAGAGATGGTAGTCTCCTTTGAGAGAAAGAGAGAGAGAGTTGCTCGGCTATTTTGTCAGAGAGGGAGGGATGATAGGCTCCTTTGAAGAGAGAGTGAGTGTTGCTAGGATTCTTAGAGAGAGAAAGAGAGAGATGCTTGTATCCTTTGAATGAGACAGAGAGATATATTCTAGGATTCTTTGAGAGAGAGATAGAGACTGAGAGAGACAGAGATAGAGAGAGATGCTAGGCTCATTTGAGACAGAGAGAGGGAGGGAGAGTGAGAGATTCTAGGCTCCTTTGAGCGAAAGAGAGATATACAGAGAGATGGAGATGGTAGGCTCCTTCGACGGAGAGAGAGACAGACAGAGAGAGAGGGATCCTAGGCCCTTTGAGAGAGAGAGAGTGAGGAAGAGAATATATTCTCCTTGGAGAGAGAGAGGGAGAGAGTGAGAGAGTGAAAGAGAGAGAGATGGAGAGAGATGTTTGGGTCCTTTTAGAGAGAGAGATATGCTAAGCCTTTTGAGAGAAAGAGAAAGAAATAGACAGAGAGAGAGATGCTAGGTTCCATTGAGAGAGACAGAGGGAGAGAGGAGAGGGATGCTAGGCTCCTGTGAAAGAGAGAGTGAGGGAGATACATGCTAGGCTCCTTAGAGAGAGAGAGAGGGAGAGAGAGAGAGAGAGAGAGAGAGAGGGAGAGAGAGTTGTTTGGGACCTTTTAGAGAGAGAGATATGATAAGCTTTTTGAGAGAAAGAGAAAGAAGGAGATAGAGAGAGAGATGCTAGGCTCCTTTGAGGGAGACTGAGGGAGAGAGGAAAGAGAGAATTGCTAGGCTCCTGTGAACTTGAGAGTGAGAGAGATACATGCTAGGCTCCTTAGAGAGAGAGAGAGATAGAGAGAGGGATTCTAGTCTCCTTTGAGAATGAGAGAGTGATTCTAGGCTCCTTTGAGAGAAAGTGGAGAGATAGAGAGACAGAGAGTTGCTATGCTCCTTTGAGAGAGAGAGAAACTAGACTTCTTAAACAGAGAGAGAGAGCAAGAGAGATATGCTAGAATTCTTGGAGAGAGAGAGAGATGCTATGCTCCTTTGAGAGAGAAAAAGGGACAGAGAGAGAGAGAGAGAGAGATGCTGGGATCCTTTGATAGAAAGCAGAGAGACACAAAGAGAGTTGTATGCTATTCTACTTTAAGAGAGAGAGGACAGAGAACTAGGGAACCTAGGTTCGATTGAGAGAGAGAGAAATATAGACGATTTTCTCCTCGGAGAGAGAGAGAGAGAGAGAGAGAGAGAGAGAGAGAGAGAGGGAGGGAGAGAGAGGGAGAGAGGGAGAGTGCCGCGAGGCTCATTTGAGAGAGAGAGACGGAGACGTAAAGATTCTAGACTCCTATGAGAGAAATAGAGATAGATAGAGAGACAAAGATATGCTGGGCTCCTTTGAGTGAGAGAGAGAGTTTCTAAGCTTCTTAGAGAGAGACAGAGATAGAGAGAGATGCTAGATTCCTTTGAGAGAGAGATAGATAGATGCTTGTCTCCTTTGAGAGAGACAGCGAGAGAGCTCTGAGGCTCCTTTCTGAGAGAGAGAGAGATACTAGGCTCCTTTGAGAGAGAAAGAGATATGCTAGGCTCCTTTGAGAGAAAGAGGAGAGCGACAGAGACAGAGAGATGCTGGGTTATTTTAGAGAAAGAGAGACAGTGAGAGAGGGATTAGAGGCTCCTTTGAGAGAGAGAGGGAGAGAGAGAGAATATATGCTCCTAGGTATGAGAGATAGAGACAGAGAGAGAGATGCTTAGCTCCTTTGAGAAAGAGAGATGGTAGTCTCCTTTGAGAGAAAGAGAGAGAGAGTTGCTCGGCTATTTTGTCAGAGCGGGAGGGATGATAGTCTCCTTTGAAGAGAGAGTGAGTGTTGCTAGGATTCTTAGGGAGAGAAAGAGAGAGATGCTAGAATCCTTTGAATGAGACAGAGAGATATATTCTAGGATTCTTTGAGAGAGAGAAAGAGACTGAGAGAGACAGAGATAGAGAGAGATGCTAGGCTCATTTGAGACAGAGAGAGGGAGGGAGAGTGAGAGATTCTAGGCTCCTTTGAGCGAAAGAGAGATATACAGAGAGATGGAGATGGTAGGCTACTTCGACGGAGAGAGAGACAGACAGAGAAAGAGAGGGATCCTAGGCCCTTTGAGAGAGAGAGAGTGAGGGAGAGAATATATTCTCCTTGGAGAGAGGGAGGGAGAGTGTGAGAGAGAGATAAAGGGAGAGAGATGGAGAGAGATGTTTGGGTCCTTTTAGAGAGAGAGATATGCTAAGCCTTTTGAGAGAAAGAGAAAGAAATAGACAGAGAGAGAGATGCTAGGTTCCATTGAGAGAGAGGAAAGAGAGAGATGCTATGCTCCTGTGAAAGAGAGAGTGAGGGAGATACATGCTAGGCCCTTAGAGAGAGAGAGAGAGACAGAGAGAGAGAGAGAGAGCGAGGTAGAAGAAGAGAGAGAGAGGGAGAGAGAGTTGTTTGGGACTTTTTAGAGAGAGAGATATGATAAGCATTTTGAGAGAAAGAGAAAGAAGGAGATAGAGAGAGAGATGCTAGGCTCCTTTGAGGGAAACTGAGGGAGAGAGGAAAGATAGAGATGCTAGGCTCCTGTGAAAGAGAGAGTGAGGGAGATACATACTAGGCTCCTTAGAGAGAGAGAGATAGAGATAGGGATTCTAGTCTCCTTTGAGAATGAGAGAGTGATTCTAGTCTCCTTTGAGAGAAAGTGGAGAGATAGAGAGACAGAGAGTTGCTATGCTCCATTGAGAGAGAGAGAAACTAGACTTCTTAAACAGAGAGAGAGAGCAAGAGAGATATGCTAGAATTCTTGGAGAGAGAGAGAGATGCTATGCTCCTTTGAGAGAGAAAGAGGGACAGAGAGAGAGAGAGAGATGCTGGGATCCTTTGATAGAAAGCGGAGAGACACAAAGAGAGTTGTATGCTATTCTACTTTAAGAGAGAGAGGACAGAGAGATAGGGAACATAGGTTCGATTGAGAGAGAGAGAAATATAGACGATTTTCTCCTCGGAGAGAGAGGGAGAGAGAGAGAGAGAGAGGGAGAGAGAGAGAGTGCCGCGAGGCTCCTTTGAGAGAGAGAGACGGAGACGTAAAGATTCTAGACTCTTATGAGACAAATAGAGATAGATAGAGAGACAAAGATATGCTGGGCTCCTTTGAGTGAGAGAGAGAGTTTCTAAGCTTCTTAGAGAGAGACAGAGATAGAGAGAGATGCTAGATTCCTTTGAGAGAGAGAGATAGATAGATGCTTGTCTCCTTTGAGAGGGACAGCGAGAGAGCTCTGAGGCTCCTTTCTGTGAGAGAGAGAGATACTAGGCTCCTTTGAGAGAGAAAGATATGCCTAGCTCCTTTGAGAGAAGGAGGAGTGCTAGAGAGATAGAGAGATGCTGGGTTCCTTTTAGAGAAAGAGAGACAGTGAGAGAGGGATCAGAGGCTCCTTTGAGAGAGAGAGGTTGAGAGAGAGAATATATGCTCCTAGGTATGAGAGAGAGAGACAGAGGGAGAGATGCTTAGCTCTTTTGAGAAAGAGAGATGGTAGTCTCCTTTGAGAGAAAGAGAGAGAGAGTTGCTCGGCTATTTTGTCAGAGAGGGAGGGATGATAGGCTCCTTTGAAGAGAGAGTGAGTGTTGCTAGGATTCTTAGAGAGAGAAAGAGAGAGATGCTAGAATCCTTTGAATGAGACAGAGAGATATATTCTAGGATTCTTTGAGAGAGAGAAAGAGACTGAGAGAGACAGAGATAGAGAGAGATGATAGGCTCATTTGAGAAAGAGAGAGGGAGGGAGAGTGAGAGATTCTAGGCTCCTTTGAGCGAAAGAGAGATATACAGAGAGATGGAGATGGTAGGCTCCTTCGACGGAGAGAGAGACAGACAGAGAGAGAGAGGGATCCTAGGCCCTTTGAGAGAGAGAGAGAGTGAGGAAGAGAATATATTCTCCTTGGAGAGAGAGAGGGAGAGAGTGAGAGAGTGAAAGAGAGAGAGATGGAGAGAGATGTTTGGGTCCTTTTAGAGAGAGAGATATGCTAAGTCTTTTGAGAGAAAGAGAAAGAAATAGACAGAGAGAGAGATGCTAGGTTCCATTGAGAGAGACAGTGGGAGAGAGGAAAGAGAGAGATGCTAGGCTCCTGTGAAAGAGAGAGTGAGGGAGATACATGATAAGCTCCTTAGAGAGAGAGAGAGAGAGAGAGAGAGAGAGAGAGAGAGGCAGAGAGAGAGAGGGAGAGAGAGTTGTTTGGGACCTTTTAGAGAGAGAGATATGATAAGCTTTTTGAGAGAAAGAGAAAGAAGGAGATAGAGAGAGAGATGCTAGGCTCCTTTGAGGGAGACTGAGGGAGAGAGGAAAGAGAGAATTGCTAGGCTCCTGTGAACTTGAGAGTGAGAGAGATACATGCTAGGCTCCTTAGAGAGAGAGAGAGAGACAGAGAGGGATTCTAGTCTCCTTTGAGAATGAGAGAGTGTTTCTAGGCTCCTTTGAGAGAAAGTGGAGAGATAGAGAGACAGAGAGTTGCTATGCTCCTTTGAGAGAGAGAGAAACTAGACTTCTTAAACAGAGAGAGAGAGCAAGAGAGATATGCTAGAATTCTTGGAGAGAGAGAGAGATGCTATGCTCCTTTGAGAGAGAAAAAGGGACAGAGAGAGAGAGAGAGAGAGATGCTGGGATCCTTTGATAGAAAGCAGAGAGACACAAAGAGAGTTGTATGCTATTCTACTTTAAGAGAGAGAGGACAGAGAACTAGGGAACCTAGGTTCGATTGAGAGAGAGAGAAATATAGACGATTTTCTCCTCGGAGAGAGAGAGAGAGAGAGAGAGAGAGAGAGAGAGAGAGAGAGAGAGGGAGGGAGAGAGAGGGAGAGAGGGAGAGTGCCGCGAGGCTCATTTGAGAGAGAGAGACGGAGACGTAAAGATTCTAGACTCCTATGAGAGAAATAGAGATAGATAGAGAGACAAAGATATGCTGGGCTCCTTTGAGTGAGAGAGAGAGTTTCTAAGCTTCTTAGAGAGAGACAGAGATAGAGAGAGATGCTAGATTCCTTTGAGAGAGAGATAGATAGATGCTTGTCTCCTTTGAGAGAGACAGCGAGAGAGCTCTGAGGCTCCTTTCTGAGAGAGAGAGAGATACTAGGCTCCTTTGAGAGAGAAAGAGATATGCTAGGCTCCTTTGAGAGAAAGAGGAGAGCGACAGAGACAGAGAGATGCTGGGTTATTTTAGAGAAAGAGAGACAGTGAGAGAGGGATTAGAGGCTCCTTTGAGAGAGAGAGGGAGAGAGAGAGAATATATGCTCCTAGGTATGAGAGATAGAGACAGAGAGAGAGATGCTTAGCTCCTTTGAGAAAGAGAGATGGTAGTCTCCTTTGAGAGAAAGAGAGAGAGAGTTGCTCGGCTATTTTGTCAGAGCGGGAGGGATGATAGTCTCCTTTGAAGAGAGAGTGAGTGTTGCTAGGATTCTTAGGGAGAGAAAGAGAGAGATGCTAGAATCCTTTGAATGAGACAGAGAGATATATTCTAGGATTCTTTGAGAGAGAGAAAGAGACTGAGAGAGACAGAGATAGAGAGAGATGCTAGGCTCATTTGAGACAGAGAGAGGGAGGGAGAGTGAGAGATTCTAGGCTCCTTTGAGCGAAAGAGAGATATACAGAGAGATGGAGATGGTAGGCTACTTCGACGGAGAGAGAGACAGACAGAGAAAGAGAGGGATCCTAGGCCCTTTGAGAGAGAGAGAGTGAGGGAGAGAATATATTCTCCTTGGAGAGAGGGAGGGAGAGTGTGAGAGAGAGATAAAGGGAGAGAGATGGAGAGAGATGTTTGGGTCCTTTTAGAGAGAGAGATATGCTAAGCCTTTTGAGAGAAAGAGAAAGAAATAGACAGAGAGAGAGATGCTAGGTTCCATTGAGAGAGAGGAAAGAGAGAGATGCTATGCTCCTGTGAAAGAGAGAGTGAGGGAGATACATGCTAGGCCCTTAGAGAGAGAGAGAGAGACAGAGAGAGAGAGAGAGAGCGAGGTAGAAGAAGAGAGAGAGAGGGAGAGAGAGTTGTTTGGGACTTTTTAGAGAGAGAGATATGATAAGCTTTTTGAGAGAAAGAGAAAGAAGGAGATAGAGAGAGAGATGCTAGGCTCCTTTGAGGGAAACTGAGGGAGAGAGGAAAGATAGAGATGCTAGGCTCCTGTGAAAGAGAGAGTGAGGGAGATACATACTAGGCTCCTTAGAGAGAGAGAGATAGAGATAGGGATTCTAGTCTCCTTTGAGAATGAGAGAGTGATTCTAGTCTCCTTTGAGAGAAAGTGGAGAGATAGAGAGACAGAGAGTTGCTATGCTCCATTGAGAGAGAGAGAAACTAGACTTCTTAAACAGAGAGAGAGAGCAAGAGAGATATGCTAGAATTCTTGGAGAGAGAGAGAGATGCTATGCTCCTTTGAGAGAGAAAGAGGGACAGAGAGAGAGAGAGAGATGCTGGGATCCTTTGATAGAAAGCGGAGAGACACAAAGAGAGTTGTATGCTATTCTACTTTAAGAGAGAGAGGACAGAGAGATAGGGAACATAGGTTCGATTGAGAGAGAGAGAAATATAGACGATTTTCTCCTCGGAGAGAGAGGGAGAGAGAGAGAGAGAGAGGGAGAGAGAGAGAGTGCCGCGAGGCTCCTTTGAGAGAGAGAGACGGAGACGTAAAGATTCTAGACTCTTATGAGACAAATAGAGATAGATAGAGAGACAAAGATATGCTGGGCTCCTTTGAGTGAGAGAGAGAGTTTCTAAGCTTCTTAGAGAGAGACAGAGATAGAGAGAGATGCTAGATTCCTTTGAGAGAGAGAGATAGATAGATGCTTGTCTCCTTTGAGAGGGACAGCGAGAGAGCTCTGAGGCTCCTTTCTGTGAGAGAGAGAGATACTAGGCTCCTTTGAGAGAGAAAGATATGCCTAGCTCCTTTGAGAGAAGGAGGAGTGCTAGAGAGATAGAGAGATGCTGGGTTCCTTTTAGAGAAAGAGAGACAGTGAGAGAGGGATCAGAGGCTCCTTTGAGAGAGAGAGGTTGAGAGAGAGAATATATGCTCCTAGGTATGAGAGAGAGAGACAGAGGGAGAGATGCTTAGCTCTTTTGAGAAAGAGAGATGGTAGTCTCCTTTGAGAGAAAGAGAGAGAGAGTTGCTCGGCTATTTTGTCAGAGAGGGAGGGATGATAGGCTCCTTTGAATAGAGAGTGAGTGTTGCTAGGATTCTTAGAGAGAGAAAGAGAGAGATGCTAGAATCCTTTGAATGAGACAGAGAGATATATTCTAGGATTCTTTGAGAGAGAGAAAGAGACTGAGAGAGACAGAGATAGAGAGAGATGATAGGCTCATTTGAGAAAGAGAGAGGGAGGGAGAGTGAGAGATTCTAGGCTCCTTTGAGCGAAAGAGAGATATACAGAGAGATGGAGATGGTAGGCTCCTTCGACGGAGAGAGAGACAGACAGAGAGAGAGAGGGATCCTAGGCCCTTTGAGAGAGAGAGAGAGTGAGGAAGAGAATATATTCTCCTTGGAGAGAGAGAGGGAGAGAGTGAGAGAGTGAAAGAGAGAGAGATGGAGAGAGATGTTTGGGTCCTTTTAGAGAGAGAGATATGCTAAGTCTTTTGAGAGAAAGAGAAAGAAATAGACAGAGAGAGAGATGCTAGGTTCCATTGAGAGAGACAGTGGGAGAGAGGAAAGAGAGAGATGCTAGGCTCCTGTGAAAGAGAGAGTGAGGGAGATACATGATAAGCTCCTTAGAGAGAGAGAGAGAGAGAGAGAGAGAGAGAGAGGCAGAGAGAGAGAGGGAGAGAGAGTTGTTTGGGACCTTTTAGAGAGAGAGATATGATAAGCTTTTTGAGAGAAAGAGAAAGAAGGAGATAGAGAGAGAGATGCTAGGCTCCTTTGAGGGAGACTGAGGGAGAGAGGAAAGAGAGAATTGCTAGGCTCCTGTGAACTTGAGAGTGAGAGAGATACATGCTAGGCTCCTTAGAGAGAGAGAGAGAGACAGAGAGGGATTCTAGTCTCCTTTGAGAATGAGAGAGTGTTTCTAGGCTCCTTTGAGAGAAAGTGGAGAGATAGAGAGACAGAGAGTTGCTATGCTCCTTTGAGAGAGAGAGAAACTAGACTTCTTAAACAGAGAGAGAGAGCAAGAGAGATATGCTAGAATTCTTGGAGAGAGAGAGAGATGCTATGCTCCTTTGAGAGAGAAAAAGGGACAGAGAGAGAGAGAGAGAGAGAGAGATGCTGGGATCCTTTGATAGAAAGCAGAGAGACACAAAGTGAGTTGTATGCTATTCTACTTTAAGAGAGAGAGGATAGAGAGATAGGGAACATAGGTTCGATTGAGAGAGAGAGAAATATAGACGATTTTCTCCTCGGAGGGAGAGAGGGAGGGAGAGAGAGAGAGTGCCGCGAGGCTCCTTTGAGAGAGAGAGACGGAGACGTAAAGATTCTAGACTCCTATGAGAGAAATAGAGATAGATAGAGAGACAAAGATATGCTGGGCTCCTTTGAGTGAGAGAGAGAGTTTCTAAGCTTCTTAGAGAGAGACAGAGATAGAGAGAGATGCTAGATTCCTTTGAGAGAGAGATAGATAGATGCTTGCTTCCTTTGAGAGAGACAGCGAGAGAGCTCTGAGGCTCCTTTCTGAGAGAGAGAGAGATACTAGGCTCCTTTGAGAGAGAAAGAGATATGCTAGGCTCCTTTGAGAGAAAGAGGAGAGCTACAGAGACAGAGAGATGCTGGGTTCCTTTTAGAGAAAGAGAGACAGTGAGAGAGGGATTAGAGGCTCCTTTGAGAGAGAGAGGGAGAGAGAGAGGATATATGCTCCTAGGTATGAGAGAGAGAGACAGAGAGAGAGATGCTTAGCTCCTTTGAGAAAGAGAGATGGTAGTCTCCTTTGAGAGAAAGAGAGAGAGAGTTGCTCGGCTATTTTGTCAGAGAGGGAGGGATGAAAGGCTCCTTTGAAGAGACAGCGAGTGATGCTAGAATTCTTAGAGAGAGAAAGAGAGAGATGCTAGAATCCTTTGAATGAGACAGAGAGATATATTCTAGGATTCTTTCAGAGAGAAAAAGAGACTGAGAGGGACAGAGATAGAGAGAGATGCTAGGCTCATTTGAGACTGAGTGAGGGAGGGAGAGTGAGAGATTCTAGGCTCCTTTGAGCGAAAGAGAGATATACAGAGAGATAGCGATGGTAGGCTCCTTCGACGGAGAGAGAGACAGACAGAGAGAGAGAGGGATCCTAGGCCCTTTGAGAGAGAGAGAGTGAGGGAGAGAATATATTCTCCTTGGAGAGAGAGAGGGAGAGAGTGAGAGGGAGAAAGAGAGAGAGATGGAGAGAGATGTTTGGGTCCTTTTAGAGAGAGAGATATGCTAAGCCTTTTGAGAGAATGAGAAAGAAATAGACAGAGAGAGAGATGCTAGGTTCCATTGAGAGAGACTGAGGGAGAGAGGAAAGAGAGAGATGCTAGTCTCCTGTGAAAGAGAGAGTGAGGGAGATACATGTTATTCTCCTTGAGAGAGAGAGAGAGAGAGAGAGAGAGAGAGGGAGAGAGAGAGAGAGAGGCAGAGAGAGAGAAGGAGAGAGAGTTGTTTGGGTCCTTTTAGAGAGAGATATATGATAAGCTTTTTGAGAGAAAGAGAAAGAAGGAGACAGAGAGAGAGAAGCTAGGCTCCTTTGATGGAGACTGAGGGAGAGAGGAAAGAGAGAAATGCTAGGCTCCTGTGAACGAGAGAGTGAGAGAGATACATGCTAGGCTACTTAGAGAAAGATAGATAGAGAGAGGGATTCTAGTCTCCTTTGAGAATGAGAGAGTGATTCTAGGCTCCTTTGAGAGAAAGTGGAGAGATAGAGAGACAGAGAGTTGCTATGCTCCTTTGAGAGAGAGATAAACTAGACTTCTTAAACAGAGAGAGAGTGCAAGAGGGATATGCTAGAATTCTTGGAGAGAGAGAGAGATGCTATGCTCCTTTGAGAGAGAAAGAGGGACACAGAGAGAGAGAGAGATGCAGGGATACTTTGATAGAAAGCGGAGAGACACAAAGAGTGTTGTGTGCTATTCTACTTTAAGAGAGAGAGGACAGAGAGATAGGGAACCTAGGTTCGATTGAGAGAGAGAGAAATATAGACGATTTTCTCCTCGGAGAGAGAGGGAGAGAGAGAGAGAGAGAGAGGGAGAGAGAGTGAGTGCCGCGAGGCTCCTTTGAGAGAGAGAGACGGAGACGTAAAGATCCTAGACTCCTATGAGAGAAATAGAGATAGATAGATAGGCAAAGATATGCTGGGCTCCTTTGAGTGAGAGAGAGAGTTTCTAGGCTTCTTAGAGAGAGACAGAGATAGAGAGAGATGCTAGATTCCTTTGAGAGAGAGAGATAGATAGATGCTTGTCTCCTTTGAGAGAGACAGCGAGAGAGCTCTGAGGCTCCTCTCTGAGAGAGAGAGAGATACTAGGATCCTTTGAGAGAGAAAGAGATATGCTAGGCTCCTTTGAGAGAAAGAGGAGAGCTAGAGAGACAGAGAGATGCTGGGTTCCTTTTAGAGAAAGAGAGACAGTGAGAGAGGGATCAGAGGCTCCTTTGAGAGAGAGAGGGAGAGAGAGGGAATATATGCTCCTAAGTATGAGAGAGAGAGACAGAGAGAGAGATGCTTAGCTCCTTTGAGAAAGAGAGATGGTAGTCTCCATTGAGAGAAAGAGAGAGAGAGTTGCTCGTCTATTTTGTCAGAGAGGGAGGGATGATAGGCTCCTTTGAAGAGAGAGTGAGTGATGCTAGGATACTTAGAGAGAAAGAGAGAGATGCTAGAATCCTTTGAATGAGACAGAGAGATATATTCTAGGATTCTTTGAGAGAGAGAAAGAGACTGAGAGAGACAGAGTTAGAGAGAGATTCTAGGCTCATTTGAGACAGAGAGAGGGAGTGAGAGTGAGAGATTCTAGGCTCCTTTGAGCGAAAGAGAGATATACAGAGAGATGGAGATGGTAGGCTCCTTCGACGGAGAGAGAGACAGAAAGAGAGAGAGAGAGGGATCCTAGGCCCTTTGAGAGAGAGAGAGAGAGAGAGTGAGGGAGAGAATATATTCTCCTTGGAGAGAGAGAGGGAGAGAGTGAGAGAGAGAAAGAGAGAGAGATGTAGAGAGATGTTTGGGTCCCTTTAGAGAGAGAGATATGGTAAGCCTTTTGAGAGAAAGAAATAGACAGAGAGGCAGATGCTAGGTTCCATTGAGAGAGACTGAGGGAGAGAGGAAAGAGAGAGATGCTAGGCTCCTGTGAAAGAGAGAGTGAGGGAGATACATGCTAGGCTCCTTAGAGGGAGAGAGAGAGAGAGAGGCAGATAGAGAGGGAGAGAGTGTTGTTTGGGTCCTTTTAGAGAGAGAGATATGATAAGCTTTTTGAGAGAAAGAGAAAGAAGGAGACAGAAAGAGAGATGCTATGCTCCTTTGAGGGAGACTGAGGGAGAGAGGAAAGAGAGAAATGCTAGGCTCCTGTGAACGAGAGAGTGAGAGAGATACATGCTAATCTCCTTAGAGAGAGAGATAGATAGAGAGAGGGATTCTAGTCTACTTTGAGAATGAGAGAGAGATTCTAGGCTCCTTTGAGAGAAAGTGGAGAGATAGAGAGACAGATAGTTGCTCTGCTCCTTTGAGAGAGATAGAAACTAGTCTTCTTAAACAGAGAGAGAGAGCAAGAGAGATATGCTAGAATTCTCGGAGAGAGAGAGATGCTATGCTCCTTTGAGAGAGAAAGAGGGACAGAGAGAGATGCTGGGATCCTTTGATAGAAAGCGGAGAGACACAAAGAGAGTTGTATGCTATTCTACTTTAAGAGAGAGAGGATAGAAAGTTAGGGAACCTAGGTTAGATTGAGAGAGAGATAAATATAGATGATTTTCTCCTCGGAGAGAGAGGGAGAGAGAGAGAGAGAGAGGGAGAGAGAGAGAGAGTGCCGCGAGGCTCCTTTTAGAGAGAGAGACGGAGACGTAAAAATTCTAGACTCCTAAGAGAGAAATAGAGATAGATAGAGAGACAAAGATATGCTGGGCTCCTTTGAGTGAGAGAGAGAGTTTCTAAGCTTCTTAGAGAGAGACAGAGATAGAGAGAGATGCTAGATTCCTTTGAGAGAGAGAGATAGATAGATGCTTGTCTCCTTTGAGAGAGACAGCGAGAGAGCTCTGAGGCTCCTTTCTGAGAGAGAGAGAGATTCTAGGCTCCTTTGAGAGGGAAAGAGATATGCTAGGCTCCTTTGAGAGAAAGAGGAGAGCTAGAGAGACAGAGAGATGCTGGGTTCCTTTTAGAGAAAGAGAGACAGTGAGAGAGGGATCAGAGGCTCCTTTGAGAGAGAGAGGGAGAGAGAGAGAATATATGCTCCTAGGTATGAGAGAGAGAGACAGAGAGAGAGATGCTTAGCTCCTTTGAGAAAGAGAGATGGTAGTCTCCTTTGAGAGAAAGAGAGAGAGAGTTGCTCGGCTATTTTGTCAGAGAGGGAGGGATGATAGGCTCCTTTGAAGAGAGAGTGAGTGATGCTAGGATTCTTAGAGAGAGAAAGAGAGAGATGCTAGAATCCTTTGAATGAGACAGAGAGATATATTCTAGGATTCTTTGAGAGAGAGAAAGAGACTGAGAGAGACAGAGATAGAGAGAGATGCTAGGCTCATTTGAGACAGAGAGAGGGAGGGAGAGTGAGAGATTCTAGGCTCCTTTGAGCGAAGGAGAGATATACAGAGAGATGGAGATGGTAGGCTCCTTCGACGGAGAGAGAGACAGACAGAGAGAGAGAGGGATCCTAGGCCCTTTGAGAGAGAGAGAGTGAGAGTGAGGGAGAGAATATATTCTCCTTGGAGAGAGAGAGGGAGAGAGTGAGAGAGAGAAAGAGAGAGAGATGGAGAGAGATGTTTGGGTCCTTTTAGAGAGAGAGATATGCTAAGCCTCTTGAGAGAAAGAGAAAGAAATAGAGAGAGAGATGCTAGGTTCCATTGAGAGAGACTGAGGGAGAGAGGAAAGAGAGAGATGCTAGTCTCCTGTGAAAGAGAGAGTGAGGGAGATACATGTTATTCTCCTTAGAGAGAGAGAGAGAGAGAGAGAGAGAGAGAGAGAGGCTGAGAGAGAGAGGGAGAGAGAGTTGTTTGGTTCCTTTTAGAGAGAGATATATGATAAGCTTTTTGAGAGAAAGAGAAAGAAGGAGACAGAGAGAGAAGTTAGGCTCCTTTGATGGAGACTGAGGGAGAGAGGAAAGAGAGAAATGCTAGGCTCCTGTGAACGAGAGAGTGAGAGAGATACATGCTCGGCTCCTTAGAGAGAGATAGATAGAGAGAGGGATTCTAGTCTCCTTTGAGAATGAGAGAGAGATTCTAGGCTCCTTTGAGAGAAAGTGGAGAGATAGAGAGAGAGTTGCTATGCTCCTTTGAAAGAGAGAGAAACTAGTCTTCTTAAACTGAGAGAGAGAGCAAGAGAGATATGCTAGAATTCTTGGAGAGAGAGAGAGATGCTATGCTCCTTTGAGAGAGAAAGAGGGACAGAGAGAGAGAGTGAGAGATGCTGGGATCCTTTGATAGAAAGCGGAGAGACACAAAGAGAGTTGTATGCTATTCTACTTTAAGAGAGAGAGGACAGAGAGATAGGGAACCTAGGTTCGATTGAGAGAGAGAGAAATATAGACGATTTTCTCCTCAGAGGGAGAGAGAGAGGGAGAGAGAGAGAGTGCCGCGAGGCTCCTTTGAGAGAGAGAGATGGAGACGTAAAGATTCTAGGCTCCTATGAGAGAAATAGAGATAGATAGAGAGACAAAGATATGCTGGGCTCCTTTGAGTGAGAGAGAGAGTTTCTAAGCTTCTTAGAGAGAGACAGAGATAGAGAGAGATGCTAGATTCCTTTGAGAGAGATAGACAGATGCTTGTCTCCTTTGAGAGGGACAGCGAGAGAGCTCTGAGGCTCCTTTCTGTGAGAGAGAGAGATACTAGGCTCCTTTGAGAGAGAAAGATATGCCTAGCTCCTTTGAGAGAAGGAGGAGTGCTAGAGAGACAGAGAGATGCTGGGTTCCTTTTAGAGAGAGAGAGACAGTGAGAGAGGGATCAGATGCTCCTTTGAGAGAGAGAGGGTAAGAGAGAGAATATATGCTCCTAGGTATGAGAGAGAGAGACAGAGAGAGAGATGCTTAGCTCCTTTGAGAAAGAGAGATGGTAGTCTCCTTTGAGAGAAAGAGAGAGAGAGTTCCTCGGCTATTTTGTCAGAGAGGGAGGGATGATAGGCTCCTTGGAAGAGAGAGTGAGTGTTGCTAGGATTCTTAGAGAGAGAAAGAGAGAGATGCTAGAATCCTTTGAATGAGACAGAGGGATATATTCTAGGATTCTTTGAGAGAGAGAAAGAGACTGAGAGAGACAGAGATAGAGAGAGATGCTAGGCTCATTTGAGACAGAGAGAGGGAGGGAGAGTGAGAAATTCTAGGCTCCTTTGAGAGAAAGTGGAGAGATAGAGAGACAGAGAGTTGCTATGCTCCTTTGAGAGAGAGAGAAACTAGACTTCTTAAACAGAGAGAGAGAACAAGAGAGATATGCTGGAATTCTTGGAGAGAGAGAGATGCTATGCTCCTTTGAGAGAGAAAGAGGGACAGAGAGAGAGAGTGAGAGATGCTGGGATCCTTTGATAGAAAGCGGAGAGACACAAAGAGAGTTGTGTGCTATTCTACTTTAAGAGAGAGAGGACAGAGAGATAGGGAACCTAGGTTCGATTGAGAGAGAGAGAAATATAGACGATTTGCTCCTCGGAGAGAGAGGGAGAGAGAGAGAGAGAGAGGGAGAGAGAGTGAGTGCCGCGAGGCTCCTTTGAGAGAGAGAGACGGAGACGTAAAGATTCTAGACTCCTATGAGAGAAATAGAGACAGATAGAGAGACAAAGATATGCTGGGCTCCTTTGAGTGAGAGAGAGAGTTTCTAGGCTTCTTAGAGAGAGACAGAGATAGAGAGAGATGCTAGATTCCTTTGAGAGAGAGAGATAGATAGATGCTTGTCTCCTTTGAGAGAGAAAGCGAGAGAGCTCTGAGGCTCCTTTCTGAGAGAGAGAGAGATACTAGGCTACTTTGAGAGAGAAAGAGATATGCTAGGCTCCTTTGAGAGAAAGAAGAGAGCTAGAGAGACAGAGAGATGCTGGGTTCCTTTTAGAGAAAGAGAGACAGTGAGAGAGGGATCAGAGGCTCCTTTGAGAGAGAGAGGGAAAGAGAGGGAATATATGCTCCTAAGTATGAGAGAGAGAGACAGAGAGAGAGATGCTTAGCTCCTTTGAGAAAGAGAGATGGTAGTCTCCATTGAGAGAAAGAGAGAGAGAGTTGCTCGGCTATTTTGTCAGAGAGGGAGGGATGATAGGCTCCTTTGAGAGAGAGAGTGAGTGATGCTAGGATTCTTAGAGAGAGAAAGAGAGAGATGCTAGAATCCTTTGAATGAGACAGAGAGATATATTCTAGGATTCTTTGAGAGAGAGAAAGAGACTGAGAGAGACAGAGATAGAGAGAGATGCTAGGCTCATTTGAGACAGAGTGAGGGAGGGAGAGTGAGAGATTCTAGGCTCCTTTGAGCGAAAGAGAGATATACAGAGAGATGGAGATGGTAGGCTCCTTCGACGGAGAGAGAGACAGACAGAGAGAGAGAGGGATCCTAGGCCATTTGAGAGAGAGAGTGAGGGAGAGAATATATTCTCCTTGGAGAGAGAGAGGGAGAGAGGGAGAGAGAGAAAGAGAGAGAGATGGGGAGAGATGTTTGGGTCCTTTTAGAGAGAGAGATATGATAAGCTTTTTGAGAGAAAGGGAAAGAAGGAGAAGAGAGAGAGATGCTTTGCTCATTTGAGGGAGACTGAGGGAGAGAGGAAAGAGAGAAATGCTAGGCTCCTGTGAACGAGAGAGTGAGAGAGATACATGCTAGGCTCCTTAGAGAGAGAGATTGATAGAGAGAGGGATTCTAGTCTCCTTTGAGAATGAGAGAGAGATTCTAGGCTCCTTTGAGAGAAAGTGGAGAGATAGAGAGACAGAGTGTTGCTATGCTCCTATGAGAGAGAGATAAACTAGACTTCTTAAACAGAGAGAGAGTGCAAGAGAGATATGCTAGAATTCTTGGAGAGTGAGAGAGATGCTATGCTCCTTTGAGAGAGAAAGAGGGACACAGAGAGAGAGAGAGAGATGCTGGGATCCTTTGATAGAAAGTGGAGAGACACAAAGAGAGTTGTATGCTCTTCTACTTTAAGAGAGAGAGGACAGAGAGATAGGGAACCTAGGTTCGATTGAGAGAGAGAGAAATATAGACGATTTGCTCCTCGGAGAGAGAGGGAGAGAGAAAGAGAGAGAGGGAGAGAGAGAGAGTGCCGCGAGGCTCCTTTGAGAGAGAGAGACGGAGACGTAAAGATTCTAGACTCCTATGAGAGAAATAGAGATAGATAGAGAGACAAAGATATGCTGGGCTCCTGTGAGTGAGAGAGAGAGTTTCTAAGCTTCTTAGAGAGAGACAGAGATAGAGAGCGATGCTAGATTCCTTTGAGAGAGAGAGATAGATAGATGCTTGACTCCTTTGAGAGAGACAGCGAGAGAGCTCTGAGGCTCCTTTCTGAGAGAGAGAGAGAGATACTAGGCTCCTTTGAGAGAGAAAGAGATATGCTAGGCTCCTTTGAGAGAAAGAGGAGAGCTAGAGAGACAGAGAGATGCTGGGTTCCTTTTAGAGAAAGAGAGACAGTGAGATAGGGATCAGAGACTCCTTTGAGAGAGAGAGGGAGAAGAGAGAATATATGCTCCTAGGTATGAGAGAGAGAGGCAGAGAGAGAGAGATGCTTAGCTCCTTTGAGAAAGAGAGATGGTAGTCTCCTTTGAGAGAAAGAGAGAGGGAGTTGCCTGGCTATTTTGTCAGAGAGGGAGTGATGATAGGCTCCTTTGAAGAGAGAGTGAGTGATGCTAGGATTCTTAGAGAGAGAAAGAGAGAGATGCTAGAATCCTTTTAATGAGACAGAGAGATATATTCTAGGATCCTTTGAGAGAGAGAAAGAGACTCAGAGAGACAGAGATAGAGAGAGATGCTAGGCTCATTTGAGACAGAGTGAGGGAGGGAGAGTGAGAGATTCTAGGCTCCTTTGAGCGAAAGAGAGATATTCAGAGAGATGGAGATGGTAGGCTCCTTCGACGGAGAGAGAGACAGACAGAGAGAGAGAGGGATCCTACGCCCTTTAAGAGAGAGAGTGAGGGAGAGAATATATTCTCCTTGGAGAGAGAGAGGGAGAGAGGGAGAGAGAGAAAGAGAGAGAGATGGAGAGAGATGTTTGGGTCCTTTTAGAGAGAGAGATATGATAAGCATTTTGAGAGAAAGGGAAAGAAGGAGAAGAGAGAGAGATGCTAGGCTCATCTGAGGGAGACTGAGGGAGAGAGGAAAGAGAGAAATGCTAGGCTCCTGTGAACGAGAGAGTGAGAGAGATACATGCTAGGCTCCTTAGAGAGAGATAGATAGAGAGAGGGATTCTAGACTCCTTTGAGAATGAGTGAGAGATTCTAGGCTCCTTTGAGAGAAAGTGGAGAGATAGAGAGACAGAGAGTTGCTATGCTCCTTTGAAAGAGAGAGAAACTAGTCTTCTTAAACTGAGAGAGAGAGAGCAAGAGAGATATGCTAGAATTCTTGGAGAGAGAGAGAGATGCTATGCTCCTTTGAGAGAGAAAGAGGGACAGAGAGAGGTGCTGGGATCCTTTGATAGAAAGCGGAGAGACACAAAGAGAGTTGTATGCTATTCTACTTTAAGAGAGAGAGGACAGAGAGATAGGGAACCTAGGTTCGATTGAGAGAGAGAGAAATATAGACGATTTTCTCCTCGGAGAGAGAGAGAGAGGGAGAGAGAGAGAGTGCCGCGAGGCTCCTCTGAGAGATAGAGACGGAGACATAAAGATTCTAGGCTCCTATGAGAGAAATAGAGATAGATAGAGAGACAAAGATATGCTGGGCTCCTTTGAGTGAGAGAGAGAGTTTCTAAGCTTCTTAGAGAGAGACAGAGATAGAGAGAGATGCTAGATTCCTTTGAGAGAGATAGATAGATGCTTGTCTCCTTTGAGAGGGACAGCGAGAGAGCTCTGAGGCTCCTTTCTGTGAGAGAGAGAGATACTAGGCTCCTTTGAGAGAGAAAGATATTCCTAGCTCCTTTGAGAGAAGGAGGAGTGCTAGAGAGACAGAGAGATGCTGGGGTTCCTTTTAGAGAGAGAGAGACAGTGAGAGAGGGATCAGAGGCTCCTATGAGAGAGAGAGGGTGAGAGAGAGAATATATGCTCCTAGGTATGAGAGAGAGAGACAGAGAGAGAGATGCTTAGCTGCTTTGAGAATGAGAGATGGTAGTCTCCTTTGAGAGAAAGAGAGAGAGTTGCTCGGCTATTTTGTCAGAGAGGGAGGGATGATAGGCTCCTTTGAAGAGAGAGTGAGTGTTGCTAGGATTCTTAGAGAGAGAAAGAGAGAGATGCTAGAATCCTTTGAATGAGACAGAGAGATATATTCTAGGATTCTTTGAGAGAGAGAAAGAGACTGAGAGAGACAGAGATAGAGAGAGATGCTAGGCTCATTTGAGACAGAGAGAGGGAGGGAGAGTGAGAAATTCTAGGCTCCTTTGAGAGAAAGTGGAGAGATAGAGACAGAGAGTTGCTATGCTCCTTTGAGAGAGAGAGAAACTAGACTTCTTAAACAGAGAGAGAGAGCAAGAGAGATATGCTAGAATTCTTGGAGAGAGAGAGAGATGCTATGCTCCTTTGAGAGAGAAAGAGGGACAGAGAGAGAGAGTGAGAGATGCTGGGATCCTTTGATAGAAAGCGGAGAGACACAAAGAGAGTTGTGTGCTATTCTACTTTAAGAGAGAGAGGACAGAGAGATAGGGAACCTAGGTTCGATTGAGAGAGAGAGAAATATAGACGATTTGCTCCTCGGAGAGAGAGGGAGAGAGAGAGAGAGAGAGGAAGAGAGAGTGAGTGCTGCGAGGCTCCTTTGAGAGAGAGAGACGGAGACGTAAAGATTCTAGACTCCTATGAGAGAAATAGAGATAGATAGAGAGACAAATATATGCTGGGCTCCTTTGAGTGAGAGAGAGAGTTTCTAGGCTTCTTAGAGAGAGACAGAGATAGAGAGAGATGCTAGATTCCTTTGAGAGAGAGAGATAGATAGATGCTTGTCTCCTTTGAGAGAGACAGCGAGAGAGCTCTGAGGCTCCTTTCTGAGAGAGAGAGAGATACTAGGCTCCTTTTAGAGAGAAAGAGATATGCTAGGCTCCTTTGAGAGAAAGAGGAGAGCTAGAGAGACAGAGAGATGCTGGGTTCCTTTTAGAGAAAGAGAGACAGTGAGAGATGGATCAGAGGCTCCTTTGAGACAGAGAGGGAGAGAGAGAGAATATAAGCTCCTAGGTATGAGAGAGAGAGACAGAGAGAGAGATGCTTAGCTCCTTTGAGAAAGAGAGATGGTAGTCTCCTTTGAGAGAAAGAGAGAGAGAGTTGCTCGGCTATTTTGTCAGAGAGGGAGGGATGATAGGCTCCTTTGAAGAGAGAGTGAGTGATGCTAGGATTCTTAGAGAGAGAAAGAGAGAGATGCTAGAATCCTTTGAATGAGACAGAGAGATATATTCTAGGATTCTTTGAGAGAGAGAAAGAGACTGAGAGAGACAGAGATAGAGAGAGATGCTAGGCTCATTTGAGACAGAGAGAGGGAGGGAGAGTGAGAGATTCTAGGCTCCTTTGAGCGAAGGAGAGATATACAGAGAGATGGAGATGGTAGGCTCCTTCGACGGAGAGAGAGACAGACAGAGAGAGAGAGGGATCCTAGGCCCTTTGAGAGAGAGAGAGTGAGAGTGAGGGAGAGAATATATTCTCCTTGGAGAGAGAGAGGGAGAGAGTGAGAGAGAGAAAGAGAGAGAGATGGAGAGAGATGTTTGGGTCCTTTTAGAGAGAGATATATGCTAAGCCTCTTGAGAGAAAGAGAAAGAAATAGAGAGAGAGATGCTAGGTTCCATTGAGAGAGACTGAGGGAGAGAGGAAAGAGAGAGATGCTAGTCTCCTGTGAAAGAGAGAGTGAGGGAGATACATGTTATTCTCCTTAGAGAGAGAGAGAGAGAGAGAGAGAGAGAGAGAGAGGCTGAGAGAGAGAGGGAGAGAGAGTTGTTTGGGTCCTTTTAGAGAGAGATATATGATAAGCTTTTTGAGAGAAAGAGAAAGAAGGAGACAGAGAGAGAGAAGCTAGGCTCCTTTGATGGAGACTGAGGGAGAGAGGAAAGAGAGAAATGCTAGGCTCCTGTGAACGAGAGAGTGAGAGAGATACATGCTAGGCTCCTTAGAGAGAGATAGATAGAGAGAGGGATTCTAGTCTCCTTTGAGAATGAGTGAGAGATTCTAGGCTCCTTTGAGAGAAAGTGGAGAGATAGAGAGACAGAGTGTTGCTATGCTCCTTTGAAAGTGAGAGAAACTAGTCTTCTTAAACTGAGAGAGAGAGCAAGAGAGATATGCTAGAATTCTTGGAGAGAGAGAGAGATGCTATGCTCCTTTGAGAGAGAAAGAGGGACAGAGAGAGAGAGAGAGAGATGCTGGGATCCTTTGATAGAAAGCGGAGAGACACAAAGAGAGTTGTATGCTATTCTACTTTAAGAGAGAGAGGACAGAGAGATAGGGAACCTAGGTTCGATTGAGAGAGAGAGAAATATAGACGATTTTCTCCTCGGAGAGAGAGAGAGAGGGAGAGAGAGAGAGTGCCGCGAGGCTCCTTTGAGAGATAGAGACGGAGACATAAAGATTCTAGACTCCTATGAGAGAAATAGAGATAGATAGAGAGACAAAGATATGCTGGGCTCCTTTGAGTGAGAGAGAGAGTTTCTAAGCTTCTTAGAGAGAGACAGAGATAGAGAGAGATGCTAGATTCCTTTGAGAGAGATAGATAGATGCTTGTCTCCTTTGAGAGGGACAGCGAGAGAGCTCTGAGGCTCCTTTCTGTGAGAGAGAGAGATACTAGGCTCCTTTGAGAGAGAAAGATATTCCTAGCTCCTTTGAGAGAAGGAGGAGTGCTAGAGAGACAGAGAGATGCTGGGGTTCCTTTTAGAGAGAGAGAGACAGTGAGAGAGGGATCAGAGGCTCCTATGAGAGAGAGAGGGTGAGAGAGAGAATATATGCTCCTAGGTATGAGAGAGAGAGACAGAGAGAGAGATGCTTAGCTGCTTTGAGAATGAGAGATGGTAGTCTCCTTTGAGAGAAAGAGAGAGAGTTGCTCGGCTATTTTGTCAGAGAGGGAGGGATGATAGGCTCCTTTGAAGAGAGAGTGAGTGTTGCTAGGATTCTTAGAGAGAGAAAGAGAGAGATGCTAGAATCCTTTGAATGAGACAGAGAGATATATTCTAGGATTCTTTGAGAGAGAGAAAGAGACTGAGAGAGACAGAGATAGAGAGAGATGCTAGGCTCATTTGAGACAGAGAGAGGGAGGGAGAGTGAGAAATTCTAGGCTCCTTTGAGAGAAAGTGGAGAGATAGAGACAGAGAGTTGCTATGCTCCTTTGAGAGAGAGAGAAACTAGACTTCTTAAACAGAGAGAGAGAGCAAGAGAGATATGCTAGAATTCTTGGAGAGAGAGAGAGATGCTATGCTCCTTTGAGAGAGAAAGAGGGACAGAGAGAGAGAGTGAGAGATGCTGGGATCCTTTGATAGAAAGCGGAGAGACACAAAGAGAGTTGTGTGCTATTCTACTTTAAGAGAGAGAGGACAGAGAGATAGGGAACCTAGGTTCGATTGAGAGAGAGAGAAATATAGACGATTTGCTCCTCGGAGAGAGAGGGAGAGAGAGAGAGAGAGAGGAAGAGAGAGTGAGTGCTGCGAGGCTCCTTTGAGAGAGAGAGACGGAGACGTAAAGATTCTAGACTCCTATGAGAGAAATAGAGATAGATAGAGAGACAAATATATGCTGGGCTCCTTTGAGTGAGAGAGAGAGTTTCTAGGCTTCTTAGAGAGAGACAGAGATAGAGAGAGATGCTAGATTCCTTTGAGAGAGAGAGATAGATAGATGCTTGTCTCCTTTGAGAGAGACAGCGAGAGAGCTCTGAGGCTCCTTTCTGAGAGAGAGAGAGATACTAGGCTCCTTTTAGAGAGAAAGAGATATGCTAGGCTCCTTTGAGAGAAAGAGGAGAGCTAGAGAGACAGAGAGATGCTGGGTTCCTTTTAGAGAAAGAGAGACAGTGAGAGATGGATCAGAGGCTCCTTTGAGAGAGAGAGGGAGAGAGAGAGAATATATGCTCCTAGGTATGAGAGAGAGAGACAGAGAGAGAGATGCTTAGCTCCTTTGAGAAAGAGAGATGGTAGTCTCCTTTGAGAGAAAGAGAGAGAGAGTTGCTCGGCTATTTTGTCAGAGAGGGAGGGATGATAGGCTCCTTTGAAGAGAGAGTGAGTGATGCTAGGATTCTTAGAGAGAGAAAGAGAGAGATGCTAGAATCCTTTGAATGAGACAGAGAGATATATTCTAGGATTCTTTGAGAGAGAGAAAGAGACTGAGAGAGACAGAGATAGAGAGAGATGCTAGGCTCATTTGAGACAGAGAGAGGGAGGGAGAGTGAGAGATTCTAGGCTCCTTTGAGCGAAGGAGAGATATACAGAGAGATGGAGATGGTAGGCTCCTTCGACGGAGAGAGAGACAGACAGAGAGAGAGAGGGATCCTAGGCCCTTTGAGAGAGAGAGAGTGAGAGTGAGGGAGAGAATATATTCTCCTTGGAGAGAGAGAGGGAGAGAGTGAGAGAGAGAAAGAGAGAGAGATGGAGAGAGATGTTTGGGTCCTTTTAGAGAGAGAGATATGCTAAGCCTCTTGAGAGAAAGAGAAAGAAATAGAGAGAGAGATGCTAGGTTCCATTGAGAGAGACTGAGGGAGAGAGGAAAGAGAGAGATGCTAGTCTCCTGTGAAAGAGAGAGTGAGGGAGATACATGTTATTCTCCTTAGAGAGAGAGAGAGAGAGAGAGAGAGAGAGAGAGAGGCTGAGAGAGAGAGGGAGAGAGAGTTGTTTGGGTCCTTTTAGAGAGAGATATATGATAAGCTTTTTGAGAGAAAGAGAAAGAAGGAGACAGAGAGAGAGAAGCTAGGCTCCTTTGATGGAGACTGAGGGAGAGAGGAAAGAGAGAAATGCTAGGCTCCTGTGAACGAGAGAGTGAGAGAGATACATGCTAGGCTCCTTAGAGAGAGATAGATAGAGAGAGGGATTCTAGTCTCCTTTGAGAATGAGTGAGAGATTCTAGGCTCCTTTGAGAGAAAGTGGAGAGATAGAGAGACAGAGTGTTGCTATGCTCCTTTGAAAGTGAGAGAAACTAGTCTTCTTAAACTGAGAGAGAGAGCAAGAGAGATATGCTAGAATTCTTGGAGAGAGAGAGAGATGCTATGCTCCTTTGAGAGAGAAAGAGGGACAGAGAGAGAGAGAGAGAGATGCTGGGATCCTTTGATAGAAAGCGGAGAGACACAAAGAGAGTTGTATGCTATTCTACTTTAAGAGAGAGAGGACAGAGAGATAGGGAACCTAGGTTCGATTGAGAGAGAGAGAAATATAGACGATTTTCTCCTCGGAGAGAGAGAGAGAGGGAGAGAGAGAGAGTGCCGCGAGGCTCCTTTGAGAGATAGAGACGGAGACATAAAGATTCTAGGCTCCTATGAGAGAAATAGAGATAGATAGAGAGACAAAGATATGCTGGGCTCCTTTGAGTGAGAGAGAGAGTTTCTAAGCTTCTTAGAGAGAGACAGAGATAGAGAGAGATGCTAGATTCCTTTGAGAGAGATAGATAGATGCTTGTCTCCTTTGAGAGGGACAGCGAGAGAGCTCTGAGGCTCCTTTCTGTGAGAGAGAGAGATACTAGGCTCCTTTGAGAGAGAAAGATATTCCTAGCTCCTTTGAGAGAAGGAGGAGTGCTAGAGAGACAGAGAGATGCTGGGGTTCCTTTTAGAGAGAGAGAGACAGTGAGAGAGGGATCAGAGGCTCCTATGAGAGAGAGAGGGTGAGAGAGAGAATATATGCTCCTAGGTATGAGAGAGAGAGACAGAGAGAGAGATGCTTAGCTGCTTTGAGAATGAGAGATGGTAGTCTCCTTTGAGAGAAAGAGAGAGAGTTGCTCGGCTATTTTGTCAGAGAGGGAGGGATGATAGGCTCCTTTGAAGAGAGAGTGAGTGTTGCTAGGATTCTTAGAGAGAGAAAGAGAGAGATGCTAGAATCCTTTGAATGAGACAGAGAGATATATTCTAGGATTCTTTGAGAGAGAGAAAGAGACTGAGAGAGACAGAGATAGAGAGAGATGCTAGGCTCATTTGAGACAGAGAGAGGGAGGGAGAGTGAGAAATTCTAGGCTCCTTTGAGAGAAAGTGGAGAGATAGAGACAGAGAGTTGCTATGCTCCTTTGAGAGAGAGAGAAACTAGACTTCTTAAACAGAGAAAGAGAGCAAGAGAGATATGCTAGAATTCTTGGAGAGAGAGAGAGATGCTATGCTCCTTTGAGAGAGAAAGAGGGACAGAGAGAGAGAGTGAGAGATGCTGGGATCCTTTGATAGAAAGCGGAGAGACACAAAGAGAGTTGTGTGCTATTCTACTTTAAGAGAGAGAGGACAGAGAGATAGGGAACCTAGGTTCGATTGAGAGAGAGAGAAATATAGACGATTTGCTCCTCGGAGAGAGAGGGAGAGAGAGAGAGAGAGAGGAAGAGAGAGTGAGTGCTGCGAGGCTCCTTTGAGAGAGAGAGACGGAGACGTAAAGATTCTAGACTCCTATGAGAGAAATAGAGATAGATAGAGAGACAAATATATGCTGGGCTCCTTTGAGTGAGAGAGAGAGTTTCTAGGCTTCTTAGAGAGAGACAGAGATAGAGAGAGATGCTAGATTCCTTTGAGAGAGAGAGATAGATAGATGCTTGTCTCCTTTGAGAGAGACAGCGAGAGAGCTCTGAGGCTCCTTTCTGAGAGAGAGAGAGATACTAGGCTCCTTTTAGAGAGAAAGAGATATGCTAGGCTCCTTTGAGAGAAAGAGGAGAGCTAGAGAGACAGAGAGATGCTGGGTTCCTTTTAGAGAAAGAGAGACAGTGAGAGATGGATCAGAGGCTCCTTTGAGAGAGAGAGGGAGAGAGAGAGAATATATGCTCCTAGGTATGAGAGAGAGAGACAGAGAGAGAGATGCTTAGCTCCTTTGAGAAAGAGAGATGGTAGTCTCCTTTGAGAGAAAGAGAGAGAGAGTTGCTCGTCTATTTTGTCAGAGAGGGAGGGATGATAGGCTCCTTTGAAGAGAGAGTGAGTGATGCTAGGATTCTTAGAGAGAGAAAGAGAGAGATGCTAGAATCCTTTGAATGAGACAGAGAGATATATTCTAGGATTCTTTGAGAGAGAGAAAGAGACTGAGAGAGACAGAGATAGAGAGAGATGCTAGGCTCATTTGAGACAGAGAGAGGGAGGGAGAGTGAGAGATTCTAGGCTCCTTTGAGCGAAAGAGAGATATACAGAGAGATGGAGATGGTAGGCTCCTTCGACGGAGAGAGAGACAGACAGAGAGAGAGAGGGATCCTAGGCCCTTTGAGAGAGAGAGAGTGAGAGTGAGGGAGAGAATATATTCTCCTTGGAGAGAGAGAGGTAGAGAGTGAGAGAGAGAAAGAGAGAGAGATGGAGAGAGATGTTTGGGTCCTTTTAGAGAGAGAGATATGCTAAGCCTTTTGAGAGAAAGAGAAAGAAATAGAGAGAGAGATGCTAGGTTCCATTGAGAGAGACTGAGGGAGAGAGGAAAGAGAGAGATGCTAGTCTCCTGTGAAAGAGAGAGTGAGGGAGATACATGTTATTCTCCTTAGAGAGAGAGAGAGAGAGAGAGAGAGAGAGAGAGAGGCTGAGAGAGAGAGGGAGAAAGAGTTGTTTGGGTCCTTTTAGAGAGAGATATATGATAAGCTTTTTGAGAGAAAGAGAAAGAAGGAGACAGAGAGAGAGAGAAGCTAGGCTCCTTTGATGGAGACTGAGGGAGAGAGGAAAGAGAGAAATGCTAGGCTCCTGTGAACGAGAGAGTGAGAGAGATACATGCTAGGCTCCTTAGAGAGAGATAGATAGAGAGAGGGATTCTAGACTCCTTTGAGAATGAGTGAGAGATTCTAGGCTCCTTTGAGAGAAAGTGGAGAGATAGAGAGACAGAGAGTTGCTATGCTCCTTTGAAAGAGAGAGAAACTAGTCTTCTTAAACTGAGAGAGAGAGCAAGAGAGATATGCTAGAATTCTTGGAGAGAGAGAGAGATGCTATGCTCCTTTGAGAGAGAAAGAGGGACAGAGAGAGGTGCTGGGATCCTTTGATAGAAAGCGGAGAGACACAAAGAGAGTTGTATGCTATTCTACTTTAAGAGAGAGAGGACAGAGAGATAGGGAACCTAGGTTCGATTGAGAGAGAGAGAAATATAGACGATTTTCTCCTCGGAGAGAGAGAGAGAGGGAGAGAGAGAGAGTGCCGCGAGGCTCCTTTGAGAGATAGAGACGGAGACATAAAGATTCTAGGCTCCTATGAGAGAAATAGAGATAGATAGAGAGACAAAGATATGCTGGGCTCCTTTGAGTGAGAGAGAGAGTTTCTAAGCTTCTTAGAGAGAGACAGAGATAGAGAGAGATGCTAGATTCCTTTGAGAGAGATAGATAGATGCTTGTCTCCTTTGAGAGGGACAGCGAGAGAGCTCTGAGGCTCCTTTCTGTGAGAGAGAGAGATACTAGGCTCCTTTGAGAGAGAAAGATATTCCTAGCTCCTTTGAGAGAAGGAGGAGTGCTAGAGAGACAGAGAGATGCTGGGGTTCCTTTTAGAGAGAGAGAGACAGTGAGAGAGGGATCAGAGGCTCCTATGAGAGAGAGAGGGTGAGAGAGAGAATATATGCTCCTAGGTATGAGAGAGAGAGACAGAGAGAGAGATGCTTAGCTGCTTTGAGAATGAGAGATGGTAGTCTCCTTTGAGAGAAAGAGAGAGAGTTGCTCGGCTATTTTGTCAGAGAGGGAGGGATGATAGGCTCCTTTGAAGAGAGAGTGAGTGTTGCTAGGATTCTTAGAGAGAGAAAGAGAGAGATGCTAGAATCCTTTGAATGAGACAGAGAGATATATTCTAGGATTCTTTGAGAGAGAGAAAGAGACTGAGAGAGACAGAGATAGAGAGAGATGCTAGGCTCATTTGAGACAGAGAGAGGGAGGGAGAGTGAGAAATTCTAGGCTCCTTTGAGAGAAAGTGGAGAGATAGAGACAGAGAGTTGCTATGCTCCTTTGAGAGAGAGAGAAACTAGACTTCTTAAACAGAGAGAGAGAGCAAGAGAGATATGCTAGAATTCTTGGAGAGAGAGAGAGATGCTATGCTCCTTTGAGAGAGAAAGAGGGACAGAGAGAGAGAGTGAGAGATGCTGGGATCCTTTGATAGAAAGCGGAGAGACACAAAGAGAGTTGTGTGCTATTCTACTTTAAGAGAGAGAGGACAGAGAGATAGGGAACCTAGGTTCGATTGAGAGAGAGAGAAATATAGACGATTTGCTCCTCGGAGAGAGAGGGAGAGAGAGAGAGAGAGAGGAAGAGAGAGTGAGTGCTGCGAGGCTCCTTTGAGAGAGAGAGACGGAGACGTAAAGATTCTAGACTCCTATGAGAGAAATAGAGATAGATAGAGAGACAAATATATGCTGGGCTCCTTTGAGTGAGAGAGAGAGTTTCTAGGCTTCTTAGAGAGAGACAGAGATAGAGAGAGATGCTAGATTCCTTTGAGAGAGAGAGATAGATAGATGCTTGTCTCCTTTGAGAGAGACAGCGAGAGAGCTCTGAGGCTCCTTTCTGAGAGAGAGAGAGATACTAGGCTCCTTTTAGAGAGAAAGAGATATGCTAGGCTCCTTTGAGAGAAAGAGGAGAGCTAGAGAGACAGAGAGATGCTGGGTTCCTTTTAGAGAAAGAGAGACAGTGAGAGATGGATCAGAGGCTCCTTTGAGAGAGAGAGGGAGAGAGAGAGAATATATGCTCCTAGGTATGAGAGAGAGAGACAGAGAGAGAGATGCTTAGCTCCTTTGAGAAAGAGAGATGGTAGTCTCCTTTGAGAGAAAGAGAGAGAGAGTTGCTCGGCTATTTTGTCAGAGAGGGAGGGATGATAGGCTCCTTTGAAGAGAGAGTGAGTGATGCTAGGATTCTTAGAGAGAGAAAGAGAGAGATGCTAGAATCCTTTGAATGAGACAGAGAGATATATTCTAGGATTCTTTGAGAGAGAGAAAGAGACTGAGAGAGACAGAGATAGAGAGAGATGCTAGGCTCATTTGAGACAGAGAGAGGGAGGGAGAGTGAGAGATTCTAGGCTCCTTTGAGCGAAGGAGAGATATACAGAGAGATGGAGATGGTAGGCTCCTTCGACGGAGAGAGAGACAGACAGAGAGAGAGAGGGATCCTAGGCCCTTTGAGAGAGAGAGAGTGAGAGTGAGGGAGAGAATATATTCTCCTTGGAGAGAGAGAGGGAGAGAGTGAGAGAGAGAAAGAGAGAGATGGAGAGAGATGTTTGGGTCCTTTTAGAGAGAGAGATATGCTAAGCCTTTTGAGAGAAAGAGAAAGAAATAGAGAGAGAGATGCTAGGTTCCATTGAGAGAGACTGAGGGAGAGAGGAAAGAGAGAGATGCTAGTCTCCTGTGAAAGAGAGAGTGAGGGAGATACATGTTATTCTCCTTAGAGAGAGAGAGAGAGAGAGAGAGAGAGAGAGAGAGAGGCTGAGAGAGAGAGGGAGAAAGAGTTGTTTGGGTCCTTTTAGAGAGAGATATATGATAAGCTTTTTGAGAGAAAGAGAAAGAAGGAGACAGAGAGAGAGAGAAGCTAGGCTCCTTTGATGGAGACTGAGGGAGAGAGGAAAGAGAGAAATGCTAGGCTCCTGTGAACGAGAGAGTGAGAGAGATACATGCTAGGCTCCTTAGAGAGAGATAGATAGAGAGAGGGATTCTAGACTCCTTTGAGAATGAGTGAGAGATTCTAGGCTCCTTTGAGAGAAAGTGGAGAGATAGAGAGACAGAGAGTTGCTATGCTCCTTTGAAAGAGAGAGAAACTAGTCTTCTTAAACTGAGAGAGAGAGCAAGAGAGATATGCTTGAATTCTTGGAGAGAGAGAGAGATGCTATGCTCCTTTGAGAGAGAAAGAGGGACAGAGAGAGGTGCTGGGATCCTTTGATAGAAAGCGGAGAGACACAAAGAGAGTTGTATGCTATTCTACTTTAAGAGAGAGAGGACAGAGAGATAGGGAACCTAGGTTCGATTGAGAGAGAGAGAAATATAGACGATTTTCTCCTCGGAGAGAGAGAGAGAGGGAGAGAGAGAGTGCCGCGAGGCTCCTTTGAGAGAGAGAGACGGAGACGTAAAGATTCTAGATTCCTATGAGAGAAATAGAGATAGATAGAGAGGCAAAGATATGCTGGGCTCCTTTGAGTGAGAGAGAGAGTTTCTAGGCTTCTTAGAGAGAGACAGAGATAGAGAGAGATGCTAGATTCCTTTGAGAGAGAGAGATAGATAGATGCTTGTCTCCTTTGAGAGAGACAGCGAGAGAGTTCTGAGGCTCCTTTCTGAGAGAGAGAGAGATACTAGGCTCCTTTGAGAGGGAAAGAGATATGCTAGGCTCCTTTGAGAGAAAGAGGAGAGCTAGAGAGACAGAGAGATGCTGGGTTCCTTTTAGAGAAAGAGAGACAGTGAGAGAGGGATCAGAGGCTCCTTTGAGAGAGAGAGGGAGAGAGAGAGAATATATGCTCCTAGGTATGAGAGAGAGAGACAGAGAGAGAGATGCTTAGCTCCTTTGAGAAAGAGAGATGGTAGTCTCCTTTGAGAGAAAGAGAGAGAGAGTTGCTCGGCTATTTTTTCAGAGAGTGAGTGATGCTAGGATACTTAGAGAGAAAGAGAGAGATGCTAGATTCCTTTGAATGAGACAGAGAGATATATTCTAGGATTCTTTGAGAGAGAGAAAGAGACTGAGAGAGACAGAGATAGAGAGAGATGCTAGGCTCATTTGAGACAGAGAGAGGGAGGGAGAGTGAGAGATTCTAGGCTCCTTTGAGCGAAAGAGAGATATACAGAGAGATGGAGATGGTAGGCTCCTTCGACGGAGAGAGAGACAGACAGAGAGAGAGAGAGGGATCCTAGGCCCTTTGAGAGAGAGAGAGAGAGAGTGAGGGAGAGAATATATTCTCCTTGGAGAGAGAGAGGGAGAGAGTGAGAGAGAGAAAGAGAGAGCTGTAGAGAGATGTTTGGGTCCTTTTAGAGAGAGAGAGATGGTAAGCCTTTTGAGAGAAAGAAATAGACAGAGAGGCAGATGCTAGGTTCCATTGAGAGAGACTGAGGGAGAGAGGAAAGAGAGAGATGCTAGGCTCCTGTGAAAGAGAGAGTGAGGGAGATACATGCTAGGCTCCTTAGAGGGAGAGAGAGAGAGAGAGGCAGAGAGAGAGAGGGAGAGAGTGTTGTTTGGGTCCTTTTAGAGAGAGAGATATGATAAGCTTTTTGAGAGAAAGAGAAAGAAGGAGACAGAAAGAGAGATGCTATGCTCCTTTGAGGGAGACTGAGGGAGAGAGGAAAGAGAGAAATGCTAGGCTCCTGTGAACGAGAGAGTGAGAGAGATACATGCTAGGCTCCTTAGAGAGAGATAGATAGAGAGAGGGATTCTAGACTCCTTTGAGAATGAGTGAGAGATTCTAGGCTCCTTTGAGAGAAAGTGGAGAGATAGAGAGACAGAGAGTTGCTATGCTCCTTTGAAAGAGAGAGAAACTAGTCTTCTTAAACTGAGAGAGAGAGCAAGAGAGATATGCTAGAATTCTTGGAGAGAGAGAGAGATGCTATGCTCCTTTGAGAGAGAAAGAGGGACAGAGAGAGAGAGAGAGAGATGCTGGGATCCTTTGATAGAAAGCGGAGAGACACAAAGAGAGTTGTATGCTATTCTACTTTAAGAGAGAGAGGACAGAGAGATAGGGAACCTAGGTTCGATTGAGAGAGAGAGAAATATAGACGATTTTCTCCTCGGAGAGAGAGAGAGAGGGAGAGAGAGAGAGTGCCGCGAGGCTCCTTTGAGAGATAGAGACGGAGACATAAAGATTCTAGACTCCTATGAGAGAAATAGAGATAGATAGAGAGACAAAGATATGCTGGGCTCCTTTGAGTGAGAGAGAGAGTTTCTAAGCTTCTTAGAGAGAGACAGAGATAGAGAGAGATGCTAGATTCCTTTGAGAGAGATAGATAGATGCTTGTCTCCTTTGAGAGGGACAGCGAGAGAGCTCTGAGGCTCCTTTCTGTGAGAGAGAGAGATACTAGGCTCCTTTGAGAGAGAAAGATATTCCTAGCTCCTTTGAGAGAAGGAGGAGTGCTAGAGAGACAGAGAGATGCTGGGGTTCCTTTTAGAGAGAGAGAGACAGTGAGAGAGGGATCAGAGGCTCCTATGAGAGAGAGAGGGTGAGAGAGAGAATATATGCTCCTAGGTATGAGAGAGAGAGACAGAGAGAGAGATGCTTAGCTGCTTTGAGAATGAGAGATGGTAGTCTCCTTTGAGAGAAAGAGAGAGAGTTGCTCGGCTATTTTGTCAGAGAGGGAGGGATGATAGGCTCCTTTGAAGAGAGAGTGAGTGTTGCTAGGATTCTTAGAGAGAGAAAGAGAGAGATGCTAGAATCCTTTGAATGAGACAGAGAGATATATTCTAGGATTCTTTGAGAGAGAGAAAGAGACTGAGAGAGACAGAGATAGAGAGAGATGCTAGGCTCATTTGAGACAGAGAGAGGGAGGGAGAGTGAGAAATTCTAGGCTCCTTTGAGAGAAAGTGGAGAGATAGAGACAGAGAGTTGCTATGCTCCTTTGAGAGAGAGAGAAACTAGACTTCTTAAACAGAGAGAGAGAGCAAGAGAGATATGCTAGAATTCTTGGAGAGAGAGAGAGATGCTATGCTCCTTTGAGAGAGAAAGAGGGACAGAGAGAGAGAGTGAGAGATGCTGGGATCCTTTGATAGAAAGCGGAGAGACACAAAGAGAGTTGTGTGCTATTCTACTTTAAGAGAGAGAGGACAGAGAGATAGGGAACCTAGGTTCGATTGAGAGAGAGAGAAATATAGACGATTTGCTCCTCGGAGAGAGAGGGAGAGAGAGAGAGAGAGAGGAAGAGAGAGTGAGTGCTGCGAGGCTCCTTTGAGAGAGAGAGACGGAGACGTAAAGATTCTAGACTCCTATGAGAGAAATAGAGATAGATAGAGAGACAAATATATGCTGGGCTCCTTTGAGTGAGAGAGAGAGTTTCTAGGCTTCTTAGAGAGAGACAGAGATAGAGAGAGATGCTAGATTCCTTTGAGAGAGAGAGATAGATAGATGCTTGTCTCCTTTGAGAGAGACAGCGAGAGAGCTCTGAGGCTCCTTTCTGAGAGAGAGAGAGATACTAGGCTCCTTTTAGAGAGAAAGAGATATGCTAGGCTCCTTTGAGAGAAAGAGGAGAGCTAGAGAGACAGAGAGATGCTGGGTTCCTTTTAGAGAAAGAGAGACAGTGAGAGATGGATCAGAGGCTCCTTTGAGAGAGAGAGGGAGAGAGAGAGAATATATGCTCCTAGGTATGAGAGAGAGAGACAGAGAGAGAGATGCTTAGCTCCTTTGAGAAAGAGAGATGGTAGTCTCCTTTGAGAGAAAGAGAGAGAGAGTTGCTCGGCTATTTTGTCAGAGAGGGAGGGATGATAGGCTCCTTTGAAGAGAGAGTGAGTGATGCTAGGATTCTTAGAGAGAGAAAGAGAGAGATGCTAGAATCCTTTGAATGAGACAGAGAGATATATTCTAGGATTCTTTGAGAGAGAGAAAGAGACTGAGAGAGACAGAGATAGAGAGAGATGCTAGGCTCATTTGAGACAGAGAGAGGGAGGGAGAGTGAGAGATTCTAGGCTCCTTTGAGCGAAGGAGAGATATACAGAGAGATGGAGATGGTAGGCTCCTTCGACGGAGAGAGAGACAGACAGAGAGAGAGAGGGATCCTAGGCCCTTTGAGAGAGAGAGAGTGAGAGTGAGGGAGAGAATATATTCTCCTTGGAGAGAGAGAGGGAGAGAGTGAGAGAGAGAAAGAGAGAGAGATGGAGAGAGATGTTTGGGTCCTTTTAGAGAGAGAGATATGCTAAGCCTCTTGAGAGAAAGAGAAAGAAATAGAGAGAGAGATGCTAGGTTCCATTGAGAGAGACTGAGGGAGAGAGGAAAGAGAGAGATGCTAGTCTCCTGTGAAAGAGAGAGTGAGGGAGATACATGTTATTCTCCTTAGAGAGAGAGAGAGAGAGAGAGAGAGAGAGAGAGAGGCTGAGAGAGAGAGGGAGAGAGAGTTGTTTGGGTCCTTTTAGAGAGAGATATATGATAAGCTTTTTGAGAGAAAGAGAAAGAAGGAGACAGAGAGAGAGAAGCTAGGCTCCTTTGATGGAGACTGAGGGAGAGAGGAAAGAGAGAAATGCTAGGCTCCTGTGAACGAGAGAGTGAGAGAGATACATGCTAGGCTCCTTAGAGAGAGATAGATAGAGAGAGGGATTCTAGTCTCCTTTGAGAATGAGTGAGAGATTCTAGGCTCCTTTGAGAGAAAGTGGAGAGATAGAGAGACAGAGTGTTGCTATGCTCCTTTGAAAGTGAGAGAAACTAGTCTTCTTAAACTGAGAGAGAGAGCAAGAGAGATATGCTAGAATTCTTGGAGAGAGAGAGAGATGCTATGCTCCTTTGAGAGAGAAAGAGGGACAGAGAGAGAGAGAGAGAGATGCTGGGATCCTTTGATAGAAAGCGGAGAGACACAAAGAGAGTTGTATGCTATTCTACTTTAAGAGAGAGAGGACAGAGAGATAGGGAACCTAGGTTCGATTGAGAGAGAGAGAAATATAGACGATTTTCTCCTCGGAGAGAGAGAGAGAGGGAGAGAGAGAGAGTGCCGCGAGGCTCCTTTGAGAGATAGAGACGGAGACATAAAGATTCTAGGCACCTATGAGAGAAATAGAGATAGATAGAGAGACAAAGATATGCTGGGCTCCTTTGAGTGAGAGAGAGAGTTTCTAAGCTTCTTAGAGAGAGACAGAGATAGAGAGAAATGCTAGATTAATTTGAGAGAGATAGATAGATGCTTGTCTCCTTTGAGAGGGACAGCGAGAGAGCTCTGAGGCTCCTTTCTGTGAGAGAGATACTAGGCTCCTTTGAGAGAGAAAGATATTCCTAGCTCCTTTGAGAGAAGGAGGAGTGCTAGAGAGACAGAGAGATGCTGGGGTTCCTTTTAGAGAGAGAGAGACAGTGAGAGAGGGATCAGAGGCTCCTATGAGAGAGAGAGGGTGAGAGAGAGAATATATGCTCCTAGGTATGAGAGAGAGAGACAGAGAGAGAGATGCTTAGCTGCTTTGAGAATGAGAGATGGTAGTCTCCTTTGAGAGAAAGAGAGAGAGATGCTCGGCTATTTTGTCAGAGAGGGAGGGATGATAGGCTCCTTTGAAGAGAGAGTGAGTGTTGCTAGGATTCTTAGAGAGAGAAAGAGAGAGATGCTAGAATCCTTTGAATGAGACAGAGAGATATATTCTAGGATTCTTTGAGAGAGAGAAAGAGACTGAGAGAGACAGAGATAGAGAGAGATGCTAGGCTCATTTGAGACAGAGAGAGGGAGGGAGAGTGAGAAATTCTAGGCTCCTTTGAGAGAAAGTGGAGAGATAGAGACAGAGAGTTGCTATGCTCCTTTGAGAGAGAGAGAAACTAGACTTCTTAAACAGAGAGAGAGAGCAAGAGAGATATGCTAGAATTCTTGGAGAGAGAGAGAGATGCTATGCTCCTTTGAGAGAGAAAGAGGGACAGAGAGAGAGAGTGAGAGATGCTGGGATCCTTTGATAGAAAGCGGAGAGACACAAAGAGAGTTGTGTGCTATTCTACTTTAAGAGAGAGAGGACAGAGAGATAGGGAACCTAGGTTCGATTGAGAGAGAGAGAAATATAGACGATTTGCTCCTCGGAGAGAGAGGGAGAGAGAGAGAGAGAGAGAGGAAGAGAGAGTGAGTGCTGCGAGGCTCCTTTGAGAGAGAGAGACGGAGACGTAAAGATTCTAGACTCCTATGAGAGAAATAGAGATAGATAGAGAGACAAATATATGCTGGGCTCCTTTGAGTGAGAGAGAGAGTTTCTAGGCTTCTTAGAGAGAGACAGAGATAGAGAGAGATGCTAGATTCCTTTGAGAGAGAGAGATAGATAGATGCTTGTCTCCTTTGAGAGAGACAGCTAGAGAGCTCTGAGGCTCCTTTCTGAGAGAGAGAGAGATACTAGGCTCCTTTTAGAGAGAAAGAGATATGCTAGGCTCCTTTGAGAGAAAGAGGAGAGCTAGAGAGACAGAGAGATGCTGGGTTCCTTTTAGAGAAAGAGAGACAGTGAGAGATGGATCAGAGGCTCCTTTGAGAGAGAGAGGGAGAGAGAGAGAATATATGCTCCTAGGTATGAGAGAGAGAGACAGAGAGAGAGATGCTTAGCTCCTTTGAGAAAGAGAGATGGTAGTCTCCTTTGAGAGAAAGAGAGAGAGAGTTGCTCGGCTATTTTGTCAGAGAGGGAGGGATGATAGGCTCCTTTGAAGAGAGAGTGAGTGATGCTAGGATTCTTAGAGAGAGAAAGAGAGAGATGCTAGAATCCTTTGAATGAGACAGAGAGATATATTCTAGGATTCTTTGAGAGAGAGAAAGAGACTGAGAGAGACAGAGATAGAGAGAGATGCTAGGCTCATTTGAGACAGAGAGAGGGAGGGAGAGTGAGAGATTCTAGGCTCCTTTGAGCGAAAGAGAGATATACAGAGAGATGGAGATGGTAGGCTCCTTCGACGGAGAGAGAGACAGACAGAGAGAGAGAGGGATCCTAGGCCCTTTGAGAGAGAGAGTGAGGGAGAGAATATATTCTCCTTGGAGAGAGAGAGGGAGAGAGTGAGAGAGATAAAGAGAGAGATGGAGAGAGATGTTTGGGTCCTTTTAGAGAGAGAGATATGCTAAGCCTTTTGAGAGAAAGAGAAAGAAATAGAGAGAGAGATGCTAGGTTCCATTGAGAGAGACTGAGGGAGAGAGGAAAGAGAGAGATGCTAGTCTCCTGTGAAAGAGAGAGTGAGGGAGATACATGTTATTCTCCTTAGAGAGAGAGAGAGAGAGAGAGAGAGAGAGAGAGAGAGAGGCTGAGAGAGAGAGGGAGAAAGAGTTGTTTGGGTCCTTTTAGAGAGCGATATATGATAAGCTTTTTGAGAGAAAGAGAAAGAAGGAGACAGAGAGAGAGAGAAGCTAGGCTCCTTTGATGGAGACTGAGGGAGAGAGGAAAGAGAGAAATGCTAGGCTCCTGTGAACGAGAGAGTGAGAGAGATACATGCTAGGCTCCTTAGAGAGAGATAGATAGAGAGAGGGATTCTAGACTCCTTTGAGAATGAGTGAGAGATTCTAGGCTCCTTTGAGAGAAAGTGGAGAGATAGAGAGACAGAGAGTTGCTATGCTCCTTTGAAAGAGAGAGAAACTAGTCTTCTTAAACTGAGAGAGAGAGCAAGAGAGATATGCTTGAATTCTTGGAGAGAGAGAGAGATGCTATGCTCCTTTGAGAGAGAAAGAGGGACAGAGAGAGGTGCTGGGATCCTTTGATAGAAAGCGGAGAGACACAAAGAGAGTTGTATGCTATTCTACTTTAAGAGAGAGAGGACAGAGAGATAGGGAACCTAGGTTCGATTGAGAGAGAGAGAAATATAGACGATTTTCTCCTCGGAGAGAGAGAGAGAGGGAGAGAGAGAGTGCCGCGAGGCTCCTTTGAGAGAGAGAGACGGAGACGTAAAGATTCTAGATTCCTATGAGAGAAATAGAGATAGATAGAGAGGCAAAGATATGCTGGGCTCCTTTGAGTGAGAGAGAGAGTTTCTAGGCTTCTTAGAGAGAGACAGAGATAGAGAGAGATGCTAGATTCCTTTGAGAGAGAGAGATAGATAGATGCTTGTCTCCTTTGAGAGAGACAGCGAGAGAGTTCTGAGGCTCCTTTCTGAGAGAGAGAGAGATACTAGGCTCCTTTGAGAGGGAAAGAGATATGCTAGGCTCCTTTGAGAGAAAGAGGAGAGCTAGAGAGACAGAGAGATGCTGGGTTCCTTTTAGAGAAAGAGAGACAGTGAGAGAGGGATCAGAGGCTCCTTTGAGAGAGAGAGGGAGAGAGAGAGAATATATGCTCCTAGGTATGAGAGAGAGAGACAGAGAGAGAGATGCTTAGCTCCTTTGAGAAAGAGAGATGGTAGTCTCCTTTGAGAGAAAGAGAGAGAGAGTTGCTCGGCTATTTTTTCAGAGAGTGAGTGATGCTAGGATACTTAGAGAGAAAGAGAGAGATGCTAGATTCCTTTGAATGAGACAGAGAGATATATTCTAGGATTCTTTGAGAGAGAGAAAGAGACTGAGAGAGACAGAGATAGAGAGAGATGCTAGGCTCATTTGAGACAGAGAGAGGGAGGGAGAGTGAGAGATTCTAGGCTCCTTTGAGCGAAAGAGAGATATACAGAGAGATGGAGATGGTAGGCTCCTTCGACGGAGAGAGAGACAGACAGAGAGAGAGAGAGGGATCCTAGGCCCTTTGAGAGAGAGAGAGAGAGAGTGAGGGAGAGAATATATTCTCCTTGGAGAGAGAGAGGGAGAGAGTGAGAGAGAGAAAGAGAGAGCTGTAGAGAGATGTTTGGGTCCTTTTAGAGAGAGAGAGATGGTAAGCCTTTTGAGAGAAAGAAATAGACAGAGAGGCAGATGCTAGGTTCCATTGAGAGAGACTGAGGGAGAGAGGAAAGAGAGAGATGCTAGGCTCCTGTGAAAGAGAGAGTGAGGGAGATACATGCTAGGCTCCTTAGAGGGAGAGAGAGAGAGAGAGGCAGAGAGAGAGAGGGAGAGAGTGTTGTTTGGGTCCTTTTAGAGAGAGAGATATGATAAGCTTTTTGAGAGAAAGAGAAAGAAGGAGACAGAAAGAGAGATGCTATGCTCCTTTGAGGGAGACTGAGGGAGAGAGGAAAGAGAGAAATGCTAGGCTCCTGTGAACGAGAGAGTGAGAGAGATACATGCTAGGCTCCTTAGAGAGAGATAGATAGAGAGAGGGATTCTAGACTCCTTTGAGAATGAGTGAGAGATTCTAGGCTCCTTTGAGAGAAAGTGGAGAGATAGAGAGACAGAGAGTTGCTATGCTCCTTTGAAAGAGAGAGAAACTAGTCTTCTTAAACTGAGAGAGAGAGCAAGAGAGATATGCTAGAATTCTTGGAGAGAGAGAGAGATGCTATGCTCCTTTGAGAGAGAAAGAGGGACAGAGAGAGGTGCTGGGATCCTTTGATAGAAAGCGGAGAGACACAAAGAGAGTTGTATGCTATTCTACTTTAAGAGAGAGAGGACAGAGAGATAGGGAACCTAGGTTCGATTGAGAGAGAGAGAAATATAGACGATTTTCTCCTCGGAGAGAGAGAGAGAGGGAGAGAGAGAGAGTGCCGCGAGGCTCCTTTGAGAGATAGAGACGGAGACATAAAGATTCTAGGCTCCTATGAGAGAAATAGAGATAGATAGAGAGACAAAGATATGCTGGGCTCCTTTGAGTGAGAGAGAGAGTTTCTAAGCTTCTTAGAGAGAGACAGAGATAGAGAGAGATGCTAGATTCCTTTGAGAGAGATAGATAGATGCTTGTCTCCTTTGAGAGGGACAGCGAGAGAGCTCTGAGGCTCCTTTCTGTGAGAGAGAGAGATACTAGGCTCCTTTGAGAGAGAAAGATATTCCTAGCTCCTTTGAGAGAAGGAGGAGTGCTAGAGAGACAGAGAGATGCTGGGGTTCCTTTTAGAGAGAGAGAGACAGTGAGAGAGGGATCAGAGGCTCCTATGAGAGAGAGAGGGTGAGAGAGAGAATATATGCTCCTAGGTATGAGAGAGAGAGACAGAGAGAGAGATGCTTAGCTGCTTTGAGAATGAGAGATGGTAGTCTCCTTTGAGAGAAAGAGAGAGAGTTGCTCGGCTATTTTGTCAGAGAGGGAGGGATGATAGGCTCCTTTGAAGAGAGAGTGAGTGTTGCTAGGATTCTTAGAGAGAGAAAGAGAGAGATGCTAGAATCCTTTGAATGAGACAGAGAGATATATTCTAGGATTCTTGAGAGAGAGAAAGAGACTGAGAGAGACAGAGATAGAGAGAGATGCTAGGCTCATTTGAGACAGAGAGAGGGAGGGAGAGTGAGAAATTCTAGGCTCCTTTGAGAGAAAGTGGAGAGATAGAGACAGAGAGTTGCTATGCTCCTTTGAGAGAGAGAGAAACTAGACTTCTTAAACAGAGAGAGAGAGCAAGAGAGATATGCTAGAATTCTTGGAGAGAGAGAGAGATGCTATGCTCCTTTGAGAGAGAAAGAGGGACAGAGAGAGAGAGTGAGAGATGCTGGGATCCTTTGATAGAAAGCGGAGAGACACAAAGAGAGTTGTGTGCTATTCTACTTTAAGAGAGAGAGGACAGAGAGATAGGGAACCTAGGTTCGATTGAGAGAGAGAGAAATATAGACGATTTGCTCCTCGGAGAGAGAGGGAGAGAGAGAGAGAGAGAGGAAGAGAGAGTGAGTGCTGCGAGGCTCCTTTGAGAGAGAGAGACGGAGACGTAAAGATTCTAGACTCCTATGAGAGAAATAGAGATAGATAGAGAGACAAATATATGCTGGGCTCCTTTGAGTGAGAGAGAGAGTTTCTAGGCTTCTTAGAGAGAGACAGAGATAGAGAGAGATGCTAGATTCCTTTGAGAGAGAGAGAGAGATAGATGCTTGTCTCCTTTGAGAGAGACAGCGAGAGAGCTCTGAGGCTCCTTTCTGAGAGAGAGAGAGATACTAGGCTCCTTTTAGAGAGAAAGAGATATGCTAGGCTCCTTTGAGAGAAAGAGGAGAGCTAGAGAGACAGAGAGATGCTGGGTTCCTTTTAGAGAAAGAGAGACAGTGAGAGATGGATCAGAGGCTCCTTTGAGAGAGAGAGGGAGAGAGAGAGAATATATGCTCCTAGGTATGAGAGAGAGAGACAGAGAGAGAGATGCTTAGCTCCTTTGAGAAAGAGAGATGGTAGTCTCCTTTGAGAGAAAGAGAGAGAGAGTTGCTCGGCTATTTTGTCAGAGAGGGAGGGATGATAGGCTCCTTTGAAGAGAGAGTGAGTGATGCTAGGATTCTTAGAGAGAGAAAGAGAGAGATGCTAGAATCCTTTGAATGAGACAGAGAGATATATTCTAGGATTCTTTGAGAGAGAGAAAGAGACTGAGAGAGACAGAGATAGAGAGAGATGCTAGGCTCATTTGAGACAGAGAGAGGGAGGGAGAGTGAGAGATTCTAGGCTCCTTTGAGCGAAGGAGAGATATACAGAGAGATGGAGATGGTAGGCTCCTTCGACGGAGAGAGAGACAGACAGAGAGAGAGAGGGATCCTAGGCCCTTTGAGAGAGAGAGAGTGAGAGTGAGGGAGAGAATATATTCTCCTTGGAGAGAGAGAGGGAGAGAGTGAGAGAGAGAAAGAGAGAGAGATGGAGAGAGATGTTTGGGTCCTTTTAGAGAGAGAGATATGCTAAGCCTCTTGAGAGAAAGAGAAAGAAATAGAGAGAGAGATGCTAGGTTCCATTGAGAGAGACTGAGGGAGAGAGGAAAGAGAGAGATGCTAGTCTCCTGTGAAAGAGAGAGTGAGGGAGATACATGTTATTCTCCTTAGAGAGAGAGAGAGAGAGAGAGAGAGAGAGAGGCTGAGAGAGAGAGGGAGAGAGAGTTGTTTGGGTCCTTTTAGAGAGAGATATATGATAAGCTTTTTGAGAGAAAGAGAAAGAAGGAGACAGAGAGAGAGAAGCTAGGCTCCTTTGATGGAGACTGAGGGAGAGAGGAAAGAGAGAAATGCTAGGCTCCTGTGAACGAGAGAGTGAGAGAGATACATGCTAGGCTCCTTAGAGAGAGATAGATAGAGAGAGGGATTCTAGTCTCCTTTGAGAATGAGTGAGAGATTCTAGGCTCCTTTGAGAGAAAGTGGAGAGATAGAGAGACAGAGTGTTGCTATGCTCCTTTGAAAGTGAGAGAAACTAGTCTTCTTAAACTGAGAGAGAGAGCAAGAGAGATATGCTAGAATTCTTGGAGAGAGAGAGAGATGCTATGCTCCTTTGAGAGAGAAAGAGGGACAGAGAGAGAGAGAGAGAGATGCTGGGATCCTTTGATAGAAAGCGGAGAGACACAAAGAGAGTTGTATGCTATTCTACTTTAAGAGAGAGAGGACAGAGAGATAGGGAACCTAGGTTCGATTGAGAGAGAGAGAAATATAGACGATTTTCTCCTCGGAGAGAGAGAGAGAGGGAGAGAGAGAGAGTGCCGCGAGGCTCCTTTGAGAGATAGAGACGGAGACATAAAGATTCTAGGCTCCTATGAGAGAAATAGAGATAGATAGAGAGACAAAGATATGCTGGGCTCCTTTGAGTGAGAGAGAGAGTTTCTAAGCTTCTTAGAGAGAGACAGAGATAGAGAGAAATGCTAGATTCCTTTGAGAGAGATAGATAGATGCTTGTCTCCTTTGAGAGGGACAGCGAGAGAGCTCTGAGGCTCCTTTCTGTGAGAGAGATACTAGGCTCCTTTGAGAGAGAAAGATATTCCTAGCTCCTTTGAGAGAAGGAGGAGTGCTAGAGAGACAGAGAGATGCTGGGGTTCCTTTTAGAGAGAGAGAGACAGTGAGAGAGGGATCAGAGGCTCCTATGAGAGAGAGAGGGTGAGAGAGAGAATATATGCTCCTAGGTATGAGAGAGAGAGACAGAGAGAGAGATGCTTAGCTGCTTTGAGAATGAGAGATGGTAGTCTCCTTTGAGAGAAAGAGAGAGAGTTGCTCGGCTATTTTGTCAGAGAGGGAGGGATGATAGGCTCCTTTGAAGAGAGAGTGAGTGTTGCTAGGATTCTTAGAGAGAGAAAGAGAGAGATGCTAGAATCCTTTGAATGAGACAGAGAGATATATTCTAGGATTCTTTGAGAGAGAGAAAGAGACTGAGAGAGACAGAGATAGAGAGAGATGCTAGGCTCATTTGAGACAGAGAGAGGGAGGGAGAGTGAGAAATTCTAGGCTCCTTTGAGAGAAAGTGGAGAGATAGAGACAGAGAGTTGCTATGCTCCTTTGAGAGAGAGAGAAACTAGACTTCTTAAACAGAGAGAGAGAGCAAGAGAGATATGCTAGAATTCTTGGAGAGAGAGAGAGATGCTATGCTCCTTTGAGAGAGAAAGAGGGACAGAGAGAGAGAGTGAGAGATGCTGGGATCCTTTGATAGAAAGCGGAGAGACACAAAGAGAGTTGTGTGCTATTCTACTTTAAGAGAGAGAGGACAGAGAGATAGGGAACCTAGGTTCGATTGAGAGAGAGAGAAATATAGACGATTTGCTCCTCGGAGAGAGAGGGAGAGAGAGAGAGAGAGAGAGGAAGAGAGAGTGAGTGCTGCGAGGCTCCTTTGAGAGAGAGAGACGGAGACGTAAAGATTCTAGACTCCTATGAGAGAAATAGAGATAGATAGAGAGACAAATATATGCTGGGCTCCTTTGAGTGAGAGAGAGAGTTTCTAGGCTTCTTAGAGAGAGACAGAGATAGAGAGAGATGCTAGATTCCTTTGAGAGAGAGAGATAGATAGATGCTTGTCTCCTTTGAGAGAGACAGCTAGAGAGCTCTGAGGCTCCTTTCTGAGAGAGAGAGAGATACTAGGCTCCTTTTAGAGAGAAAGAGATATGCTAGGCTCCTTTGAGAGAAAGAGGAGAGCTAGAGAGACAGAGAGATGCTGGGTTCCTTTTAGAGAAAGAGAGACAGTGAGAGATGGATCAGAGGCTCCTTTGAGAGAGAGAGGGAGAGAGAGAGAATATATGCTCCTAGGTATGAGAGAGAGAGACAGAGAGAGAGATGCTTAGCTCCTTTGAGAAAGAGAGATGGTAGTCTCCTTTGAGAGAAAGAGAGAGAGAGTTGCTCGGCTATTTTGTCAGAGAGGGAGGGATGATAGGCTCCTTTGAAGAGAGAGTGAGTGATGCTAGGATTCTTAGAGAGAGAAAGAGAGAGATGCTAGAATCCTTTGAATGAGACAGAGAGATATATTCTAGGATTCTTTGAGAGAGAGAAAGAGACTGAGAGAGACAGAGATAGAGAGAGATGCTAGGCTCATTTGAGACAGAGAGAGGGAGGGAGAGTGAGAGATTCTAGGCTCCTTTGAGCGAAAGAGAGATATACAGAGAGATGGAGATGGTAGGCTCCTTCGACGGAGAGAGAGACAGACAGAGAGAGAGAGGGATCCTAGGCCCTTTGAGAGAGAGAGTGAGGGAGAGAATATATTCTCCTTGGAGAGAGAGAGGGAGAGAGTGAGAGAGAGAAAGAGAGAGATGGAGAGAGATGTTTGGGTCCTTTTAGAGAGAGAGATATGCTAAGCCTTTTGAGAGAAAGAGAAAGAAATAGAGAGAGAGATGCTAGGTTCCATTGAGAGAGACTGAGGGAGAGAGGAAAGAGAGAGATGCTAGTCTCCTGTGAAAGAGAGAGTGAGGGAGATACATGTTATTCTCCTTAGAGAGAGAGAGAGAGAGAGAGAGAGAGAGAGAGAGAGAGAGAGGCTGAGAGAGAGAGGGAGAAAGAGTTGTTTGGGTCCTTTTAGAGAGAGATATATGATAAGCTTTTTGAGAGAAAGAGAAAGAAGGAGACAGAGAGAGAGAGAAGCTAGGCTCCTTTGATGGAGACTGAGGGAGAGAGGAAAGAGAGAAATGCTAGGCTCCTGTGAACGAGAGAGTGAGAGAGATACATGCTAGGCTCCTTAGAGAGAGATAGATAGAGAGAGGGATTCTAGACTCCTTTGAGAATGAGTGAGAGATTCTAGGCTCCTTTGAGAGAAAGTGGAGAGATAGAGAGACAGAGAGTTGCTATGCTCCTTTGAAAGAGAGAGAAACTAGTCTTCTTAAACTGAGAGAGAGAGCAAGAGAGATATGCTTGAATTCTTGGAGAGAGAGAGAGATGCTATGCTCCTTTGAGAGAGAAAGAGGGACAGAGAGAGGTGCTGGGATCCTTTGATAGAAAGCGGAGAGACACAAAGAGAGTTGTATGCTATTCTACTTTAAGAGAGAGAGGACAGAGAGATAGGGAACCTAGGTTCGATTGAGAGAGAGAGAAATATAGACGATTTTCTCCTCGGAGAGAGAGAGAGAGGGAGAGAGAGAGTGCCGCGAGGCTCCTTTGAGAGAGAGAGACGGAGACGTAAAGATTCTAGATTCCTATGAGAGAAATAGAGATAGATAGAGAGGCAAAGATATGCTGGGCTCCTTTGAGTGAGAGAGAGAGTTTCTAGGCTTCTTAGAGAGAGACAGAGATAGAGAGAGATGCTAGATTCCTTTGAGAGAGAGAGATAGATAGATGCTTGTCTCCTTTGAGAGAGACAGCGAGAGAGTTCTGAGGCTCCTTTCTGAGAGAGAGAGAGATACTAGGCTCCTTTGAGAGGGAAAGAGATATGCTAGGCTCCTTTGAGAGAAAGAGGAGAGCTAGAGAGACAGAGAGATGCTGGGTTCCTTTTAGAGAAAGAGAGACAGTGAGAGAGGGATCAGAGGCTCCTTTGAGAGAGAGAGGGAGAGAGAGAGAATATATGCTCCTAGGTATGAGAGAGAGAGACAGAGAGAGAGATGCTTAGCTCCTTTGAGAAAGAGAGATGGTAGTCTCCTTTGAGAGAAAGAGAGAGAGAGTTGCTCGGCTATTTTTTCAGAGAGTGAGTGATGCTAGGATACTTAGAGAGAAAGAGAGAGATGCTAGATTCCTTTGAATGAGACAGAGAGATATATTCTAGGATTCTTTGAGAGAGAGAAAGAGACTGAGAGAGACAGAGATAGAGAGAGATGCTAGGCTCATTTGAGACAGAGAGAGGGAGGGAGAGTGAGAGATTCTAGGCTCCTTTGAGCGAAAGAGAGATATACAGAGAGATGGAGATGGTAGGCTCCTTCGACGGAGAGAGAGACAGACAGAGAGAGAGAGAGGGATCCTAGGCCCTTTGAGAGAGAGAGAGAGAGAGTGAGGGAGAGAATATATTCTCCTTGGAGAGAGAGAGGGAGAGAGTGAGAGAGAGAAAGAGAGAGCTGTAGAGAGATGTTTGGGTCCTTTTAGAGAGAGAGAGATGGTAAGCCTTTTGAGAGAAAGAAATAGACAGAGAGGCAGATGCTAGGTTCCATTGAGAGAGACTGAGGGAGAGAGGAAAGAGAGAGATGCTAGGCTCCTGTGAAAGAGAGAGTGAGGGAGATACATGCTAGGCTCCTTAGAGGGAGAGAGAGAGAGAGAGGCAGAGAGAGAGAGGGAGAGAGTGTTGTTTGGGTCCTTTTAGAGAGAGAGATATGATAAGCTTTTTGAGAGAAAGAGAAAGAAGGAGACAGAAAGAGAGATGCTATGCTCCTTTGAGGGAGACTGAGGGAGAGAGGAAAGAGAGAAATGCTAGGCTCCTGTGAACGAGAGAGTGAGAGAGATACATGCTAGGCTCCTTAGAGAGAGATAGATAGAGAGAGGGATTCTAGACTCCTTTGAGAATGAGTGAGAGATTCTAGGCTCCTTTGAGAGAAAGTGGAGAGATAGAGAGACAGAGAGTTGCTATGCTCCTTTGAAAGAGAGAGAAACTAGTCTTCTTAAACTGAGAGAGAGAGCAAGAGAGATATGCTAGAATTCTTGGAGAGAGAGAGAGATGCTATGCTCCTTTGAGAGAGAAAGAGGGACAGAGAGAGGTGCTGGGATCCTTTGATAGAAAGCGGAGAGACACAAAGAGAGTTGTATGCTATTCTACTTTAAGAGAGAGAGGACAGAGAGATAGGGAACCTAGGTTCGATTGAGAGAGAGAGAAATATAGACGATTTTCTCCTCGGAGAGAGAGAGAGAGGGAGAGAGAGAGAGTGCCGCGAGGCTCCTTTGAGAGATAGAGACGGAGACATAAAGATTCTAGGCTCCTATGAGAGAAATAGAGATAGATAGAGAGACAAAGATATGCTGGGCTCCTTTGAGTGAGAGAGAGAGTTTCTAAGCTTCTTAGAGAGAGACAGAGATAGAGAGAGATGCTAGATTCCTTTGAGAGAGATAGATAGATGCTTGTCTCCTTTGAGAGGGACAGCGAGAGAGCTCTGAGGCTCCTTTCTGTGAGAGAGAGAGATACTAGGCTCCTTTGAGAGAGAAAGATATTCCTAGCTCCTTTGAGAGAAGGAGGAGTGCTAGAGAGACAGAGAGATGCTGGGGTTCCTTTTAGAGAGAGAGAGACAGTGAGAGAGGGATCAGAGGCTCCTATGAGAGAGAGAGGGTGAGAGAGAGAATATATGCTCCTAGGTATGAGAGAGAGAGACAGAGAGAGAGATGCTTAGCTGCTTTGAGAATGAGAGATGGTAGTCTCCTTTGAGAGAAAGAGAGAGAGTTGCTCGGCTATTTTGTCAGAGAGGGAGGGATGATAGGCTCCTTTGAAGAGAGAGTGAGTGTTGCTAGGATTCTTAGAGAGAGAAAGAGAGAGATGCTAGAATCCTTTGAATGAGACAGAGAGATATATTCTAGGATTCTTGAGAGAGAGAAAGAGACTGAGAGAGACAGAGATAGAGAGAGATGCTAGGCTCATTTGAGACAGAGAGAGGGAGGGAGAGTGAGAAATTCTAGGCTCCTTTGAGAGAAAGTGGAGAGATAGAGACAGAGAGTTGCTATGCTCCTTTGAGAGAGAGAGAAACTAGACTTCTTAAACAGAGAGAGAGAGCAAGAGAGATATGCTAGAATTCTTGGAGAGAGAGAGAGATGCTATGCTCCTTTGAGAGAGAAAGAGGGACAGAGAGAGAGAGTGAGAGATGCTGGGATCCTTTGATAGAAAGCGGAGAGACACAAAGAGAGTTGTGTGCTATTCTACTTTAAGAGAGAGAGGACAGAGAGATAGGGAACCTAGGTTCGATTGAGAGAGAGAGAAATATAGACGATTTGCTCCTCGGAGAGAGAGGGAGAGAGAGAGAGAGAGAGGAAGAGAGAGTGAGTGCTGCGAGGCTCCTTTGAGAGAGAGAGACGGAGACGTAAAGATTCTAGACTCCTATGAGAGAAATAGAGATAGATAGAGAGACAAATATATGCTGGGCTCCTTTGAGTGAGAGAGAGAGTTTCTAGGCTTCTTAGAGAGAGACAGAGATAGAGAGAGATGCTAGATTCCTTTGAGAGAGAGAGAGAGATAGATGCTTGTCTCCTTTGAGAGAGACAGCGAGAGAGCTCTGAGGCTCCTTTCTGAGAGAGAGAGAGATACTAGGCTCCTTTTAGAGAGAAAGAGATATGCTAGGCTCCTTTGAGAGAAAGAGGAGAGCTAGAGAGACAGAGAGATGCTGGGTTCCTTTTAGAGAAAGAGAGACAGTGAGAGATGGATCAGAGGCTCCTTTGAGAGAGAGAGGGAGAGAGAGAGAATATATGCTCCTAGGTATGAGAGAGAGAGACAGAGAGAGAGATGCTTAGCTCCTTTGAGAAAGAGAGATGGTAGTCTCCTTTGAGAGAAAGAGAGAGAGAGTTGCTCGGCTATTTTGTCAGAGAGGGAGGGATGATAGGCTCCTTTGAAGAGAGAGTGAGTGATGCTAGGATTCTTAGAGAGAGAAAGAGAGAGATGCTAGAATCCTTTGAATGAGACAGAGAGATATATTCTAGGATTCTTTGAGAGAGAGAAAGAGACTGAGAGAGACAGAGATAGAGAGAGATGCTAGGCTCATTTGAGACAGAGAGAGGGAGGGAGAGTGAGAGATTCTAGGCTCCTTTGAGCGAAGGAGAGATATACAGAGAGATGGAGATGGTAGGCTCCTTCGACGGAGAGAGAGACAGACAGAGAGAGAGAGGGATCCTAGGCCCTTTGAGAGAGAGAGAGTGAGAGTGAGGGAGAGAATATATTCTCCTTGGAGAGAGAGAGGGAGAGAGTGAGAGAGAGAAAGAGAGAGAGATGGAGAGAGATGTTTGGGTCCTTTTAGAGAGAGAGATATGCTAAGCCTCTTGAGAGAAAGAGAAAGAAATAGAGAGAGAGATGCTAGGTTCCATTGAGAGAGACTGAGGGAGAGAGGAAAGAGAGAGATGCTAGTCTCCTGTGAAAGAGAGAGTGAGGGAGATACATGTTATTCTCCTTAGAGAGAGAGAGAGAGAGAGAGAGAGAGAGAGAGAGAGAGAGAGAGAGAGAGAGGCTGAGAGAGAGAGGGAGAGAGAGTTGTTTGGGTCCTTTTAGAGAGAGATATATGATAAGCTTTTTGAGAGAAAGAGAAAGAAGGAGACAGAGAGAGAGAAGCTAGGCTCCTTTGATGGAGACTGAGGGAGAGAGGAAAGAGAGAAATGCTAGGCTCCTGTGAACGAGAGAGTGAGAGAGATACATGCTAGGCTCCTTAGAGAGAGATAGATAGAGAGAGGGATTCTAGTCTCCTTTGAGAATGAGTGAGAGATTCTAGGCTCCTTTGAGAGAAAGTGGAGAGATAGAGAGACAGAGTGTTGCTATGCTCCTTTGAAAGTGAGAGAAACTAGTCTTCTTAAACTGAGAGAGAGAGCAAGAGAGATATGCTAGAATTCTTGGAGAGAGAGAGAGATGCTATGCTCCTTTGAGAGAGAAAGAGGGACAGAGAGAGAGAGAGAGAGATGCTGGGATCCTTTGATAGAAAGCGGAGAGACACAAAGAGAGTTGTATGCTATTCTACTTTAAGAGAGAGAGGACAGAGAGATAGGGAACCTAGGTTCGATTGAGAGAGAGAGAAATATAGACGATTTTCTCCTCGGAGAGAGAGAGAGAGGGAGAGAGAGAGAGTGCCGCGAGGCTCCTTTGAGAGATAGAGACGGAGACATAAAGATTCTAGACTCCTATGAGAGAAATAGAGATAGATAGAGAGACAAAGATATGCTGGGCTCCTTTGAGTGAGAGAGAGAGTTTCTAAGCTTCTTAGAGAGAGACAGAGATAGAGAGAGATGCTAGATTCCTTTGAGAGAGATAGATAGATGCTTGTCTCCTTTGAGAGGGACAGCGAGAGAGCTCTGAGGCTCCTTTCTGTGAGAGAGAGAGATACTAGGCTCCTTTGAGAGAGAAAGATATTCCTAGCTCCTTTGAGAGAAGGAGGAGTGCTAGAGAGACAGAGAGATGCTGGGGTTCCTTTTAGAGAGAGAGAGACAGTGAGAGAGGGATCAGAGGCTCCTATGAGAGAGAGAGGGTGAGAGAGAGAATATATGCTCCTAGGTATGAGAGAGAGAGACAGAGAGAGAGATGCTTAGCTGCTTTGAGAATGAGAGATGGTAGTCTCCTTTGAGAGAAAGAGAGAGAGTTGCTCGGCTATTTTGTCAGAGAGGGAGGGATGATAGGCTCCTTTGAAGAGAGAGTGAGTGTTGCTAGGATTCTTAGAGAGAGAAAGAGAGAGATGCTAGAATCCTTTGAATGAGACAGAGAGATATATTCTAGGATTCTTTGAGAGAGAGAAAGAGACTGAGAGAGACAGAGATAGAGAGAGATGCTAGGCTCATTTGAGACAGAGAGAGGGAGGGAGAGTGAGAAATTCTAGGCTCCTTTGAGAGAAAGTGGAGAGATAGAGACAGAGAGTTGCTATGCTCCTTTGAGAGAGAGAGAAACTAGACTTCTTAAACAGAGAGAGAGAGCAAGAGAAATATGCTAGAATTCTTGGAGAGAGAGAGAGATGCTATGCTCCTTTGAGAGAGAAAGAGGGACAGAGAGAGAGAGTGAGAGATGCTGGGATCCTTTGATAGAAAGCGGAGAGACACAAAGAGAGTTGTGTGCTATTCTACTTTAAGAGAGAGAGGACAGAGAGATAGGGAACCTAGGTTCGATTGAGAGAGAGAGAAATATAGACGATTTGCTCCTCGGAGAGAGAGGGAGAGAGAGAGAGAGAGAGGAAGAGAGAGTGAGTGCTGCGAGGCTCCTTTGAGAGAGAGAGACGGAGACGTAAAGATTCTAGACTCCTATGAGAGAAATAGAGATAGATAGAGAGACAAATATATGCTGGGCTCCTTTGAGTGAGAGAGAGAGTTTCTAGGCTTCTTAGAGAGAGACAGAGATAGAGAGAGATGCTAGATTCCTTTGAGAGAGAGAGATAGATAGATGCTTGTCTCCTTTGAGAGAGACAGCGAGAGAGCTCTGAGGCTCCTTTCTGAGAGAGAGAGAGATACTAGGCTCCTTTTAGAGAGAAAGAGATATGCTAGGCTCCTTTGAGAGAAAGAGGAGAGCTAGAGAGACAGAGAGATGCTGGGTTCCTTTTAGAGAAAGAGAGACAGTGAGAGATGGATCAGAGGCTCCTTTGAGAGAGAGAGGGAGAGAGAGAGAATATATGCTCCTAGGTATGAGAGAGAGAGACAGAGAGAGAGATGCTTAGCTCCTTTGAGAAAGAGAGATGGTAGTCTCCTTTGAGAGAAAGAGAGAGAGAGTTGCTCGGCTATTTTGTCAGAGAGGGAGGGATGATAGGCTCCTTTGAAGAGAGAGTGAGTGATGCTAGGATTCTTAGAGAGAGAAAGAGAGAGATGCTAGAATCCTTTGAATGAGACAGAGAGATATATTCTAGGATTCTTTGAGAGAGAGAAAGAGACTGAGAGAGACAGAGATAGAGAGAGATGCTAGGCTCATTTGAGACAGAGAGAGGGAGGGAGAGTGAGAGATTCTAGGCTCCTTTGAGCGAAGGAGAGATATACAGAGAGATGGAGATGGTAGGCTCCTTCGACGGAGAGAGAGACAGACAGAGAGAGAGAGGGATCCTAGGCCCTTTGAGAGAGAGAGAGTGAGAGTGAGGGAGAGAATATATTCTCCTTGGAGAGAGAGAGGGAGAGAGTGAGAGAGAGAAAGAGAGAGAGATGGAGAGAGATGTTTGGGTCCTTTTAGAGAGAGAGATATGCTAAGCCTCTTGAGAGAAAGAGAAAGAAATAGAGAGAGAGATGCTAGGTTCCATTGAGAGAGACTGAGGGAGAGAGGAAAGAGAGAGATGCTAGTCTCCTGTGAAAGAGAGAGTGAGGGAGATACATGTTATTCTCCTTAGAGAGAGAGAGAGAGAGAGAGAGAGAGAGAGGCTGAGAGAGAGAGGGAGAGAGAGTTGTTTGGGTCCTTTTAGAGAGAGATATATGATAAGCTTTTTGAGAGAAAGAGAAAGAAGGAGACAGAGAGAGAGAAGCTAGGCTCCTTTGATGGAGACTGAGGGAGAGAGGAAAGAGAGAAATGCTAGGCTCCTGTGAACGAGAGAGTGAGAGAGATACATGCTAGGCTCCTTAGAGAGAGATAGATAGAGAGAGGGATTCTAGTCTCCTTTGAGAATGAGTGAGAGATTCTAGGCTCCTTTGAGAGAAAGTGGAGAGATAGAGAGACAGAGTGTTGCTATGCTCCTTTGAAAGTGAGAGAAACTAGTCTTCTTAAACTGAGAGAGAGAGCAAGAGAGATATGCTAGAATTCTTGGAGAGAGAGAGAGATGCTATGCTCCTTTGAGAGAGAAAGAGGGACAGAGAGAGAGAGAGAGAGATGCTGGGATCCTTTGATAGAAAGCGGAGAGACACAAAGAGAGTTGTATGCTATTCTACTTTAAGAGAGAGAGGACAGAGAGATAGGGAACCTAGGTTCGATTGAGAGAGAGAGAAATATAGACGATTTTCTCCTCGGAGAGAGAGAGAGAGGGAGAGAGAGAGAGTGCCGCGAGGCTCCTTTGAGAGATAGAGACGGAGACATAAAGATTCTAGGCTCCTATGAGAGAAATAGAGATAGATAGAGAGACAAAGATATGCTGGGCTCCTTTGAGTGAGAGAGAGAGTTTCTAAGCTTCTTAGAGAGAGACAGAGATAGAGAGAGATGCTAGATTCCTTTGAGAGAGATAGATAGATGCTTGTCTCCTTTGAGAGGGACAGCGAGAGAGCTCTGAGGCTCCTTTCTGTGAGAGAGAGAGATACTAGGCTCCTTTGAGAGAGAAAGATATTCCTAGCTCCTTTGAGAGAAGGAGGAGTGCTAGAGAGACAGAGAGATGCTGGGGTTCCTTTTAGAGAGAGAGAGACAGTGAGAGAGGGATCAGAGGCTCCTATGAGAGAGAGAGGGTGAGAGAGAGAATATATGCTCCTAGGTATGAGAGAGAGAGACAGAGAGAGAGATGCTTAGCTGCTTTGAGAATGAGAGATGGTAGTCTCCTTTGAGAGAAAGAGAGAGAGTTGCTCGGCTATTTTGTCAGAGAGGGAGGGATGATAGGCTCCTTTGAAGAGAGAGTGAGTGTTGCTAGGATTCTTAGAGAGAGAAAGAGAGAGATGCTAGAATCCTTTGAATGAGACAGAGAGATATATTCTAGGATTCTTTGAGAGAGAGAAAGAGACTGAGAGAGACAGAGATAGAGAGAGATGCTAGGCTCATTTGAGACAGAGAGAGGGAGGGAGAGTGAGAAATTCTAGGCTCCTTTGAGAGAAAGTGGAGAGATAGAGACAGAGAGTTGCTATGCTCCTTTGAGAGAGAGAGAAACTAGACTTCTTAAACAGAGAGAGAGAGCAAGAGAGATATGCTAGAATTCTTGGAGAGAGAGAGAGATGCTATGCTCCTTTGAGAGAGAAAGAGGGACAGAGAGAGAGAGTGAGAGATGCTGGGATCCTTTGATAGAAAGCGGAGAGACACAAAGAGAGTTGTGTGCTATTCTACTTTAAGAGAGAGAGGACAGAGAGATAGGGAACCTAGGTTCGATTGAGAGAGAGAGAAATATAGACGATTTGCTCCTCGGAGAGAGAGGGAGAGAGAGAGAGAGAGAGGAAGAGAGAGTGAGTGCTGCGAGGCTCCTTTGAGAGAGAGAGACGGAGACGTAAAGATTCTAGACTCCTATGAGAGAAATAGAGATAGATAGAGAGACAAATATATGCTGGGCTCCTTTGAGTGAGAGAGAGAGTTTCTAGGCTTCTTAGAGAGAGACAGAGATAGAGAGAGATGCTAGATTCCTTTGAGAGAGAGAGATAGATAGATGCTTGTCTCCTTTGAGAGAGACAGCGAGAGAGCTCTGAGGCTCCTTTCTGAGAGAGAGAGAGATACTAGGCTCCTTTTAGAGAGAAAGAGATATGCTAGGCTCCTTTGAGAGAAAGAGGAGAGCTAGAGAGACAGAGAGATGCTGGGTTCCTTTTAGAGAAAGAGAGACAGTGAGAGATGGATCAGAGGCTCCTTTGAGAGAGAGAGGGAGAGAGAGAGAATATATGCTCCTAGGTATGAGAGAGAGAGACAGAGAGAGAGATGCTTAGCTCCTTTGAGAAAGAGAGATGGTAGTCTCCTTTGAGAGAAAGAGAGAGAGAGTTGCTCGGCTATTTTGTCAGAGAGGGAGGGATGATAGGCTCCTTTGAAGAGAGAGTGAGTGATGCTAGGATTCTTAGAGAGAGAAAGAGAGAGATGCTAGAATCCTTTGAATGAGACAGAGAGATATATTCTAGGATTCTTTGAGAGAGAGAAAGAGACTGAGAGAGACAGAGATAGAGAGAGATGCTAGGCTCATTTGAGACAGAGAGAGGGAGGGAGAGTGAGAGATTCTAGGCTCCTTTGAGCGAAGGAGAGATATACAGAGAGATGGAGATGGTAGGCTCCTTCGACGGAGAGAGAGACAGACAGAGAGAGAGAGGGATCCTAGGCCCTTTGAGAGAGAGAGAGTGAGAGTGAGGGAGAGAATATATTCTCCTTGGAGAGAGAGAGGGAGAGAGTGAGAGAGAGAAAGAGAGAGAGATGGAGAGAGATGTTTGGGTCCTTTTAGAGAGAGAGATATGCTAAGCCTCTTGAGAGAAAGAGAAAGAAATAGAGAGAGAGATGCTAGGTTCCATTGAGAGAGACTGAGGGAGAGAGGAAAGAGAGAGATGCTAGTCTCCTGTGAAAGAGAGAGTGAGGGAGATACATGTTATTCTCCTTAGAGAGAGAGAGAGAGAGAGAGAGAGAGAGAGAGAGAGAGAGAGGCTGAGAGAGAGAGGGAGAGAGAGTTGTTTGGGTCCTTTTAGAGAGAGATATATGATAAGCTTTTTGAGAGAAAGAGAAAGAAGGAGACAGAGAGAGAGAAGCTAGGCTCCTTTGATGGAGACTGAGGGAGAGAGGAAAGAGAGAAATGCTAGGCTCCTGTGAACGAGAGAGTGAGAGAGATACATGCTAGGCTCCTTAGAGAGAGATAGATAGAGAGAGGGATTCTAGACTCCTTTGAGAATGAGTGAGAGATTCTAGGATCCTTTGAGAGAAAGTGGAGAGATAGAGAGACAGAGTGTTGCTATGCTCCTTTGAAAGTGAGAGAAACTAGTCTTCTTAAACTGAGAGAGAGAGCAAGAGAGATATGCTAGAATTCTTGGAGAGAGAGAGAGATGCTATGCTCCTTTGAGAGAGAAAGAGGGACAGAGAGAGAGAGAGAGAGATGCTGGGATCCTTTGATAGAAAGCGGAGAGACACAAAGAGAGTTGTATGCTATTCTACTTTAAGAGAGAGAGGACAGAGAGATAGGGAACCTAGGTTCGATTGAGAGAGAGAGAAATATAGACGATTTTCTCCTCGGAGAGAGAGAGAGAGGGAGAGAGAGAGAGTGCCGCGAGGCTCCTTTGAGAGATAGAGACGGAGACATAAAGATTCTAGACTCCTATGAGAGAAATAGAGATAGATAGAGAGACAAAGATATGCTGGGCTCCTTTGAGTGAGAGAGAGAGTTTCTAAGCTTCTTAGAGAGAGACAGAGATAGAGAGAGATGCTAGATTCCTTTGAGAGAGATAGATAGATGCTTGTCTCCTTTGAGAGGGACAGCGAGAGAGCTCTGAGGCTCCTTTCTGTGAGAGAGAGAGATACTAGGCTCCTTTGAGAGAGAAAGATATTCCTAGCTCCTTTGAGAGAAGGAGGAGTGCTAGAGAGACAGAGAGATGCTGGGGTTCCTTTTAGAGAGAGAGAGACAGTGAGAGAGGGATCAGAGGCTCCTATGAGAGAGAGAGGGTGAGAGAGAGAATATATGCTCCTAGGTATGAGAGAGAGAGACAGAGAGAGAGATGCTTAGCTGCTTTGAGAATGAGAGATGGTAGTCTCCTTTGAGAGAAAGAGAGAGAGTTGCTCGGCTATTTTGTCAGAGAGGGAGGGATGATAGGCTCCTTTGAAGAGAGAGTGAGTGTTGCTAGGATTCTTAGAGAGAGAAAGAGAGAGATGCTAGAATCCTTTGAATGAGACAGAGAGATATATTCTAGGATTCTTTGAGAGAGAGAAAGAGACTGAGAGAGACAGAGATAGAGAGAGATGCTAGGCTCATTTGAGACAGAGAGAGGGAGGGAGAGTGAGAAATTCTAGGCTCCTTTGAGAGAAAGTGGAGAGATAGAGACAGAGAGTTGCTATGCTCCTTTGAGAGAGAGAGAAACTAGACTTCTTAAACAGAGAGAGAGAGCAAGAGAGATATGCTAGAATTCTTGGAGAGAGAGAGAGATGCTATGCTCCTTTGAGAGAGAAAGAGGGACAGAGAGAGAGAGTGAGAGATGCTGGGATCCTTTGATAGAAAGCGGAGAGACACAAAGAGAGTTGTGTGCTATTCTACTTTAAGAGAGAGAGGACAGAGAGATAGGGAACCTAGGTTCGATTGAGAGAGAGAGAAATATAGACGATTTGCTCCTCGGAGAGAGAGGGAGAGAGAGAGAGAGAGAGGAAGAGAGAGTGAGTGCTGCGAGGCTCCTTTGAGAGAGAGAGACGGAGACGTAAAGATTCTAGACTCCTATGAGAGAAATAGAGATAGATAGAGAGACAAATATATGCTGGGCTCCTTTGAGTGAGAGAGAGAGTTTCTAGGCTTCTTAGAGAGAGACAGAGATAGAGAGAGATGCTAGATTCCTTTGAGAGAGAGAGATAGATAGATGCTTGTCTCCTTTGAGAGAGACAGCGAGAGAGCTCTGAGGCTCCTTTCTGAGAGAGAGAGAGATACTAGGCTCCTTTTAGAGAGAAAGAGATATGCTAGGCTCCTTTGAGAGAAAGAGGAGAGCTAGAGAGACAGAGAGATGCTGGGTTCCTTTTAGAGAAAGAGAGACAGTGAGAGATGGATCAGAGGCTCCTTTGAGAGAGAGAGGGAGAGAGAGAGAATATATGCTCCTAGGTATGAGAGAGAGAGACAGAGAGAGAGATGCTTAGCTCCTTTGAGAAAGAGAGATGGTAGTCTCCTTTGAGAGAAAGAGAGAGAGAGTTGCTCGGCTATTTTGTCAGAGAGGGAGGGATGATAGGCTCCTTTGAAGAGAGAGTGAGTGATGCTAGGATTCTTAGAGAGAGAAAGAGAGAGATGCTAGAATCCTTTGAATGAGACAGAGAGATATATTCTAGGATTCTTTGAGAGAGAGAAAGAGACTGAGAGAGACAGAGATAGAGAGAGATGCTAGGCTCATTTGAGACAGAGAGAGGGAGGGAGAGTGAGAGATTCTAGGCTCCTTTGAGCGAAGGAGAGATATACAGAGAGATGGAGATGGTAGGCTCCTTCGACGGAGAGAGAGACAGACAGAGAGAGAGAGGGATCCTAGGCCCTTTGAGAGAGAGAGAGTGAGAGTGAGGGAGAGAATATATTCTCCTTGGAGAGAGAGAGGGAGAGAGTGAGAGAGAGAAAGAGAGAGAGATGGAGAGAGATGTTTGGGTCCTTTTAGAGAGAGAGATATGCTAAGCCTCTTGAGAGAAAGAGAAAGAAATAGAGAGAGAGATGCTAGGTTCCATTGAGAGAGACTGAGGGAGAGAGGAAAGAGAGAGATGCTAGTCTCCTGTGAAAGAGAGAGTGAGGGAGATACATGTTATTCTCCTTAGAGAGAGAGAGAGAGAGAGAGAGAGAGAGAGAGAGAGAGAGAGAGAGGCTGAGAGAGAGAGGGAGAGAGAGTTGTTTGGGTCCTTTTAGAGAGAGATATATGATAAGCTTTTTGAGAGAAAGAGAAAGAAGGAGACAGAGAGAGAGAAGCTAGGCTCCTTTGATGGAGACTGAGGGAGAGAGGAAAGAGAGAAATGCTAGGCTCCTGTGAACGAGAGAGTGAGAGAGATACATGCTAGGCTCCTTAGAGAGAGATAGATAGAGAGAGGGATTCTAGTCTCCTTTGAGAATGAGTGAGAGATTCTAGGCTCCTTTGAGAGAAAGTGGAGAGATAGAGAGACAGAGTGTTGCTATGCTCCTTTGAAAGTGAGAGAAACTAGTCTTCTTAAACTGAGAGAGAGAGCAAGAGAGATATGCTAGAATTCTTGGAGAGAGAGAGAGATGCTATGCTCCTTTGAGAGAGAAAGAGGGACAGAGAGAGAGAGAGAGAGATGCTGGGATCCTTTGATAGAAAGCGGAGAGACACAAAGAGAGTTGTATGCTATTCTACTTTAAGAGAGAGAGGACAGAGAGATAGGGAACCTAGGTTCGATTGAGAGAGAGAGAAATATAGACGATTTTCTCCTCGGAGAGAGAGAGAGAGGGAGAGAGAGAGAGTGCCGCGAGGCTCCTTTGAGAGATAGAGACGGAGACATAAAGATTCTAGACTCCTATGAGAGAAATAGAGATAGATAGAGAGACAAAGATATGCTGGGCTCCTTTGAGTGAGAGAGAGAGTTTCTAAGCTTCTTAGAGAGAGACAGAGATAGAGAGAGATGCTAGATTCCTTTGAGAGAGATAGATAGATGCTTGTCTCCTTTGAGAGGGACAGCGAGAGAGCTCTGAGGCTCCTTTCTGTGAGAGAGAGAGATACTAGGCTCCTTTGAGAGAGAAAGATATTCCTAGCTCCTTTGAGAGAAGGAGGAGTGCTAGAGAGACAGAGAGATGCTGGGGTTCCTTTTAGAGAGAGAGAGACAGTGAGAGAGGGATCAGAGGCTCCTATGAGAGAGAGAGGGTGAGAGAGAGAATATATGCTCCTAGGTATGAGAGAGAGAGACAGAGAGAGAGATGCTTAGCTGCTTTGAGAATGAGAGATGGTAGTCTCCTTTGAGAGAAAGAGAGAGAGTTGCTCGGCTATTTTGTCAGAGAGGGAGGGATGATAGGCTCCTTTGAAGAGAGAGTGAGTGTTGCTAGGATTCTTAGAGAGAGAAAGAGAGAGATGCTAGAATCCTTTGAATGAGACAGAGAGATATATTCTAGGATTCTTTGAGAGAGAGAAAGAGACTGAGAGAGACAGAGATAGAGAGAGATGCTAGGCTCATTTGAGACAGAGAGAGGGAGGGAGAGTGAGAAATTCTAGGCTCCTTTGAGAGAAAGTGGAGAGATAGAGACAGAGAGTTGCTATGCTCCTTTGAGAGAGAGAGAAACTAGACTTCTTAAACAGAGAGAGAGAGCAAGAGAGATATGCTAGAATTCTTGGAGAGAGAGAGAGATGCTATGCTCCTTTGAGAGAGAAAGAGGGACAGAGAGAGAGAGTGAGAGATGCTGGGATCCTTTGATAGAAAGCGGAGAGACACAAAGAGAGTTGTGTGCTATTCTACTTTAAGAGAGAGAGGACAGAGAGATAGGGAACCTAGGTTCGATTGAGAGAGAGAGAAATATAGACGATTTGCTCCTCGGAGAGAGAGGGAGAGAGAGAGAGAGAGAGGAAGAGAGAGTGAGTGCTGCGAGGCTCCTTTGAGAGAGAGAGACGGAGACGTAAAGATTCTAGACTCCTATGAGAGAAATAGAGATAGATAGAGAGACAAATATATGCTGGGCTCCTTTGAGTGAGAGAGAGAGTTTCTAGGCTTCTTAGAGAGAGACAGAGATAGAGAGAGATGCTAGATTCCTTTGAGAGAGAGAGATAGATAGATGCTTGTCTCCTTTGAGAGAGACAGCGAGAGAGCTCTGAGGCTCCTTTCTGAGAGAGAGAGAGATACTAGGCTCCTTTTAGAGAGAAAGAGATATGCTAGGCTCCTTTGAGAGAAAGAGGAGAGCTAGAGAGACAGAGAGATGCTGGGTTCCTTTTAGAGAAAGAGAGACAGTGAGAGATGGATCAGAGGCTCCTTTGAGAGAGAGAGGGAGAGAGAGAGAATATATGCTCCTAGGTATGAGAGAGAGAGACAGAGAGAGAGATGCTTAGCTCCTTTGAGAAAGAGAGATGGTAGTCTCCTTTGAGAGAAAGAGAGAGAGAGTTGCTCGGCTATTTTGTCAGAGAGGGAGGGATGATAGGCTCCTTTGAAGAGAGAGTGAGTGATGCTAGGATTCTTAGAGAGAGAAAGAGAGAGATGCTAGAATCCTTTGAATGAGACAGAGAGATATATTCTAGGATTCTTTGAGAGAGAGAAAGAGACTGAGAGAGACAGAGATAGAGAGAGATGCTAGGCTCATTTGAGACAGAGAGAGGGAGGGAGAGTGAGAGATTCTAGGCTCCTTTGAGCGAAGGAGAGATATACAGAGAGATGGAGATGGTAGGCTCCTTCGACGGAGAGAGAGACAGACAGAGAGAGAGAGGGATCCTAGGCCCTTTGAGAGAGAGAGAGTGAGAGTGAGGGAGAGAATATATTCTCCTTGGAGAGAGAGAGGGAGAGAGTGAGAGAGAGAAAGAGAGAGAGATGGAGAGAGATGTTTGGGTCCTTTTAGAGAGAGAGATATGCTAAGCCTCTTGAGAGAAAGAGAAAGAAATAGAGAGAGAGATGCTAGGTTCCATTGAGAGAGACTGAGGGAGAGAGGAAAGAGAGAGATGCTAGTCTCCTGTGAAAGAGAGAGTGAGGGAGATACATGTTATTCTCCTTAGAGAGAGAGAGAGAGAGAGAGAGAGAGAGAGAGAGAGAGAGAGAGGCTGAGAGAGAGAGGGAGAGAGAGTTGTTTGGGTCCTTTTAGAGAGAGATATATGATAAGCTTTTTGAGAGAAAGAGAAAGAAGGAGACAGAGAGAGAGAAGCTAGGCTCCTTTGATGGAGACTGAGGGAGAGAGGAAAGAGAGAAATGCTAGGCTCCTGTGAACGAGAGAGTGAGAGAGATACATGCTAGGCTCCTTAGAGAGAGATAGATAGAGAGAGGGATTCTAGTCTCCTTTGAGAATGAGTGAGAGATTCTAGGCTCCTTTGAGAGAAAGTGGAGAGATAGAGAGACAGAGTGTTGCTATGCTCCTTTGAAAGTGAGAGAAACTAGTCTTCTTAAACTGAGAGAGAGAGCAAGAGAGATATGCTAGAATTCTTGGAGAGAGAGAGAGATGCTATGCTCCTTTGAGAGAGAAAGAGGGACAGAGAGAGAGAGAGAGAGATGCTGGGATCCTTTGATAGAAAGCGGAGAGACACAAAGAGAGTTGTATGCTATTCTACTTTAAGAGAGAGAGGACAGAGAGATAGGGAACCTAGGTTCGATTGAGAGAGAGAGAAATATAGACGATTTTCTCCTCGGAGAGAGAGAGAGAGGGAGAGAGAGAGAGTGCCGCGAGGCTCCTTTGAGAGATAGAGACGGAGACATAAAGATTCTAGACTCCTATGAGAGAAATAGAGATAGATAGAGAGACAAAGATATGCTGGGCTCCTTTGAGTGAGAGAGAGAGTTTCTAAGCTTCTTAGAGAGAGACAGAGATAGAGAGAGATGCTAGATTCCTTTGAGAGAGATAGATAGATGCTTGTCTCCTTTGAGAGGGACAGCGAGAGAGCTCTGAGGCTCCTTTCTGTGAGAGAGAGAGATACTAGGCTCCTTTGAGAGAGAAAGATATTCCTAGCTCCTTTGAGAGAAGGAGGAGTGCTAGAGAGACAGAGAGATGCTGGGGTTCCTTTTAGAGAGAGAGAGACAGTGAGAGAGGGATCAGAGGCTCCTATGAGAGAGAGAGGGTGAGAGAGAGAATATATGCTCCTAGGTATGAGAGAGAGAGACAGAGAGAGAGATGCTTAGCTGCTTTGAGAATGAGAGATGGTAGTCTCCTTTGAGAGAAAGAGAGAGAGTTGCTCGGCTATTTTGTCAGAGAGGGAGGGATGATAGGCTCCTTTGAAGAGAGAGTGAGTGTTGCTAGGATTCTTAGAGAGAGAAAGAGAGAGATGCTAGAATCCTTTGAATGAGACAGAGAGATATATTCTAGGATTCTTTGAGAGAGAGAAAGAGACTGAGAGAGACAGAGATAGAGAGAGATGCTAGGCTCATTTGAGACAGAGAGAGGGAGGGAGAGTGAGAAATTCTAGGCTCCTTTGAGAGAAAGTGGAGAGATAGAGACAGAGAGTTGCTATGCTCCTTTGAGAGAGAGAGAAACTAGACTTCTTAAACAGAGAGAGAGAGCAAGAGAGATATGCTAGAATTCTTGGAGAGAGAGAGAGATGCTATGCTCCTTTGAGAGAGAAAGAGGGACAGAGAGAGAGAGTGAGAGATGCTGGGATCCTTTGATAGAAAGCGGAGAGACACAAAGAGAGTTGTGTGCTATTCTACTTTAAGAGAGAGAGGACAGAGAGATAGGGAACCTAGGTTCGATTGAGAGAGAGAGAAATATAGACGATTTGCTCCTCGGAGAGAGAGGGAGAGAGAGAGAGAGAGAGGAAGAGAGAGTGAGTGCTGCGAGGCTCCTTTGAGAGAGAGAGACGGAGACGTAAAGATTCTAGACTCCTATGAGAGAAATAGAGATAGATAGAGAGACAAATATATGCTGGGCTCCTTTGAGTGAGAGAGAGAGTTTCTAGGCTTCTTAGAGAGAGACAGAGATAGAGAGAGATGCTAGATTCCTTTGAGAGAGAGAGATAGATAGATGCTTGTCTCCTTTGAGAGAGACAGCGAGAGAGCTCTGAGGCTCCTTTCTGAGAGAGAGAGAGATACTAGGCTCCTTTTAGAGAGAAAGAGATATGCTAGGCTCCTTTGAGAGAAAGAGGAGAGCTAGAGAGACAGAGAGATGCTGGGTTCCTTTTAGAGAAAGAGAGACAGTGAGAGATGGATCAGAGGCTCCTTTGAGAGAGAGAGGGAGAGAGAGAGAATATATGCTCCTAGGTATGAGAGAGAGAGACAGAGAGAGAGATGCTTAGCTCCTTTGAGAAAGAGAGATGGTAGTCTCCTTTGAGAGAAAGAGAGAGAGAGTTGCTCGGCTATTTTGTCAGAGAGGGAGGGATGATAGGCTCCTTTGAAGAGAGAGTGAGTGATGCTAGGATTCTTAGAGAGAGAAAGAGAGAGATGCTAGAATCCTTTGAATGAGACAGAGAGATATATTCTAGGATTCTTTGAGAGAGAGAAAGAGACTGAGAGAGACAGAGATAGAGAGAGATGCTAGGCTCATTTGAGACAGAGAGAGGGAGGGAGAGTGAGAGATTCTAGGCTCCTTTGAGCGAAGGAGAGATATACAGAGAGATGGAGATGGTAGGCTCCTTCGACGGAGAGAGAGACAGACAGAGAGAGAGAGGGATCCTAGGCCCTTTGAGAGAGAGAGAGTGAGAGTGAGGGAGAGAATATATTCTCCTTGGAGAGAGAGAGGGAGAGAGTGAGAGAGAGAAAGAGAGAGAGATGGAGAGAGATGTTTGGGTCCTTTTAGAGAGAGAGATATGCTAAGCCTCTTGAGAGAAAGAGAAAGAAATAGAGAGAGAGATGCTAGGTTCCATTGAGAGAGACTGAGGGAGAGAGGAAAGAGAGAGATGCTAGTCTCCTGTGAAAGAGAGAGTGAGGGAGATACATGTTATTCTCCTTAGAGAGAGAGAGAGAGAGAGAGAGAGAGAGAGAGAGAGAGGCTGAGAGAGAGAGGGAGAGAGAGTTGTTTGGGTCCTTTTAGAGAGAGATATATGATAAGCTTTTTGAGAGAAAGAGAAAGAAGGAGACAGAGAGAGAGAGAAGCTAGGCTCCTTTGATGGAGACTGAGGGAGAGAGGAAAGAGAGAAATGCTAGGCTCCTGTGAACGAGAGAGTGAGAGAGATACATGCTAGGCTCCTTAGAGAGAGATAGATAGAGAGAGGGATTCTAGACTCCTTTGAGAATGAGTGAGAGATTCTAGGCTCCTTTGAGAGAAAGTGGAGAGATAGAGAGACAGAGAGTTGCTATGCTCCTTTGAAAGAGAGAGAAACTAGTCTTCTTAAACTGAGAGAGAGAGCAAGAGAGATATGCTTGAATTCTTGGAGAGAGAGAGAGATGCTATGCTCCTTTGAGAGAGAAAGAGGGACAGAGAGAGGTGCTGGGATCCTTTGATAGAAAGCGGAGAGACACAAAGAGAGTTGTATGCTATTCTACTTTAAGAGAGAGAGGACAGAGAGATAGGGAACCTAGGTTCGATTGAGAGAGAGAGAAATATAGACGATTTTCTCCTCGGAGAGAGAGAGAGAGGGAGAGAGAGAGTGCCGCGAGGCTCCTTTGAGAGAGAGAGACGGAGACGTAAAGATTCTAGATTCCTATGAGAGAAATAGAGATAGATAGAGAGGCAAAGATATGCTGGGCTCCTTTGAGTGAGAGAGAGAGTTTCTAGGCTTCTTAGAGAGAGACAGAGATAGAGAGAGATGCTAGATTCCTTTGAGAGAGAGAGATAGATAGATGCTTGTCTCCTTTGAGAGAGACAGCGAGAGAGTTCTGAGGCTCCTTTCTGAGAGAGAGAGAGATACTAGGCTCCTTTGAGAGGGAAAGAGATATGCTAGGCTCCTTTGAGAGAAAGAGGAGAGCTAGAGAGACAGAGAAATGCTGGGTTCCTTTTAGAGAAAGAGAGACAGTGAGAGAGGGATCAGAGGCTCCTTTGAGAGAGAGAGGGAGAGAGAGAGAATATATGCTCCTAGGTATGAGAGAGAGAGACAGAGAGAGAGATGCTTAGCTCCTTTGAGAAAGAGAGATGGTAGTCTCCTTTGAGAGAAAGAGAGAGAGAGTTGCTCGGCTATTTTTTCAGAGAGTGAGTGATGCTAGGATACTTAGAGAGAAAGAGAGAGATGCTAGATTCCTTTGAATGAGACAGAGAGATATATTCTAGGATTCTTTGAGAGAGAGAAAGAGACTGAGAGAGACAGAGATAGAGAGAGATGCTAGGCTCATTTGAGACAGAGAGAGGGAGGGAGAGTGAGAGATTCTAGGCTCCTTTGAGCGAAAGAGAGATATACAGAGAGATGGAGATGGTAGGCTCCTTCGACGGAGAGAGAGACAGACAGAGAGAGAGAGAGGGATCCTAGGCCCTTTGAGAGAGAGAGAGAGAGAGTGAGGGAGAGAATATATTCTCCTTGGAGAGAGAGAGGGAGAGAGTGAGAGAGAGAAAGAGAGAGCTGTAGAGAGATGTTTGGGTCCTTTTAGAGAGAGAGAGATGGTAAGCCTTTTGAGAGAAAGAAATAGACAGAGAGGCAGATGCTAGGTTCCATTGAGAGAGACTGAGGGAGAGAGGAAAGAGAGAGATGCTAGGCTCCTGTGAAAGAGAGAGTGAGGGAGATACATGCTAGGCTCCTTAGAGGGAGAGAGAGAGAGAGAGAGGCAGAGAGAGAGAGGGAGAGAGTGTTGTTTGGGTCCTTTTAGAGAGAGAGATATGATAAGCTTTTTGAGAGAAAGAGAAAGAAGGAGACAGAAAGAGAGATGCTATGCTCCTTTGAGGGAGACTGAGGGAGAGAGGAAAGAGAGAAATGCTAGGCTCCTGTGAACGAGAGAGTGAGAGAGATACATGCTAGGCTCCTTAGAGAGAGATAGATAGAGAGAGGGATTCTAGACTCCTTTGAGAATGAGTGAGAGATTCTAGGCTCCTTTGAGAGAAAGTGGAGAGATAGAGAGACAGAGAGTTGCTATGCTCCTTTGAAAGAGAGAGAAACTAGTCTTCTTAAACTGAGAGAGAGAGCAAGAGAGATATGCTAGAATTCTTGGAGAGAGAGAGAGATGCTATGCTCCTTTGAGAGAGAAAGAGGGACAGAGAGAGGTGCTGGGATCCTTTGATAGAAAGCGGAGAGACACAAAGAGAGTTGTATGCTATTCTACTTTAAGAGAGAGAGGACAGAGAGATAGGGAACCTAGGTTCGATTGAGAGAGAGAGAAATATAGACGATTTTCTCCTCGGAGAGAGAGAGAGAGGGAGAGAGAGAGAGTGCCGCGAGGCTCCTTTGAGAGATAGAGACGGAGACATAAAGATTCTAGGCTCCTATGAGAGAAATAGAGATAGATAGAGAGACAAAGATATGCTGGGCTCCTTTGAGTGAGAGAGAGAGTTTCTAAGCTTCTTAGAGAGAGACAGAGATAGAGAGAGATGCTAGATTCCTTTGAGAGAGATAGATAGATGCTTGTCTCCTTTGAGAGGGACAGCGAGAGAGCTCTGAGGCTCCTTTCTGTGAGAGAGAGAGATACTAGGCTCCTTTGAGAGAGAAAGATATTCCTAGCTCCTTTGAGAGAAGGAGGAGTGCTAGAGAGACAGAGAGATGCTGGGGTTCCTTTTAGAGAGAGAGAGACAGTGAGAGAGGGATCAGAGGCTCCTATGAGAGAGAGAGGGTGAGAGAGAGAATATATGCTCCTAGGTATGAGAGAGAGAGACAGAGAGAGAGATGCTTAGCTGCTTTGAGAATGAGAGATGGTAGTCTCCTTTGAGAGAAAGAGAGAGAGTTGCTCGGCTATTTTGTCAGAGAGGGAGGGATGATAGGCTCCTTTGAAGAGAGAGTGAGTGTTGCTAGGATTCTTAGAGAGAGAAAGAGAGAGATGCTAGAATCCTTTGAATGAGACAGAGAGATATATTCTAGGATTCTTTGAGAGAGAGAAAGAGACTGAGAGAGACAGAGATAGAGAGAGATGCTAGGCTCATTTGAGACAGAGAGAGGGAGGGAGAGTGAGAAATTCTAGGCTCCTTTGAGAGAAAGTGGAGAGATAGAGACAGAGAGTTGCTATGCTCCTTTGAGAGAGAGAGAAACTAGACTTCTTAAACAGAGAGAGAGAGCAAGAGAGATATGCTAGAATTCTTGGAGAGAGAGAGAGATGCTATGCTCCTTTGAGAGAGAAAGAGGGACAGAGAGAGAGAGTGAGAGATGCTGGGATCCTTTGATAGAAAGCGGAGAGACACAAAGAGAGTTGTGTGCTATTCTACTTTAAGAGAGAGAGGACAGAGAGATAGGGAACCTAGGTTCGATTGAGAGAGAGAGAAATATAGACGATTTGCTCCTCGGAGAGAGAGGGAGAGAGAGAGAGAGAGAGGAAGAGAGAGTGAGTGCTGCGAGGCTCCTTTGAGAGAGAGAGACGGAGACGTAAAGATTCTAGACTCCTATGAGAGAAATAGAGATAGATAGAGAGACAAATATATGCTGGGCTCCTTTGAGTGAGAGAGAGAGTTTCTAGGCTTCTTAGAGAGAGACAGAGATAGAGAGAGATGCTAGATTCCTTTGAGAGAGAGAGAGAGATAGATGCTTGTCTCCTTTGAGAGAGACAGCGAGAGAGCTCTGAGGCTCCTTTCTGAGAGAGAGAGAGATACTAGGCTCCTTTTAGAGAGAAAGAGATATGCTAGGCTCCTTTGAGAGAAAGAGGAGAGCTAGAGAGACAGAGAGATGCTGGGTTCCTTTTAGAGAAAGAGAGACAGTGAGAGATGGATCAGAGGCTCCTTTGAGAGAGAGAGGGAGAGAGAGAGAATATATGCTCCTAGGTATGAGAGAGAGAGACAGAGAGAGAGATGCTTAGCTCCTTTGAGAAAGAGAGATGGTAGTCTCCTTTGAGAGAAAGAGAGAGAGAGTTGCTCGGCTATTTTGTCAGAGAGGGAGGGATGATAGGCTCCTTTGAAGAGAGAGTGAGTGATGCTAGGATTCTTAGAGAGAGAAAGAGAGAGATGCTAGAATCCTTTGAATGAGACAGAGAGATATATTCTAGGATTCTTTGAGAGAGAGAAAGAGACTGAGAGAGACAGAGATAGAGAGAGATGCTAGGCTCATTTGAGACAGAGAGAGGGAGGGAGAGTGAGAGATTCTAGGCTCCTTTGAGCGAAGGAGAGATATACAGAGAGATGGAGATGGTAGGCTCCTTCGACGGAGAGAGAGACAGACAGAGAGAGAGAGAGGGATCCTAGGCCCTTTGAGAGAGAGAGAGAGAGAGTGAGGGAGAGAATATATTCTCCTTGGAGAGAGAGAGGGAGAGAGTGAGAGAGAGAAAGAGAGAGAGATGGAGAGAGATGTTTGGGTCCTTTTAGAGAGAGAGATATGCTAAGCCTCTTGAGAGAAAGAGAAAGAAATAGAGAGAGAGATGCTAGGTTCCATTGAGAGAGACTGAGGGAGAGAGGAAAGAGAGAGATGCTAGTCTCCTGTGAAAGAGAGAGTGAGGGAGATACATGTTATTCTCCTTAGAGAGAGAGAGAGAGAGAGAGAGAGAGAGAGAGAGGCTGAGAGAGAGAGGGAGAGAGAGTTGTTTGGGTCCTTTTAGAGAGAGATATATGATAAGCTTTTTGAGAGAAAGAGAAAGAAGGAGACAGAGAGAGAGAAGCTAGGCTCCTTTGATGGAGACTGAGGGAGAGAGGAAAGAGAGAAATGCTAGGCTCCTGTGAACGAGAGAGTGAGAGAGATACATGCTAGGCTCCTTAGAGAGAGATAGATAGAGAGAGGGATTCTAGTCTCCTTTGAGAATGAGTGAGAGATTCTAGGCTCCTTTGAGAGAAAGTGGAGAGATAGAGAGACAGAGTGTTGCTATGCTCCTTTGAAAGTGAGAGAAACTAGTCTTCTTAAACTGAGAGAGAGAGCAAGAGAGATATGCTAGAATTCTTGGAGAGAGAGAGAGATGCTATGCTCCTTTGAGAGAGAAAGAGGGACAGAGAGAGAGAGAGAGAGATGCTGGGATCCTTTGATAGAAAGCGGAGAGACACAAAGAGAGTTGTATGCTATTCTACTTTAAGAGAGAGAGGACAGAGAGATAGGGAACCTAGGTTCGATTGAGAGAGAGAGAAATATAGACGATTTTCTCCTCGGAGAGAGAGAGAGAGGGAGAGAGAGAGAGTGCCGCGAGGCTCCTTTGAGAGATAGAGACGGAGACATAAAGATTCTAGACTCCTATGAGAGAAATAGAGATAGATAGAGAGACAAAGATATGCTGGGCTCCTTTGAGTGAGAGAGAGAGTTTCTAAGCTTCTTAGAGAGAGACAGAGATAGAGAGAGATGCTAGATTCCTTTGAGAGAGATAGATAGATGCTTGTCTCCTTTGAGAGGGACAGCGAGAGAGCTCTGAGGCTCCTTTCTGTGAGAGAGAGAGATACTAGGCTCCTTTGAGAGAGAAAGATATTCCTAGCTCCTTTGAGAGAAGGAGGAGTGCTAGAGAGACAGAGAGATGCTGGGGTTCCTTTTAGAGAGAGAGAGACAGTGAGAGAGGGATCAGAGGCTCCTATGAGAGAGAGAGGGTGAGAGAGAGAATATATGCTCCTAGGTATGAGAGAGAGAGACAGAGAGAGAGATGCTTAGCTGCTTTGAGAATGAGAGATGGTAGTCTCCTTTGAGAGAAAGAGAGAGAGTTGCTCGGCTATTTTGTCAGAGAGGGAGGGATGATAGGCTCCTTTGAAGAGAGAGTGAGTGTTGCTAGGATTCTTAGAGAGAGAAAGAGAGAGATGCTAGAATCCTTTGAATGAGACAGAGAGATATATTCTAGGATTCTTTGAGAGAGAGAAAGAGACTGAGAGAGACAGAGATAGAGAGAGATGCTAGGCTCATTTGAGACAGAGAGAGGGAGGGAGAGTGAGAAATTCTAGGCTCCTTTGAGAGAAAGTGGAGAGATAGAGACAGAGAGTTGCTATGCTCCTTTGAGAGAGAGAGAAACTAGACTTCTTAAACAGAGAGAGAGAGCAAGAGAAATATGCTAGAATTCTTGGAGAGAGAGAGAGATGCTATGCTCCTTTGAGAGAGAAAGAGGGACAGAGAGAGAGAGTGAGAGATGCTGGGATCCTTTGATAGAAAGCGGAGAGACACAAAGAGAGTTGTGTGCTATTCTACTTTAAGAGAGAGAGGACAGAGAGATAGGGAACCTAGGTTCGATTGAGAGAGAGAGAAATATAGACGATTTGCTCCTCGGAGAGAGAGGGAGAGAGAGAGAGAGAGAGGAAGAGAGAGTGAGTGCTGCGAGGCTCCTTTGAGAGAGAGAGACGGAGACGTAAAGATTCTAGACTCCTATGAGAGAAATAGAGATAGATAGAGAGACAAATATATGCTGGGCTCCTTTGAGTGAGAGAGAGAGTTTCTAGGCTTCTTAGAGAGAGACAGAGATAGAGAGAGATGCTAGATTCCTTTGAGAGAGAGAGATAGATAGATGCTTGTCTCCTTTGAGAGAGACAGCGAGAGAGCTCTGAGGCTCCTTTCTGAGAGAGAGAGAGATACTAGGCTCCTTTTAGAGAGAAAGAGATATGCTAGGCTCCTTTGAGAGAAAGAGGAGAGCAAGAGAGACAGAGAGATGCTGGGTTCCTTTTAGAGAAAGAGAGACAGTGAGAGATGGATCAGAGGCTCCTTTGAGAGAGAGAGGGAGAGAGAGAGAATATATGCTCCTAGGTATGAGAGAGAGAGACAGAGAGAGAGATGCTTAGCTCCTTTGAGAAAGAGAGATGGTAGTCTCCTTTGAGAGAAAGAGAGAGAGAGTTGCTCGGTTATTTTGTCAGAGAGGGAGGGATGATAGGCTCCTTTGAAGAGAGAGTGAGTGATGCTAGGATTCTTAGAGAGAGAAAGAGAGAGATGCTAGAATCCTTTGAATGAGACAGAGAGATATATTCTAGGATTCTTTGAGAGAGAGAAAGAGACTGAGAGAGACAGAGATAGAGAGAGATGCTAGGCTCATTTGAGACAGAGAGAGGGAGGGAGAGTGAGAGATTCTAGGCTCCTTTGAGCGAAGGAGAGATATACAGAGAGATGGAGATGGTAGGCTCCTTCGACGGAGAGAGAGACAGACAGAGAGAGAGAGGGATCCTAGGCCCTTTGAGAGAGAGAGAGTGAGAGTGAGGGAGAGAATATATTCTCCTTGGAGAGAGAGAGGGAGAGAGTGAGAGAGAGAAAGAGAGAGAGATGGAGAGAGATGTTTGGGTCCTTTTAGAGAGAGAGATATGCTAAGCCTCTTGAGAGAAAGTGAAAGAAATAGAGAGAGAGATGCTAGGTTCCATTGAGAGAGACTGAGGGAGAGAGGAAAGAGAGAGATGCTAGTCTCCTGTGAAAGAGAGAGTGAGGGAGATACATGTTATTCTCCTTAGAGAGAGAGAGAGAGAGAGAGAGAGAGAGAGAGAGAGAGAGGCTGAGAGAGAGAGGGAGAGAGAGTTGTTTGGGTCCTTTTAGAGAGAGATATATGATAAGCTTTTTGAGAGAAAGAGAAAGAAGGAGACAGAGAGAGAGAAGCTAGGCTCCTTTGATGGAGACTGAGGGAGAGAGGAAAGAGAGAAATGCTAGGCTCCTGTGAACGAGAGAGTGAGAGAGATACATGCTAGGCTCCTTAGAGAGAGATAGATAGAGAGAGGGATTCTAGTCTCCTTTGAGAATGAGTGAGAGATTCTAGGCTCCTTTGAGAGAAAGTGGAGAGATAGAGAGACAGAGTGTTGCTATGCTCCTTTGAAAGTGAGAGAAACTAGTCTTCTTAAACTGAGAGAGAGAGCAAGAGAGATATGCTAGAATTCTTGGAGAGAGAGAGAGATGCTATGCTCCTTTGAGAGAGAAAGAGGGACAGAGAGAGAGAGAGAGAGATGCTGGGATCCTTTGATAGAAAGCGGAGAGACACAAAGAGAGTTGTATGCTATTCTACTTTAAGAGAGAGAGGACAGAGAGATAGGGAACCTAGGTTCGATTGAGAGAGAGAGAAATATAGACGATTTTCTCCTCGGAGAGAGAGAGAGAGGGAGAGAGAGAGAGTGCCGCGAGGCTCCTTTGAGAGATAGAGACGGAGACATAAAGATTCTAGGCTCCTATGAGAGAAATAGAGATAGATAGAGAGACAAAGATATGCTGGGCTCCTTTGAGTGAGAGAGAGAGTTTCTAAGCTTCTTAGAGAGAGACAGAGATAGAGAGAGATGCTAGATTCCTTTGAGAGAGATAGATAGATGCTTGTCTCCTTTGAGAGGGACAGCGAGAGAGCTCTGAGGCTCCTTTCTGTGAGAGAGAGAGATACTAGGCTCCTTTGAGAGAGAAAGATATTCCTAGCTCCTTTGAGAGAAGGAGGAGTGCTAGAGAGACAGAGAGATGCTGGGGTTCCTTTTAGAGAGAGAGAGACAGTGAGAGAGGAATCAGAGGCTCCTATGAGAGAGAGAGGGTGAGAGAGAGAATATATGCTCCTAGGTATGAGAGAGAGAGACAGAGAGAGAGATGCTTAGCTGCTTTGAGAATGAGAGATGGTAGTCTCCTTTGAGAGAAAGAGAGAGAGTTGCTCGGCTATTTTGTCAGAGAGGGAGGGATGATAGGCTCCTTTGAAGAGAGAGTGAGTGTTGCTAGGATTCTTAGAGAGAGAAAGAGAGAGATGCTAGAATCCTTTGAATGAGACAGAGAGATATATTCTAGGATTCTTTGAGAGAGAGAAAGAGACTGAGAGAGACAGAGATAGAGAGAGATGCTAGGCTCATTTGAGACAGAGAGAGGGAGGGAGAGTGAGAAATTCTAGGCTCCTTTGAGAGAAAGTGGAGAGATAGAGACAGAGAGTTGCTATGCTCCTTTGAGAGAGAGAGAAACTAGACTTCTTAAACAGAGAGAGAGAGCAAGAGAGATATGCTAGAATTCTTGGAGAGAGAGAGAGATGCTATGCTCCTTTGAGAGAGAAAGAGGGACAGAGAGAGAGAGTGAGAGATGCTGGGATCCTTTGATAGAAAGCGGAGAGACACAAAGAGAGTTGTGTGCTATTCTACTTTAAGAGAGAGAGGACAGAGAGATAGGGAACCTAGGTTCGATTGAGAGAGAGAGAAATATAGACGATTTGCTCCTCGGAGAGAGAGGGAGAGAGAGAGAGAGAGAGGAAGAGAGAGTGAGTGCTGCGAGGCTCCTTTGAGAGAGAGAGACGGAGACGTAAAGATTCTAGACTCCTATGAGAGAAATAGAGATAGATAGAGAGACAAATATATGCTGGGCTCCTTTGAGTGAGAGAGAGAGTTTCTAGGCTTCTTAGAGAGAGACAGAGATAGAGAGAGATGCTAGATTCCTTTGAGAGAGAGAGATAGATAGATGCTTGTCTCCTTTGAGAGAGACAGCGAGAGAGCTCTGAGGCTCCTTTCTGAGAGAGAGAGAGATACTAGGCTCCTTTTAGAGAGAAAGAGATATGCTAGGCTCCTTTGAGAGAAAGAGGAGAGCTAGAGAGACAGAGAGATGCTGGGTTCCTTTTAGAGAAAGAGAGACAGTGAGAGATGGATCAGAGGCTCCTTTGAGAGAGAGAGGGAGAGAGAGAGAATATATGCTCCTAGGTATGAGAGAGAGAGACAGAGAGAGAGATGCTTAGCTCCTTTGAGAAAGAGAGATGGTAGTCTCCTTTGAGAGAAAGAGAGAGAGAGTTGCTCGGCTATTTTGTCAGAGAGGGAGGGATGATAGGCTCCTTTGAAGAGAGAGTGAGTGATGCTAGGATTCTTAGAGAGAGAAAGAGAGAGATGCTAGAATCATTTGAATGAGACAGAGAGATATATTCTAGGATTCTTTGAGAGAGAGAAAGAGACTGAGAGAGACAGAGATAGAGAGAGATGCTAGGCTCATTTGAGACAGAGAGAGGGAGGGAGAGTGAGAGATTCTAGGCTCCTTTGAGCGAAAGAGAGATATACAGAGAGATGGAGATGGTAGGCTCCTTCGACGGAGAGAGAGACAGACAGAGAGAGAGAGGGATCCTAGGCCCTTTGAGAGAGAGAGAGTGAGAGTGAGGGAGAGAATATATTCTCCTTGGAGAGAGAGAGGTAGAGAGTGAGAGAGAGAAAGAGAGAGAGATGGAGAGAGATGTTTGGGTCCTTTTAGAGAGAGAGATATGCTAAGCCTTTTGAGAGAAAGAGAAAGAAATAGAGAGAGAGATGCTAGGTTCCATTGAGAGAGACTGAGGGAGAGAGGAAAGAGAGAGATGCTAGTCTCCTGTGAAAGAGAGAGTGAGGGAGATACATGTTATTCTCCTTAGAGAGAGAGAGAGAGAGAGAGAGAGAGAGAGAGAGGCTGAGAGAGAGAGGGAGAAAGAGTTGTTTGGGTCCTTTTAGAGAGAGATATATGATAAGCTTTTTGAGAGAAAGAGAAAGAAGGAGACAGAGAGAGAGAGAAGCTAGGCTCCTTTGATGGAGACTGAGGGAGAGAGGAAAGAGAGAAATGCTAGGCTCCTGTGAACGAGAGAGTGAGAGAGATACATGCTAGGCTCCTTAGAGAGAGATAGATAGAGAGAGGGATTCTAGACTCCTTTGAGAATGAGTGAGAGATTCTAGGCTCCTTTGAGAGAAAGTGGAGAGATAGAGAGACAGAGAGTTGCTATGCTCCTTTGAAAGAGAGAGAAACTAGTCTTCTTAAACTGAGAGAGAGAGCAAGAGAGATATGCTAGAATTCTTGGAGAGAGAGAGAGATGCTATGCTCCTTTGAGAGAGAAAGAGGGACAGAGAGAGGTGCTGGGATCCTTTGATAGAAAGCGGAGAGACACAAAGAGAGTTGTATGCTATTCTACTTTAAGAGAGAGAGGACAGAGAGATAGGGAACCTAGGTTCGATTGAGAGAGAGAGAAATATAGACGATTTTCTCCTCGGAGAGAGAGAGAGAGGGAGAGAGAGAGAGTGCCGCGAGGCTCCTTTGAGAGATAGAGACGGAGACATAAAGATTCTAGGCTCCTATGAGAGAAATAGAGATAGATAGAGAGACAAAGATATGCTGGGCTCCTTTGAGTGAGAGAGAGAGTTTCTAAGCTTCTTAGAGAGAGACAGAGATAGAGAGAGATGCTAGATTCCTTTGAGAGAGATAGATAGATGCTTGTCTCCTTTGAGAGGGACAGCGAGAGAGCTCTGAGGCTCCTTTCTGTGAGAGAGAGAGATACTAGGCTCCTTTGAGAGAGAAAGATATTCCTAGCTCCTTTGAGAGAAGGAGGAGTGCTAGAGAGACAGAGAGATGCTGGGGTTCCTTTTAGAGAGAGAGAGACAGTGAGAGAGGGATCAGAGGCTCCTATGAGAGAGAGAGGGTGAGAGAGAGAATATATGCTCCTAGGTATGAGAGAGAGAGACAGAGAGAGAGATGCTTAGCTGCTTTGAGAATGAGAGATGGTAGTCTCCTTTGAGAGAAAGAGAGAGAGTTGCTCGGCTATTTTGTCAGAGAGGGAGGGATGATAGGCTCCTTTGAAGAGAGAGTGAGTGTTGCTAGGATTCTTAGAGAGAGAAAGAGAGAGATGCTAGAATCCTTTGAATGAGACAGAGAGATATATTCTAGGATTCTTTGAGAGAGAGAAAGAGACTGAGAGAGACAGAGATAGAGAGAGATGCTAGGCTCATTTGAGACAGAGAGAGGGAGGGAGAGTGAGAAATTCTAGGCTCCTTTGAGAGAAAGTGGAGAGATAGAGACAGAGAGTTGCTATGCTCCTTTGAGAGAGAGAGAAACTAGACTTCTTAAACAGAGAGAGAGAGCAAGAGAGATATGCTAGAATTCTTGGAGAGAGAGAGAGATGCTATGCTCCTTTGAGAGAGAAAGAGGGACAGAGAGAGAGAGTGAGAGATGCTGGGATCCTTTGATAGAAAGCGGAGAGACACAAAGAGAGTTGTGTGCTATTCTACTTTAAGAGAGAGAGGACAGAGAGATAGGGAACCTAGGTTCGATTGAGAGAGAGAGAAATATAGACGATTTGCTCCTCGGAGAGAGAGGGAGAGAGAGAGAGAGAGAGGAAGAGAGAGTGAGTGCTGCGAGGCTCCTTTGAGAGAGAGAGACGGAGACGTAAAGATTCTAGACTCCTATGAGAGAAATAGAGATAGATAGAGAGACAAATATATGCTGGGCTCCTTTGAGTGAGAGAGAGAGTTTCTAGGCTTCTTAGAGAGAGACAGAGATAGAGAGAGATGCTAGATTCCTTTGAGAGAGAGAGATAGATAGATGCTTGTCTCCTTTGAGAGAGACAGCGAGAGAGCTCTGAGGCTCCTTTCTGAGAGAGAGAGAGATACTAGGCTCCTTTTAGAGAGAAAGAGATATGCTAGGCTCCTTTGAGAGAAAGAGGAGAGCTAGAGAGACAGAGAGATGCTGGGTTTCTTTTAGAGAAAGAGAGACAGTGAGAGATGGATCAGAGGCTCCTTTGAGAGAGAGAGGGAGAGAGAGAGAATATATGCTCCTAGGTATGAGAGAGAGAGACAGAGAGAGAGATGCTTAGCTCCTTTGAGAAAGAGAGATGGTAGTCTCCTTTGAGAGAAAGAGAGAGAGAGTTGCTCGGCTATTTTGTCAGAGAGGGAGGGATGATAGGCTCCTTTGAAGAGAGAGTGAGTGATGCTAGGATTCTTAGAGAGAGAAAGAGAGAGATGCTAGAATCCTTTGAATGAGACAGAGAGATATATTCTAGGATTCTTTGAGAGAGAGAAAGAGACTGAGAGAGACAGAGATAGAGAGAGATGCTAGGCTCATTTGAGACAGAGAGAGGGAGGGAGAGTGAGAGATTCTAGGCTCCTTTGAGCGAAGGAGAGATATACAGAGAGATGGAGATGGTAGGCTCCTTCGACGGAGAGAGAGACAGACAGAGAGAGAGAGGGATCCTAGGCCCTTTGAGAGAGAGAGAGTGAGAGTGAGGGAGAGAATATATTCTCCTTGGAGAGAGAGAGGGAGAGAGTGAGAGAGAGAAAGAGAGAGAGATGGAGAGAGATGTTTGGGTCCTTTTAGAGAGAGAGATATGCTAAGCCTCTTGAGAGAAAGAGAAAGAAATAGAGAGAGAGATGCTAGGTTCCATTGAGAGAGACTGAGGGAGAGAGGAAAGAGAGAGATGCTAGTCTCCTGTGAAAGAGAGAGTGAGGGAGATACATGTTATTCTCCTTAGAGAGAGAGAGAGAGAGAGAGAGAGAGAGAGGCTGAGAGAGAGAGGGAGAGAGAGTTGTTTGGGTCCTTTTAGAGAGAGATATATGATAAGCTTTTTGAGAGAAAGAGAAAGAAGGAGACAGAGAGAGAGAAGCTAGGCTCCTTTGATGGAGACTGAGGGAGAGAGGAAAGAGAGAAATGCTAGGCTCCTGTGAACGAGAGAGTGAGAGAGATACATGCTAGGCTCCTTAGAGAGAGATAGATAGAGAGAGGGATTCTAGTCTCCTTTGAGAATGAGTGAGAGATTCTAGGCTCCTTTGAGAGAAAGTGGAGAGATAGAGAGACAGAGTGTTGCTATGCTCCTTTGAAAGTGAGAGAAACTAGTCTTCTTAAACTGAGAGAGAGAGCAAGAGAGATATGCTAGAATTCTTGGAGAGAGAGAGAGATGCTATGCTCCTTTGAGAGAGAAAGAGGGACAGAGAGAGAGAGAGAGAGATGCTGGGATCCTTTGATAGAAAGCGGAGAGACACAAAGAGAGTTGTATGCTATTCTACTTTAAGAGAGAGAGGACAGAGAGATAGGGAACCTAGGTTCGATTGAGAGAGAGAGAAATATAGACGATTTTCTCCTCGGAGAGAGAGAGAGAGGGAGAGAGAGAGAGTGCCGCGAGGCTCCTTTGAGAGATAGAGACGGAGACATAAAGATTCTAGACTCCTATGAGAGAAATAGAGATAGATAGAGAGACAAAGATATGCTGGGCTCCTTTGAGTGAGAGAGAGAGTTTCTAAGCTTCTTAGAGAGAGACAGAGATAGAGAGAGATGCTAGATTCCTTTGAGAGTGATAGATAGATGCTTGTCTCCTTTGAGAGGGACAGCGAGAGAGCTCTGAGGCTCCTTTCTGTGAGAGAGAGAGATACTAGGCTCCTTTGAGAGAGAAAGATATTCCTAGCTCCTTTGAGAGAAGGAGGAGTGCTAGAGAGACAGAGAGATGCTGGGGTTCCTTTTAGAGAGAGAGAGACAGTGAGAGAGGGATCAGAGGCTCCTATGAGAGAGAGAGGGTGAGAGAGAGAATATATGCTCCTAGGTATGAGAGAGAGAGACAGAGAGAGAGATGCTTAGCTGCTTTGAGAATGAGAGATGGTAGTCTCCTTTGAGAGAAAGAGAGAGAGTTGCTCGGCTATTTTGTCAGAGAGGGAGGGATGATAGGCTCCTTTGAAGAGAGAGTGAGTGTTGCTAGGATTCTTAGAGAGAGAAAGAGAGAGATGCTAGAATCCTTTGAATGAGACAGAGAGATATATTCTAGGATTCTTTGAGAGAGAGAAAGAGACTGAGAGAGACAGAGATAGAGAGAGATGCTAGGCTCATTTGAGACAGAGAGAGGGAGGGAGAGTGAGAAATTCTAGGCTCCTTTGAGAGAAAGTGGAGAGATAGAGACAGAGAGTTGCTATGCTCCTTTGAGAGAGAGAGAAACTAGACTTCTTAAACAGAGAGAGAGAGCAAGAGAAATATGCTAGAATTCTTGGAGAGAGAGAGAGATGCTATGCTCCTTTGAGAGAGAAAGAGGGACAGAGAGAGAGAGTGAGAGATGCTGGGATCCTTTGATAGAAAGCGGAGAGACACAAAGAGAGTTGTGTGCTATTCTACTTTAAGAGAGAGAGGACAGAGAGATAGGGAACCTAGGTTCGATTGAGAGAGAGAGAAATATAGACGATTTGCTCCTCGGAGAGAGAGGGAGAGAGAGAGAGAGAGAGGAAGAGAGAGTGAGTGCTGCGAGGCTCCTTTGAGAGAGAGAGACGGAGACGTAAAGATTCTAGACTCCTATGAGAGAAATAGAGATAGATAGAGAGACAAATATATGCTGGGCTCCTTTGAGTGAGAGAGAGAGTTTCTAGGCTTCTTAGAGAGAGACAGAGATAGAGAGAGATGCTAGATTCCTTTGAGAGAGAGAGAGAGATAGATGCTTGTCTCCTTTGAGAGAGACAGCGAGAGAGCTCTGAGGCTCCTTTCTGAGAGAGAGAGAGATACTAGGCTCCTTTTAGAGAGAAAGAGATATGCTAGGCTCCTTTGAGAGAAAGAGGAGAGCAAGAGAGACAGAGAGATGCTGGGTTCCTTTTAGAGAAAGAGAGACAGTGAGAGATGGATCAGAGGCTCCTTTGAGAGAGAGAGGGAGAGAGAGAGAATATATGCTCCTAGGTATGAGAGAGAGAGACAGAGAGAGAGATGCTTAGCTCCTTTGAGAAAGAGAGATGGTAGTCTCCTTTGAGAGAAAGAGAGAGAGAGTTGCTCGGCTATTTTGTCAGAGAGGGAGGGATGATAGGCTCCTTTGAAGAGAGAGTGAGTGATGCTAGGATTCTTAGAGAGAGAAAGAGAGAGATGCTAGAATCCTTTGAATGAGACAGAGAGATATATTCTAGGATTCTTTGAGAGAGAGAAAGAGACTGAGAGAGACAGAGATAGAGAGAGATGCTAGGCTCATTTGAGACAGAGAGAGGGAGGGAGAGTGAGAGATTCTAGGCTCCTTTGAGCGAAGGAGAGATATACAGAGAGATGGAGATGGTAGGCTCCTTCGACGGAGAGAGAGACAGACAGAGAGAGAGAGGGATCCTAGGCCCTTTGAGAGAGAGAGAGTGAGAGTGAGGGAGAGAATATATTCTCCTTGGAGAGAGAGAGGGAGAGAGTGAGAGAGAGAAAGAGAGAGAGATGGAGAGAGATGTTTGGGTCCTTTTAGAGAGAGAGATATGCTAAGCCTCTTGAGAGAAAGTGAAAGAAATAGAGAGAGAGATGCTAGGTTCCATTGAGAGAGACTGAGGGAGAGAGGAAAGAGAGAGATGCTAGTCTCCTGTGAAAGAGAGAGTGAGGGAGATACATGTTATTCTCCTTAGAGAGAGAGAGAGAGAGAGAGAGAGAGAGAGAGAGAGAGAGGCTGAGAGAGAGAGGGAGAGAGAGTTGTTTGGGTCCTTTTAGAGAGAGATATATGATAAGCTTTTTGAGAGAAAGAGAAAGAAGGAGACAGAGAGAGAGAAGCTAGGCTCCTTTGATGGAGACTGAGGGAGAGAGGAAAGAGAGAAATGCTAGGCTCCTGTGAACGAGAGAGTGAGAGAGATACATGCTAGGCTCCTTAGAGAGAGATAGATAGAGAGAGGGATTCTAGTCTCCTTTGAGAATGAGTGAGAGATTCTAGGCTCCTTTGAGAGAAAGTGGAGAGATAGAGAGACAGAGTGTTGCTATGCTCCTTTGAAAGTGAGAGAAACTAGTCTTCTTAAACTGAGAGAGAGAGCAAGAGAGATATGCTAGAATTCTTGGAGAGAGAGAGAGATGCTATGCTCCTTTGAGAGAGAAAGAGGGACAGAGAGAGAGAGAGAGAGATGCTGGGATCCTTTGATAGAAAGCGGAGAGACACAAAGAGAGTTGTATGCTATTCTACTTTAAGAGAGAGAGGACAGAGAGATAGGGAACCTAGGTTCGATTGAGAGAGAGAGAAATATAGACGATTTTCTCCTCGGAGAGAGAGAGAGAGGGAGAGAGAGAGAGTGCCGCGAGGCTCCTTTGAGAGATAGAGACGGAGACATAAAGATTCTAGGCTCCTATGAGAGAAATAGAGATAGATAGAGAGACAAAGATATGCTGGGCTCCTTTGAGTGAGAGAGAGAGTTTCTAAGCTTCTTAGAGAGAGACAGAGATAGAGAGAGATGCTAGATTCCTTTGAGAGAGATAGATAGATGCTTGTCTCCTTTGAGAGGGACAGCGAGAGAGCTCTGAGGCTCCTTTCTGTGAGAGAGAGAGATACTAGGCTCCTTTGAGAGAGAAAGATATTCCTAGCTCCTTTGAGAGAAGGAGGAGTGCTAGAGAGACAGAGAGATGCTGGGGTTCCTTTTAGAGAGAGAGAGACAGTGAGAGAGGGATCAGAGGCTCCTATGAGAGAGAGAGGGTGAGAGAGAGAATATATGCTCCTAGGTATGAGAGAGAGAGACAGAGAGAGAGATGCTTAGCTGCTTTGAGAATGAGAGATGGTAGTCTCCTTTGAGAGAAAGAGAGAGAGTTGCTCGGCTATTTTGTCAGAGAGGGAGGGATGATAGGCTCCTTTGAAGAGAGAGTGAGTGTTGCTAGGATTCTTAGAGAGAGAAAGAGAGAGATGCTAGAATCCTTTGAATGAGACAGAGAGATATATTCTAGGATTCTTTGAGAGAGAGAAAGAGACTGAGAGAGACAGAGATAGAGAGAGATGCTAGGCTCATTTGAGACAGAGAGAGGGAGGGAGAGTGAGAAATTCTAGGCTCCTTTGAGAGAAAGTGGAGAGATAGAGACAGAGAGTTGCTATGCTCCTTTGAGAGAGAGAGAAACTAGACTTCTTAAACAGAGAGAGAGAGCAAGAGAGATATGCTAGAATTCTTGGAGAGAGAGAGAGATGCTATGCTCCTTTGAGAGAGAAAGAGGGACAGAGAGAGAGAGTGAGAGATGCTGGGATCCTTTGATAGAAAGCGGAGAGACACAAAGAGAGTTGTGTGCTATTCTACTTTAAGAGAGAGAGGACAGAGAGATAGGGAACCTAGGTTCGATTGAGAGAGAGAGAAATATAGACGATTTGCTCCTCGGAGAGAGAGGGAGAGAGAGAGAGAGAGAGGAAGAGAGAGTGAGTGCTGCGAGGCTCCTTTGAGAGAGAGAGACGGAGACGTAAAGATTCTAGACTCCTATGAGAGAAATAGAGATAGATAGAGAGACAAATATATGCTGGGCTCCTTTGAGTGAGAGAGAGAGTTTCTAGGCTTCTTAGAGAGAGACAGAGATAGAGAGAGATGCTAGATTCCTTTGAGAGAGAGAGATAGATAGATGCTTGTCTCCTTTGAGAGAGACAGCGAGAGAGCTCTGAGGCTCCTTTCTGAGAGAGAGAGAGATACTAGGCTCCTTTTAGAGAGAAAGAGATATGCTAGGCTCCTTTGAGAGAAAGAGGAGAGCTAGAGAGACAGAGAGATGCTGGGTTCCTTTTAGAGAAAGAGAGACAGTGAGAGATGGATCAGAGGCTCCTTTGAGAGAGAGAGGGAGAGAGAGAGAATATATGCTCCTAGGTATGAGAGAGAGAGACAGAGAGAGAGATGCTTAGCTCCTTTGAGAAAGAGAGATGGTAGTCTCCTTTGAGAGAAAGAGAGAGAGAGTTGCTCGTCTATTTTGTCAGAGAGGGAGGGATGATAGGCTCCTTTGAAGAGAGAGTGAGTGATGCTAGGATTCTTAGAGAGAGAAAGAGAGAGATGCTAGAATCCTTTGAATGAGACAGAGAGATATATTCTAGGATTCTTTGAGAGAGAGAAAGAGACTGAGAGAGACAGAGATAGAGAGAGATGCTAGGCTCATTTGAGACAGAGAGAGGGAGGGAGAGTGAGAGATTCTAGGCTCCTTTGAGCGAAAGAGAGATATACAGAGAGATGGAGATGGTAGGCTCCTTCGACGGAGAGAGAGACAGACAGAGAGAGAGAGGGATCCTAGGCCCTTTGAGAGAGAGAGAGTGAGAGTGAGGGAGAGAATATATTCTCCTTGGAGAGAGAGAGGTAGAGAGTGAGAGAGAGAAAGAGAGAGAGATGGAGAGAGATGTTTGGGTCCTTTTAGAGAGAGAGATATGCTAAGCCTTTTGAGAGAAAGAGAAAGAAATAGAGAGAGAGATGCTAGGTTCCATTGAGAGAGACTGAGGGAGAGAGGAAAGAGAGAGATGCTAGTCTCCTGTGAAAGAGAGAGTGAGGGAGATACATGTTATTCTCCTTAGAGAGAGAGAGAGAGAGAGAGAGAGAGAGAGAGAGAGAGAGAGGCTGAGAGAGAGAGGGAGAAAGAGTTGTTTGGGTCCTTTTAGAGAGAGATATATGATAAGCTTTTTGAGAGAAAGAGAAAGAAGGAGACAGAGAGAGAGAGAAGCTAGGCTCCTTTGATGGAGACTGAGGGAGAGAGGAAAGAGAGAAATGCTAGGCTCCTGTGAACGAGAGAGTGAGAGAGATACATGCTAGGCTCCTTAGAGAGAGATAGATAGAGAGAGGGATTCTAGACTCCTTTGAGAATGAGTGAGAGATTCTAGGCTCCTTTGAGAGAAAGTGGAGAGATAGAGAGACAGAGAGTTGCTATGCTCCTTTGAAAGAGAGAGAAACTAGTCTTCTTAAACTGAGAGAGAGAGCAAGAGAGATATGCTAGAATTCTTGGAGAGAGAGAGAGATGCTATGCTCCTTTGAGAGAGAAAGAGGGACAGAGAGAGGTGCTGGGATCCTTTGATAGAAAGCGGAGAGACACAAAGAGAGTTGTATGCTATTCTACTTTAAGAGAGAGAGGACAGAGAGATAGGGAACCTAGGTTCGATTGAGAGAGAGAGAAATATAGACGATTTTCTCCTCGGAGAGAGAGAGAGAGGGAGAGAGAGAGAGTGCCGCGAGGCTCCTTTGAGAGATAGAGACGGAGACATAAAGATTCTAGGCTCCTATGAGAGAAATAGAGATAGATAGAGAGACAAAGATATGCTGGGCTCCTTTGAGTGAGAGAGAGAGTTTCTAAGCTTCTTAGAGAGAGACAGAGATAGAGAGAGATGCTAGATTCCTTTGAGAGAGATAGATAGATGCTTGTCTCCTTTGAGAGGGACAGCGAGAGAGCTCTGAGGCTCCTTTCTGTGAGAGAGAGAGATACTAGGCTCCTTTGAGAGAGAAAGATATTCCTAGCTCCTTTGAGAGAAGGAGGAGTGCTAGAGAGACAGAGAGATGCTGGGGTTCCTTTTAGAGAGAGAGAGACAGTGAGAGAGGGATCAGAGGCTCCTATGAGAGAGAGAGGGTGAGAGAGAGAATATATGCTCCTAGGTATGAGAGAGAGAGACAGAGAGAGAGATGCTTAGCTGCTTTGAGAATGAGAGATGGTAGTCTCCTTTGAGAGAAAGAGAGAGAGTTGCTCGGCTATTTTGTCAGAGAGGGAGGGATGATAGGCTCCTTTGAAGAGAGAGTGAGTGTTGCTAGGATTCTTAGAGAGAGAAAGAGAGAGATGCTAGAATCCTTTGAATGAGACAGAGAGATATATTCTAGGATTCTTTGAGAGAGAGAAAGAGACTGAGAGAGACAGAGATAGAGAGAGATGCTAGGCTCATTTGAGACAGAGAGAGGGAGGGAGAGTGAGAAATTCTAGGCTCCTTTGAGAGAAAGTGGAGAGATAGAGACAGAGAGTTGCTATGCTCCTTTGAGAGAGAGAGAAACTAGACTTCTTAAACAGAGAGAGAGAGCAAGAGAGATATGCTAGAATTCTTGGAGAGAGAGAGAGATGCTATGCTCCTTTGAGAGAGAAAGAGGGACAGAGAGAGAGAGTGAGAGATGCTGGGATCCTTTGATAGAAAGCGGAGAGACACAAAGAGAGTTGTGTGCTATTCTACTTTAAGAGAGAGAGGACAGAGAGATAGGGAACCTAGGTTCGATTGAGAGAGAGAGAAATATAGACGATTTGCTCCTCGGAGAGAGAGGGAGAGAGAGAGAGAGAGAGGAAGAGAGAGTGAGTGCTGCGAGGCTCCTTTGAGAGAGAGAGACGGAGACGTAAAGATTCTAGACTCCTATGAGAGAAATAGAGATAGATAGAGAGACAAATATATGCTGGGCTCCTTTGAGTGAGAGAGAGAGTTTCTAGGCTTCTTAGAGAGAGACAGAGATAGAGAGAGATGCTAGATTCCTTTGAGAGAGAGAGATAGATAGATGCTTGTCTCCTTTGAGAGAGACAGCGAGAGAGCTCTGAGGCTCCTTTCTGAGAGAGAGAGAGATACTAGGCTCCTTTTAGAGAGAAAGAGATATGCTAGGCTCCTTTGAGAGAAAGAGGAGAGCTAGAGAGACAGAGAGATGCTGGGTTCCTTTTAGAGAAAGAGAGACAGTGAGAGATGGATCAGAGGCTCCTTTGAGAGAGAGAGGGAGAGAGAGAGAATATATGCTCCTAGGTATGAGAGAGAGAGACAGAGAGAGAGATGCTTAGCTCCTTTGAGAAAGAGAGATGGTAGTCTCCTTTGAGAGAAAGAGAGAGAGAGTTGCTCGGCTATTTTGTCAGAGAGGGAGGGATGATAGGCTCCTTTGAAGAGAGAGTGAGTGATGCTAGGATTCTTAGAGAGAGAAAGAGAGAGATGCTAGAATCCTTTGAATGAGACAGAGAGATATATTCTAGGATTCTTTGAGAGAGAGAAAGAGACTGAGAGAGACAGAGATAGAGAGAGATGCTAGGCTCATTTGAGACAGAGAGAGGGAGGGAGAGTGAGAGATTCTAGGCTCCTTTGAGCGAAGGAGAGATATACAGAGAGATGGAGATGGTAGGCTCCTTCGACGGAGAGAGAGACAGACAGAGAGAGAGAGGGATCCTAGGCCCTTTGAGAGAGAGAGAGTGAGAGTGAGGGAGAGAATATATTCTCCTTGGAGAGAGAGAGGGAGAGAGTGAGAGAGAGAAAGAGAGAGAGATGGAGAGAGATGTTTGGGTCCTTTTAGAGAGAGAGATATGCTAAGCCTCTTGAGAGAAAGAGAAAGAAATAGAGAGAGAGATGCTAGGTTCCATTGAGAGAGACTGAGGGAGAGAGGAAAGAGAGAGATGCTAGTCTCCTGTGAAAGAGAGAGTGAGGGAGATACATGTTATTCTCCTTAGAGAGAGAGAGAGAGAGAGAGAGAGAGAGAGGCTGAGAGAGAGAGGGAGAGAGAGTTGTTTGGGTCCTTTTAGAGAGAGATATATGATAAGCTTTTTGAGAGAAAGAGAAAGAAGGAGACAGAGAGAGAGAAGCTAGGCTCCTTTGATGGAGACTGAGGGAGAGAGGAAAGAGAGAAATGCTAGGCTCCTGTGAACGAGAGAGTGAGAGAGATACATGCTAGGCTCCTTAGAGAGAGATAGATAGAGAGAGGGATTCTAGTCTCCTTTGAGAATGAGTGAGAGATTCTAGGCTCCTTTGAGAGAAAGTGGAGAGATAGAGAGACAGAGTGTTGCTATGCTCCTTTGAAAGTGAGAGAAACTAGTCTTCTTAAACTGAGAGAGAGAGCAAGAGAGATATGCTAGAATTCTTGGAGAGAGAGAGAGATGCTATGCTCCTTTGAGAGAGAAAGAGGGACAGAGAGAGAGAGAGAGAGATGCTGGGATCCTTTGATAGAAAGCGGAGAGACACAAAGAGAGTTGTATGCTATTCTACTTTAAGAGAGAGAGGACAGAGAGATAGGGAACCTAGGTTCGATTGAGAGAGAGAGAAATATAGACGATTTTCTCCTCGGAGAGAGAGAGAGAGGGAGAGAGAGAGAGTGCCGCGAGGCTCCTTTGAGAGATAGAGACGGAGACATAAAGATTCTAGGCTCCTATGAGAGAAATAGAGATAGATAGAGAGACAAAGATATGCTGGGCTCCTTTGAGTGAGAGAGAGAGTTTCTAAGCTTCTTAGAGAGAGACAGAGATAGAGAGAGATGCTAGATTCCTTTGAGAGAGATAGATAGATGCTTGTCTCCTTTGAGAGGGACAGCGAGAGAGCTCTGAGGCTCCTTTCTGTGAGAGAGAGAGATACTAGGCTCCTTTGAGAGAGAAAGATATTCCTAGCTCCTTTGAGAGAAGGAGGAGTGCTAGAGAGACAGAGAGATGCTGGGGTTCCTTTTAGAGAGAGAGAGACAGTGAGAGAGGGATCAGAGGCTCCTATGAGAGAGAGAGGGTGAGAGAGAGAATATATGCTCCTAGGTATGAGAGAGAGAGACAGAGAGAGAGATGCTTAGCTGCTTTGAGAATGAGAGATGGTAGTCTCCTTTGAGAGAAAGAGAGAGAGTTGCTCGGCTATTTTGTCAGAGAGGGAGGGATGATAGGCTCCTTTGAAGAGAGAGTGAGTGTTGCTAGGATTCTTAGAGAGAGAAAGAGAGAGATGCTAGAATCCTTTGAATGAGACAGAGAGATATATTCTAGGATTCTTTGAGAGAGAGAAAGAGACTGAGAGAGACAGAGATAGAGAGAGATGCTAGGCTCATTTGAGACAGAGAGAGGGAGGGAGAGTGAGAAATTCTAGGCTCCTTTGAGAGAAAGTGGAGAGATAGAGACAGAGAGTTGCTATGCTCCTTTGAGAGAGAGAGAAACTAGACTTCTTAAACAGAGAGAGAGAGCAAGAGAGATATGCTAGAATTCTTGGAGAGAGAGAGAGATGCTATGCTCCTTTGAGAGAGAAAGAGGGACAGAGAGAGAGAGTGAGAGATGCTGGGATCCTTTGATAGAAAGCGGAGAGACACAAAGAGAGTTGTGTGCTATTCTACTTTAAGAGAGAGAGGACAGAGAGATAGGGAACCTAGGTTCGATTGAGAGAGAGAGAAATATAGACGATTTGCTCCTCGGAGAGAGAGGGAGAGAGAGAGAGAGAGAGGAAGAGAGAGTGAGTGCTGCGAGGCTCCTTTGAGAGAGAGAGACGGAGACGTAAAGATTCTAGACTCCTATGAGAGAAATAGAGATAGATAGAGAGACAAATATATGCTGGGCTCCTTTGAGTGAGAGAGAGAGTTTCTAGGCTTCTTAGAGAGAGACAGAGATAGAGAGAGATGCTAGATTCCTTTGAGAGAGAGAGAGAGATAGATGCTTGTCTCCTTTGAGAGAGACAGCGAGAGAGCTCTGAGGCTCCTTTCTGAGAGAGAGAGAGATACTAGGCTCCTTTTAGAGAGAAAGAGATATGCTAGGCTCCTTTGAGAGAAAGAGGAGAGCTAGAGAGACAGAGAGATGCTGGGTTCCTTTTAGAGAAAGAGAGACAGTGAGAGATGGATCAGAGGCTCCTTTGAGAGAGAGAGGGAGAGAGAGAGAATATATGCTCCTAGGTATGAGAGAGAGAGACAGAGAGAGAGATGCTTAGCTCCTTTGAGAAAGAGAGATGGTAGTCTCCTTTGAGAGAAAGAGAGAGAGAGTTGCTCGGCTATTTTGTCAGAGAGGGAGGGATGATAGGCTCCTTTGAAGAGAGAGTGAGTGATGCTAGGATTCTTAGAGAGAGAAAGAGAGAGATGCTAGAATCCTTTGAATGAGACAGAGAGATATATTCTAGGATTCTTTGAGAGAGAGAAAGAGACTGAGAGAGACAGAGATAGAGAGAGATGCTAGGCTCATTTGAGACAGAGAGAGGGAGGGAGAGTGAGAGATTCTAGGCTCCTTTGAGCGAAGGAGAGATATACAGAGAGATGGAGATGGTAGGCTCCTTCGACGGAGAGAGAGACAGACAGAGAGAGAGAGAGGGATCCTAGGCCCTTTGAGAGAGAGAGAGAGAGAGTGAGGGAGAGAATATATTCTCCTTGGAGAGAGAGAGGGAGAGAGTGAGAGAGAGAAAGAGAGAGAGATGGAGAGAGATGTTTGGGTCCTTTTAGAGAGAGAGATATGCTAAGCCTCTTGAGAGAAAGAGAAAGAAATAGAGAGAGAGATGCTAGGTTCCATTGAGAGAGACTGAGGGAGAGAGGAAAGAGAGAGATGCTAGTCTCCTGTGAAAGAGAGAGTGAGGGAGATACATGTTATTCTCCTTAGAGAGAGAGAGAGAGAGAGAGAGAGAGAGAGAGAGGCTGAGAGAGAGAGGGAGAGAGAGTTGTTTGGGTCCTTTTAGAGAGAGATATATGATAAGCTTTTTGAGAGAAAGAGAAAGAAGGAGACAGAGAGAGAGAAGCTAGGCTCCTTTGATGGAGACTGAGGGAGAGAGGAAAGAGAGAAATGCTAGGCTCCTGTGAACGAGAGAGTGAGAGAGATACATGCTAGGCTCCTTAGAGAGAGATAGATAGAGAGAGGGATTCTAGTCTCCTTTGAGAATGAGTGAGAGATTCTAGGCTCCTTTGAGAGAAAGTGGAGAGATAGAGAGACAGAGTGTTGCTATGCTCCTTTGAAAGTGAGAGAAACTAGTCTTCTTAAACTGAGAGAGAGAGCAAGAGAGATATGCTAGAATTCTTGGAGAGAGAGAGAGATGCTATGCTCCTTTGAGAGAGAAAGAGGGACAGAGAGAGAGAGAGAGAGATGCTGGGATCCTTTGATAGAAAGCGGAGAGACACAAAGAGAGTTGTATGCTATTCTACTTTAAGAGAGAGAGGACAGAGAGATAGGGAACCTAGGTTCGATTGAGAGAGAGAGAAATATAGACGATTTTCTCCTCGGAGAGAGAGAGAGAGGGAGAGAGAGAGAGTGCCGCGAGGCTCCTTTGAGAGATAGAGACGGAGACATAAAGATTCTAGGCTCCTATGAGAGAAATAGAGATAGATAGAGAGACAAAGATATGCTGGGCTCCTTTGAGTGAGAGAGAGAGTTTCTAAGCTTCTTAGAGAGAGACAGAGATAGAGAGAGATGCTAGATTCCTTTGAGAGAGATAGATAGATGCTTGTCTCCTTTGAGAGGGACAGCGAGAGAGCTCTGAGGCTCCTTTCTGTGAGAGAGAGAGATACTAGGCTCCTTTGAGAGAGAAAGAGATATGCTAGGCTCCTTTGAGAGAAAGAGGAGAGCGACAGAGACAGAGAGATGCTGGGTTATTTTAGAGAAAGAGAGACAGTGAGAGAGGGATCAGAGGCTCCTATGAGAGAGAGAGGGTGAGAGAGAGAATATATGCTCCTAGGTATGAGAGAGAGAGACAGAGAGAGAGATGCTTAGCTGCTTTGAGAATGAGAGATGGTAGTCTCCTTTGAGAGAAAGAGAGAGAGTTGCTCGGCTATTTTGTCAGAGAGGGAGGGATGATAGGCTCCTTTGAAGAGAGAGTGAGTGTTGCTAGGATTCTTAGAGAGAGAAAGAGAGAGATGCTAGAATCCTTTGAATGAGACAGAGAGATATATTCTAGGATTCTTTGAGAGAGAGAAAGAGACTGAGAGAGACAGAGATAGAGAGAGATGCTAGGCTCATTTGAGACAGAGAGAGGGAGGGAGAGTGAGAAATTCTAGGCTCCTTTGAGAGAAAGTGGAGAGATAGAGACAGAGAGTTGCTATGCTCCTTTGAGAGAGAGAGAAACTAGACTTCTTAAACAGAGAGAGAGAGCAAGAGAGATATGCTAGAATTCTTGGAGAGAGAGAGAGATGCTATGCTCCTTTGAGAGAGAAAGAGGGACAGAGAGAGAGAGTGAGAGATGCTGGGATCCTTTGATAGAAAGCGGAGAGACACAAAGAGAGTTGTGTGCTATTCTACTTTAAGAGAGAGAGGACAGAGAGATAGGGAACCTAGGTTCGATTGAGAGAGAGAGAAATATAGACGATTTGCTCCTCGGAGAGAGAGGGAGAGAGAGAGAGAGAGAGGAAGAGAGAGTGAGTGCTGCGAGGCTCCTTTGAGAGAGAGAGACGGAGACGTAAAGATTCTAGACTCCTATGAGAGAAATAGAGATAGATAGAGAGACAAATATATGCTGGGCTCCTTTGAGTGAGAGAGAGAGTTTCTAGGCTTCTTAGAGAGAGACAGAGATAGAGAGAGATGCTAGATTCCTTTGAGAGAGAGAGATAGATAGATGTAGATAGATGCTTGTCTCCTTTGAGAGAGACAGCGAGAGAGCTCTGAGGCTCCTTTCTGAGAGAGAGAGAGATACTAGGCTCCTTTTAGAGAGAAAGAGATATGCTAGGCTCCTTTGAGAGAAAGAGGAGAGCTAGAGAGACAGAGAGATGCTGGGTTCCTTTTAGAGAAAGAGAGACAGTGAGAGATGGATCAGAGGCTCCTTTGAGAGAGAGAGGGAGAGAGAGAGAATATATGCTCCTAGGTATGAGAGAGAGAGACAGAGAGAGAGATGCTTAGCTCCTTTGAGAAAGAGAGATGGTAGTCTCCTTTGAGAGAAAGAGAGAGAGAGTTGCTCGGCTATTTTGTCAGAGAGGGAGGGATGATAGGCTCCTTTGAAGAGAGAGTGAGTGATGCTAGGATTCTTAGAGAGAGAAAGAGAGAGATGCTAGAATCCTTTGAATGAGACAGAGAGATATATTCTAGGATTCTTTGAGAGAGAGAAAGAGACTGAGAGAGACAGAGATAGAGAGAGATGCTAGGCTCATTTGAGACAGAGAGAGGGAGGGAGAGTGAGAGATTCTAGGCTCCTTTGAGCGAAGGAGAGATATACAGAGAGATGGAGATGGTAGGCTCCTTCGACGGAGAGAGAGACAGACAGAGAGAGAGAGGGATCCTAGGCCCTTTGAGAGAGAGAGAGTGAGAGTGAGGGAGAGAATATATTCTCCTTGGAGAGAGAGAGGGAGAGAGTGAGAGAGAGAAAGAGAGAGAGATGGAGAGAGATGTTTGGGTCCTTTTAGAGAGAGAGATATGCTAAGCCTCTTGAGAGAAAGAGAAAGAAATAGAGAGAGAGATGCTAGGTTCCATTGAGAGAGACTGAGGGAGAGAGGAAAGAGAGAGATGCTAGTCTCCTGTGAAAGAGAGAGTGAGGGAGATACATGTTATTCTCCTTAGAGAGAGAGAGAGAGAGAGAGAGAGAGAGAGAGAGAGAGGCTGAGAGAGAGAGGGAGAGAGAGTTGTTTGGGTCCTTTTAGAGAGAGATATATGATAAGCTTTTTGAGAGAAAGAGAAAGAAGGAGACAGAGAGAGAGAAGCTAGGCTCCTTTGATGGAGACTGAGGGAGAGAGGAAAGAGAGAAATGCTAGGCTCCTGTGAACGAGAGAGTGAGAGAGATACATGCTAGGCTCCTTAGAGAGAGATAGATAGAGAGAGGGATTCTAGTCTCCTTTGAGAATGAGTGAGAGATTCTAGGCTCCTTTGAGAGAAAGTGGAGAGATAGAGAGACAGAGTGTTGCTATGCTCCTTTGAAAGTGAGAGAAACTAGTCTTCTTAAACTGAGAGAGAGAGCAAGAGAGATATGCTAGAATTCTTGGAGAGAGAGAGAGATGCTATGCTCCTTTGAGAGAGAAAGAGGGACAGAGAGAGAGAGAGAGAGATGCTGGGATCCTTTGATAGAAAGCGGAGAGACACAAAGAGAGTTGTATGCTATTCTACTTTAAGAGAGAGAGGACAGAGAGATAGGGAACCTAGGTTCGATTGAGAGAGAGAGAAATATAGACGATTTTCTCCTCGGAGAGAGAGAGAGAGGGAGAGAGAGAGAGTGCCGCGAGGCTCCTTTGAGAGATAGAGACGGAGACATAAAGATTCTAGGCTCCTATGAGAGAAATAGAGATAGATAGAGAGACAAAGATATGCTGGGCTCCTTTGAGTGAGAGAGAGAGTTTCTAGGCTTCTTAGAGAGAGACAGAGATAGAGAGAGATGCTAGATTCCTTTGAGAGAGAGAGATAGATAGATGCTTGTCTCCTTTGAGAGAGACAGCGAGAGAGTTCTGAGGCTCCTTTCTGAGAGAGAGAGAGATACTAGGCTCCTTTGAGAGGGAAAGAGATATGCTAGGCTCCTTTGAGAGAAAGAGGAGAGCTAGAGAGACAGAGAAATGCTGGGTTCCTTTTAGAGAAAGAGAGACAGTGAGAGAGGGATCAGAGGCTCCTTTGAGAGAGAGAGGGAGAGAGAGAGAATATATGCTCCTAGGTATGAGAGAGAGAGACAGAGAGAGAGATGCTTAGCTCCTTTGAGAAAGAGAGATGGTAGTCTCCTTTGAGAGAAAGAGAGAGAGAGTTGCTCGGCTATTTTTTCAGAGAGTGAGTGATGCTAGGATACTTAGAGAGAAAGAGAGAGATGCTAGATTCCTTTGAATGAGACAGAGAGATATATTTTAGGATTCTTTGAGAGAGAGAAAGAGACTGAGAGAGACAGAGATAGAGAGAGATGCTAGGCTCATTTGAGACAGAGAGAGGGAGGGAGAGTGAGAGATTCTAGGCTCCTTTGAGCGAAAGAGAGATATACAGAGAGATGGAGATGGTAGGCTCCTTCGACGGAGAGAGAGACAGACAGAGAGAGAGAGAGGGATCCTAGGCCCTTTGAGAGAGAGAGAGAGAGAGTGAGGGAGAGAATATATTCTCCTTGGAGAGAGAGAGGGAGAGAGTGAGAGAGAGAAAGAGAGAGCTGTAGAGAGATGTTTGGGTCCTTTTAGAGAGAGAGAGATGGTAAGCCTTTTGAGAGAAAGAAATAGACAGAGAGGCAGATGCTAGGTTCCATTGAGAGAGACTGAGGGAGAGAGGAAAGAGAGAGATGCTAGGCTCCTGTGAAAGAGAGAGTGAGGGAGATACATGCTAGGCTCCTTAGAGGGAGAGAGAGAGAGAGAGGCAGAGAGAGAGAGGGAGAGAGTGTTGTTTGGGTCCTTTTAGAGAGAGAGATATGATAAGCTTTTTGAGAGAAAGAGAAAGAAGGAGACAGAAAGAGAGATGCTATGCTCCTTTGAGGGAGACTGAGGGAGAGAGGAAAGAGAGAAATGCTAGGCTCCTGTGAACGAGAGAGTGAGAGAGATACATGCTAGGCTCCTTAGAGAGAGATAGATAGAGAGAGGGATTCTAGACTCCTTTGAGAATGAGTGAGAGATTCTAGGCTCCTTTGAGAGAAAGTGGAGAGATAGAGAGACAGAGAGTTGCTATGTTCCTTTGAAAGAGAGAGAAACTAGTCTTCTTAAACTGAGAGAGAGAGCAAGAGAGATATGCTAGAATTCTTGGAGAGAGAGAGAGATGCTATGCTCCTTTGAGAGAGAAAGAGGGACAGAGAGAGGTGCTGGGATCCTTTGATAGAAAGCGGAGAGACACAAAGAGAGTTGTATGCTATTCTACTTTAAGAGAGAGAGGACAGAGAGATAGGGAACCTAGGTTCGATTGAGAGAGAGAGAAATATAGACGATTTTCTCCTCGGAGAGAGAGAGAGAGGGAGAGAGAGAGAGTGCCGCGAGGCTCCTTTGAGAGATAGAGACGGAGACATAAAGATTCTAGGCTCCTATGAGAGAAATAGAGATAGATAGAGAGACAAAGATATGCTGGGCTCCTTTGAGTGAGAGAGAGAGTTTCTAAGCTTCTTAGAGAGAGACAGAGATAGAGAGAGATGCTAGATTCCTTTGAGAGAGATAGATAGATGCTTGTCTCCTTTGAGATGGACAGCGAGAGAGCTCTGAGGCTCCTTTCTGTGAGAGAGAGAGATACTAGGCTCCTTTGAGAGAGAAAGATATTCCTAGCTCCTTTGAGAGAAGGAGGAGTGCTAGAGAGACAGAGAGATGCTGGGGTTCCTTTTAGAGAGAGAGAGACAGTGAGAGAGGGATCAGAGGCTCCTATGAGAGAGAGAGGGTGAGAGAGAGAATATATGCTCCTAGGTATGAGAGAGAGAGAGACAGAGAGAGAGATGCTTAGCTGCTTTGAGAATGAGAGATGGTAGTCTCCTTTGAGAGAAAGAGAGAGAGTTGCTCGGCTATTTTGTCAGAGAGGGAGGGATGATAGGCTCCTTTGAAGAGAGAGTGAGTGTTGCTAGGATTCTTAGAGAGAGAAAGAGAGAGATGCTAGAATCCTTTGAATGAGACAGAGAGATATATTCTAGGATTCTTTGAGAGAGAGAAAGAGACTGAGAGAGACAGAGATAGAGAGAGATGCTAGGCTCATTTGAGACAGTGAGAGGGAGGGAGAGTGAGAAATTCTAGGCTCCTTTGAGAGAAAGTGGAGAGATAGAGACAGAGAGTTGCTATGCTCCTTTGAGAGAGAGAGAAACTAGACTTCTTAAACAGAGAGAGAGAGCAAGAGAGATATGCTAGAATTCTTGGAGAGAGAGAGAGATGCTATGCTCCTTTGAGAGAGAAAGAGGGACAGAGAGAGAGAGTGAGAGATGCTGGGATCCTTTGATAGAAAGCGGAGAGACACAAAGAGAGTTGTGTGCTATTCTACTTTAAGAGAGAGAGGACAGAGAGATAGGGAACCTAGGTTCGATTGAGAGAGAGAGAAATATAGACGATTTGCTCCTCGGAGAGAGAGGGAGAGAGAGAGAGAGAGAGGAAGAGAGAGTGAGTGCTGCGAGGCTCCTTTGAGAGAGAGAGACGGAGACGTAAAGATTCTAGACTCCTATGAGAGAAATAGAGATAGATAGAGAGACAAATATATGCTGGGCTCCTTTGAGTGAGAGAGAGAGTTTCTAGGCTTCTTAGAGAGAGACAGAGATAGAGAGAGATGCTAGATTCCTTTGAGAGAGAGAGATAGATAGATGCTTGTCTCCTTTGAGAGAGACAGCGAGAGAGCTCTGAGGCTCCTTTCTGAGAGAGAGAGAGATACTAGGCTCCTTTTAGAGAGAAAGAGATATGCTAGGCTCCTTTGAGAGAAAGAGGAGAGCTAGAGAGACAGAGAGATGCTGGGTTCCTTTTAGAGAAAGAGAGACAGTGAGAGATGGATCAGAGGCTCCTTTGAGAGAGAGAGGGAGAGAGAGAGAATATATGCTCCTAGGTATGAGAGAGAGAGACAGAGAGAGAGATGCTTAGCTCCTTTGAGAAAGAGAGATGGTAGTCTCCTTTGAGAGAAAGAGAGAGAGAGTTGCTCGGCTATTTTGTCAGAGAGGGAGGGATGATAGGCTCCTTTGAAGAGAGAGTGAGTGATGCTAGGATTCTTAGAGAGAGAAAGAGAGAGATGCTAGAATCCTTTGAATGAGACAGAGAGATATATTCTAGGATTCTTTGAGAGAGAGAAAGAGACTGAGAGAGACAGAGATAGAGAGAGATGCTAGGCTCATTTGAGACAGAGAGAGGGAGGGAGAGTGAGAGATTCTAGGCTCCTTTGAGCGAAAGAGAGATATACAGAGAGATGGAGATGGTAGGCTCCTTCGACGGAGAGAGAGACAGACAGAGAGAGAGAGGGATCCTAGGCCCTTTGAGAGAGAGAGAGTGAGAGTGAGGGAGAGAATATATTCTCCTTGGAGAGAGAGAGGGAGAGAGTGAGAGAGAGAAAGAGAGAGAGATGGAGAGAGATGTTTGGGTCCTTTTAGAGAGAGAGATATGCTAAGCCTTTTGAGAGAAAGAGAAAGAAATAGAGAGAGAGATGCTAGGTTCCATTGAGAGAGACTGAGGGAGAGAGGAAAGAGAGAGATGCTAGTCTCCTGTGAAAGAGAGAGTGAGGGAGATACATGTTATTCTCCTTAGAGAGAGAGAGAGAGAGAGAGAGAGAGAGAGAGAGAGAGAGAGAGGCTGAGAGAGAGAGGGAGAAAGAGTTGTTTGGGTCCTTTTAGAGAGAGATATATGATAAGCTTTTTGACAGAAAGAGAAAGAAGGAGACAGAGAGAGAGAGAAGCTAGGCTCCTTTGATGGAGACTGAGGGAGAGAGGAAAGAGAGAAATGCTAGGCTCCTGTGAACGAGAGAGTGAGAGAGATACATGCTAGGCTCCTTAGAGAGAGATAGATAGAGAGAGGGATTCTAGACTCCTTTGAGAATGAGTGAGAGATTCTAGGCTCCTTTGAGAGAAAGTGGAGAGATAGAGAGACAGAGAGTTGCTATGCTCCTTTGAAAGAGAGAGAAACTAGTCTTCTTAAACTGAGAGAGAGAGCAAGAGAGATATGCTAGAATTCTTGGAGAGAGAGAGAGATGCTATGCTCCTTTGAGAGAGAAAGAGGGACAGAGAGAGGTGCTGGGATCCTTTGATAGAAAGCGGAGAGACACAAAGAGAGTTGTATGCTATTCTACTTTAAGAGAGAGAGGACAGAGAGATAGGGAACCTAGGTTCGATTGAGAGAGAGAGAAATATAAGCGATTTTCTCCTCGGAGAGAGAGAGAGAGGGAGAGAGAGAGTGCCGCGAGGCTCCTTTGAGAGAGAGAGACGGAGACGTAAAGATTCTAGATTCCTATGAGAGAAATAGAGATAGATAGAGAGGCAAAGATATGCTGGGCTCCTTTGAGTGAGAGAGAGAGTTTCTAGGCTTCTTAGAGAGAGACAGAGATAGAGAGAGATGCTAGATTCCTTTGAGAGAGAGAGATAGATAGATGCTTGTCTCCTTTGAGAGAGACAGCGAGAGAGTTCTGAGGCTCCTTTCTGAGAGAGAGAGAGATACTAGGCTCCTTTGAGAGGGAAAGAGATATGCTAGGCTCCTTTGAGAGAAAGAGGAGAGCTAGAGAGACAGAGAAATGCTGGGTTCCTTTTAGAGAAAGAGAGACAGTGAGAGAGGGATCAGAGGCTCCTTTGAGAGAGAGAGGGAGAGAGAGAGAATATATGCTCCTAGGTATGAGAGAGAGAGACAGAGAGAGAGATGCTTAGCTCCTTTGAGAAAGAGAGATGGTAGTCTCCTTTGAGAGAAAGAGAGAGAGAGTTGCTCGGCTATTTTTTCAGAGAGTGAGTGATGCTAGGATACTTAGAGAGAAAGAGAGAGATGCTAGATTCCTTTGAATGAGACAGAGAGATATATTTTAGGATTCTTTGAGAGAGAGAAAGAGACTGAGAGAGACAGAGATAGAGAGAGATGCTAGGCTCATTTGAGACAGAGAGAGGGAGGGAGAGTGAGAGATTCTAGGCTCCTTTGAGCGAAAGAGAGATATACAGAGAGATGGAGATGGTAGGCTCCTTCGACGGAGAGAGAGACAGACAGAGAGAGAGAGAGGGATCCTAGGCCCTTTGAGAGAGAGAGAGAGAGAGTGAGGGAGAGAATATATTCTCCTTGGAGAGAGAGAGGGAGAGAGTGAGAGAGAGAAAGAGAGAGCTGTAGAGAGATGTTTGGGTCCTTTTAGAGAGAGAGAGATGGTAAGCCTTTTGAGAGAAAGAAATAGACAGAGAGGCAGATGCTAGGTTCCATTGAGAGAGACTGAGGGAGAGAGGAAAGAGAGAGATGCTAGGCTCCTGTGAAAGAGAGAGTGAGGGAGATACATGCTAGGCTCCTTAGAGGGAGAGAGAGAGAGAGAGGCAGAGAGAGAGAGGGAGAGAGTGTTGTTTGGGTCCTTTTAGAGAGAGAGATATGATAAGCTTTTTGAGAGAAAGAGAAAGAAGGAGACAGAAAGAGAGATGCTATGCTCCTTTGAGGGAGACTGAGGGAGAGAGGAAAGAGAGAAATGCTAGGCTCCTGTGAACGAGAGAGTGAGAGAGATACATGCTAGGCTCCTTAGAGAGAGATAGATAGAGAGAGGGATTCTAGACTCCTTTGAGAATGAGTGAGAGATTCTAGGCTCCTTTGAGAGAAAGTGGAGAGATAGAGAGACAGAGAGTTGCTATGCTCCTTTGAAAGAGAGAGAAACTAGTCTTCTTAAACTGAGAGAGAGAGCAAGAGAGATATGCTAGAATTCTTGGAGAGAGAGAGAGATGCTATGCTCCTTTGAGAGAGAAAGAGGGACAGAGAGAGGTGCTGGGATCCTTTGATAGAAAGCGGAGAGACACAAAGAGAGTTGTATGCTATTCTACTTTAAGAGAGAGAGGACAGAGAGATAGGGAACCTAGGTTCGATTGAGAGAGAGAGAAATATAGACGATTTTCTCCTCGGAGAGAGAGAGAGAGGGAGAGAGAGAGAGTGCCGCGAGGCTCCTTTGAGAGATAGAGACGGAGACATAAAGATTCTAGGCTCCTATGAGAGAAATAGAGATAGATAGAGAGACAAAGATATGCTGGGCTCCTTTGAGTGAGAGAGAGAGTTTCTAAGCTTCTTAGAGAGAGACAGAGATAGAGAGAGATGCTAGATTCCTTTGAGAGAGATAGATAGATGCTTGTCTCCTTTGAGAGGGACAGCGAGAGAGCTCTGAGGCTCCTTTCTGTGAGAGAGAGAGATAGTAGGCTCCTTTGAGAGAGAAAGATATTCCTAGCTCCTTTGAGAGAAGGAGGAGTGCTAGAGAGACAGAGAGATGCTGGGGTTCCTTTTAGAGAGAGAGAGACAGTGAGAGAGGGATCAGAGGCTCCTATGAGAGAGAGAGGGTGAGAGAGAGAATATATGCTCCTAGGTATGAGAGAGAGAGACAGAGAGAGAGATGCTTAGCTGCTTTGAGAATGAGAGATGGTAGTCTCCTTTGAGAGAAAGAGAGAGAGTTGCTCGGCTATTTTGTCAGAGAGGGAGGGATGATAGGCTCCTTTGAAGAGAGAGTGAGTGTTGCTAGGATTCTTAGAGAGAGAAAGAGAGAGATGCTAGAATCCTTTGAATGAGACAGAGAGATATATTCTAGGATTCTTTGAGAGAGAGAAAGAGACTGAGAGAGACAGAGATAGAGAGAGATGCTAGGCTCATTTGAGACAGAGAGAGGGAGGGAGAGTGAGAAATTCTAGGCTCCTTTGAGAGAAAGTGGAGAGATAGAGACAGAGAGTTGCTATGCTCCTTTGAGAGAGAGAGAAACTAGACTTCTTAAACAGAGAGAGAGAGCAAGAGAGATATGCTAGAATTCTTGGAGAGAGAGAGAGATGCTATGCTCCTTTGAGAGAGAAAGAGGGACAGAGAGAGAGAGTGAGAGATGCTGGAATCCTTTGATAGAAAGCGGAGAGACACAAAGAGAGTTGTGTGCTATTCTACTTTAAGAGAGAGAGGACAGAGAGATAGGGAACCTAGGTTCGATTGAGAGAGAGAGAAATATAGACGATTTGCTCCTCGGAGAGAGAGGGAGAGAGAGAGAGAGAGAGGAAGAGAGAGTGAGTGCTGCGAGGCTCCTTTGAGAGAGAGAGACGGAGACGTAAAGATTCTAGACTCCTATGAGAGAAATAGAGATAGATAGAGAGACAAATATATGCTGGGCTCCTTTGAGTGAGAGAGAGAGTTTCTAGGCTTCTTAGAGAGAGACAGAGATAGAGAGAGATGCTAGATTCCTTTGAGAGAGAGAGATAGATAGATGCTTGTCTCCTTTGAGAGAGACAGCGAGAGAGCTCTGAGGCTCCTTTCTGAGAGAGAGAGAGATACTAGGCTCCTTTTAGAGAGAAAGAGATATGCTAGGCTCCTTTGAGAGAAAGAGGAGAGCTAGAGAGACAGAGAGATGCTGGGTTCCTTTTAGAGAAAGAGAGACAGTGAGAGATGGATCAGAGGCTCCTTTGAGAGAGAGAGGGAGAGAGAGAGAATATATGCTCCTAGGTATGAGAGAGAGAGACAGAGAGAGAGATGCTTAGCTCCTTTGAGAAAGAGAGATGGTAGTCTCCTTTGAGAGAAAGAGAGAGAGAGAGGCTCGGCTATTTTGTCAGAGAGGGAGGGATGATAGGCTCCTTTGAAGAGAGAGTGAGTGATGCTAGGATTCTTAGAGAGAGAAAGAGAGAGATGCTAGAATCCTTTGAATGAGACAGAGAGATATATTCTAGGATTCTTTGAGAGAGAGAAAGAGACTGAGAGAGACAGAGATAGAGAGAGATGCTAGGCTCATTTGAGACAGAGAGAGGGAGGGAGAGTGAGAGATTCTAGGCTCCTTTGAGCGAAGGAGAGATATACAGAGAGATGGAGATGGTAGGCTCCTTCGACGGAGAGAGAGACAGACAGAGAGAGAGAGAGGGATCCTAGGCCCTTTGAGAGAGAGAGAGAGAGAGTGAGGGAGAGAATATATTCTCCTTGGAGAGAGAGAGGGAGAGAGTGAGAGAGAGAAAGAGAGAGCTGTAGAGAGATGTTTGGGTCCTTTTAGAGAGAGAGAGATGGTAAGCCTTTTGAGAGAAAGAAATAGACAGAGAGGCAGATGCTAGGTTCCATTGAGAGAGACTGAGGGAGAGAGGAAAGAGAGAGATGCTAGGCTCCTGTGAAAGAGAGAGTGAGGGAGATACATGCTAGGCTCCTTAGAGGGAGAGAGAGAGAGAGAGGCAGAGAGAGAGAGGGAGAGAGTGTTGTTTGGGTCCTTTTAGAGAGAGAGATATGATAAGCTTTTTGAGAGAAAGAGAAAGAAGGAGACAGAAAGAGAGATGCTATGCTCCTTTGAGGGAGACTGAGGGAGAGAGGAAAGAGAGAAATGCTAGGCTCCTGTGAACGAGAGAGTGAGAGAGATACATGCTAGGCTCCTTAGAGAGAGATAGATAGAGAGAGGGATTCTAGACTCCTTTGAGAATGAGTGAGAGATTCTAGGCTCCTTTGAGAGAAAGTGGAGAGATAGAGAGACAGAGAGTTGCTATGCTCCTTTGAAAGAGAGAGAAACTAGTCTTCTTAAACTGAGAGAGAGAGCAAGAGAGATATGCTAGAATTCTTGGAGAGAGAGAGAGATGCTATGCTCCTTTGAGAGAGAAAGAGGGACAGAGAGAGGTGCTGGGATCCTTTGATAGAAAGCGGAGAGACACAAAGAGAGTTGTATGCTATTCTACTTTAAGAGAGAGAGGACAGAGAGATAGGGAACCTAGGTTCGATTGAGAGAGAGAGAAATATAGACGATTTTCTCCTCGGAGAGAGAGAGAGAGGGAGAGAGAGAGAGTGCCGCGAGGCTCCTTTGAGAGATAGAGACGGAGACATAAAGATTCTAGGCTCCTATGAGAGAAATAGAGATAGATAGAGAGACAAAGATATGCTGGGCTCCTTTGAGTGAGAGAGAGAGTTTCTAAGCTTCTTAGAGAGAGACAGAGATAGAGAGAGATGCTAGATTCCTTTGAGAGAGATAGATAGATGCTTGTCTCCTTTGAGAGGGACAGCGAGAGAGCTCTGAGGCTCCTTTCTGTGAGAGAGAGAGATAGTAGGCTCCTTTGAGAGAGAAAGATATTCCTAGCTCCTTTGAGAGAAGGAGGAGTGCTAGAGAGACAGAGAGATGCTGGGGTTCCTTTTAGAGAGAGAGAGACAGTGAGAGAGGGATCAGAGGCTCCTATGAGAGAGAGAGGGTGAGAGAGAGAATATATGCTCCTAGGTATGAGAGAGAGAGACAGAGAGAGAGATGCTTAGCTGCTTTGAGAATGAGAGATGGTAGTCTCCTTTGAGAGAAAGAGAGAGAGTTGCTCGGCTATTTTGTCAGAGAGGGAGGGATGATAGGCTCCTTTGAAGAGAGAGTGAGTGTTGCTAGGATTCTTAGAGAGAGAAAGAGAGAGATGCTAGAATCCTTTGAATGAGACAGAGAGATATATTCTAGGATTCTTTGAGAGAGAGAAAGAGACTGAGAGAGACAGAGATAGAGAGAGATGCTAGGCTCATTTGAGACAGAGAGAGGGAGGGAGAGTGAGAAATTCTAGGCTCCTTTGAGAGAAAGTGGAGAGATAGAGACAGAGAGTTGCTATGCTCCTTTGAGAGAGAGAGAAACTAGACTTCTTAAACAGAGAGAGAGAGCAAGAGAGATATGCTAGAATTCTTGGAGAGAGAGAGAGATGCTATGCTCCTTTGAGAGAGAAAGAGGGACAGAGAGAGAGAGTGAGAGATGCTGGAATCCTTTGATAGAAAGCGGAGAGACACAAAGAGAGTTGTGTGCTATTCTACTTTAAGAGAGAGAGGACAGAGAGATAGGGAACCTAGGTTCGATTGAGAGAGAGAGAAATATAGACGATTTGCTCCTCGGAGAGAGAGGGAGAGAGAGAGAGAGAGAGGAAGAGAGAGTGAGTGCTGCGAGGCTCCTTTGAGAGAGAGAGACGGAGACGTAAAGATTCTAGACTCCTATGAGAGAAATAGAGATAGATAGAGAGACAAATATATGCTGGGCTCCTTTGAGTGAGAGAGAGAGTTTCTAGGCTTCTTAGAGAGAGACAGAGATAGAGAGAGATGCTAGATTCCTTTGAGAGAGAGAGATAGATAGATGCTTGTCTCCTTTGAGAGAGACAGCGAGAGAGCTCTGAGGCTCCTTTCTGAGAGAGAGAGAGATACTAGGCTCCTTTTAGAGAGAAAGAGATATGCTAGGCTCCTTTGAGAGAAAGAGGAGAGCTAGAGAGACAGAGAGATGCTGGGTTCCTTTTAGAGAAAGAGAGACAGTGAGAGATGGATCAGAGGCTCCTTTGAGAGAGAGAGGGAGAGAGAGAGAATATATGCTCCTAGGTATGAGAGAGAGAGACAGAGAGAGAGATGCTTAGCTCCTTTGAGAAAGAGAGATGGTAGTCTCCTTTGAGAGAAAGAGAGAGAGAGAGGCTCGGCTATTTTGTCAGAGAGGGAGGGATGATAGGCTCCTTTGAAGAGAGAGTGAGTGATGCTAGGATTCTTAGAGAGAGAAAGAGAGAGATGCTAGAATCCTTTGAATGAGACAGAGAGATATATTCTAGGATTCTTTGAGAGAGAGAAAGAGACTGAGAGAGACAGAGATAGAGAGAGATGCTAGGCTCATTTGAGACAGAGAGAGGGAGGGAGAGTGAGAGATTCTAGGCTCCTTTGAGCGAAGGAGAGATATACAGAGAGATGGAGATGGTAGGCTCCTTCGACGGAGAGAGAGACAGACAGAGAGAGAGAGGGATCCTAGGCCCTTTGAGAGAGAGAGAGTGAGAGTGAGGGAGAGAATATATTCTCCTTGGAGAGAGAGAGGGAGAGAGTGAGAGAGAGAAAGAGAGAGAGATGGAGAGAGATGTTTGGGTCCTTTTAGAGAGAGAGATATGTTAAGCTTTTTGTGAGTAAGGGAAAGAAGGAGAAGAGAGAGAGATGCTAGGCTCATTTGAGGGAGACTGAGGGAGAGAGGAAAGAGAGAAATGCTAGTCTCCTGTGAACGAGAGAGTGAGAGAGATACATGCTAGGCTCCTTAGAGAGAGAGATTGATAGAGAGAGGGATTCTAGTCTCCTTTGAGAATGAGAGAGAGATTCTAGGCTCCTTTGAGAGAAAGTGGAGAGATAGAGAGACAGAGAGTTGCTATGCTCCAATGAGAGAGAGATAAACTAGACTTCTTAAACCGAGAGAGAGTGCAAGAGAGATATGCTAGAATTCTTGGAGAGAGAGAGAGCTGCTATGCTCCTTTGAGAGAGAAAGAGGGACACAGAGAGAGAGAGAGATGCTGGGATCCTTTGATAGAAAGTGGAGAGACACAAAGAGAGTTGTATGCTATTCTACTTTAAGAGAGAGAGGACAGAGAGATAGGGAACCTAGGTTCGATTGAGAGAGAGAGAAATATAGACGATTTGCTCCTCGGAGAGAGAGGGAGAGAGAGAGAGAGAGAGGGAGAGAGAGAGAGTGCCGCGAGGCTCCTTTGAGAGAGAGAGACGGAGACGTAAATATTCTAGACTCCTATTAGAAAAATAGAGATAGATAGAGAGACAAAGATATGCTGGGCTCCTGTGAGTGAGAGAGAGAGTTAATAAGCTACTTATAGAGAGACAGAGATAGAGAGAGATGCTTGATTCCTTTGAGAGAGAGAGATAGATAGATGCTTGTCTCGTTAGAGAGAGACAGCGAGAGAACTCTGAGGCTCCTTTCTGAGAGAGAGAGAGATACTAGGCTCCTTTTTGAGAGGGAAAGAGATATGCTAGGCTCCTTTGAGAGAAAGAGGAGAGCTAGAGAGACAGAGAGATGCTGGGTTCCTTTTAGAGAAAGAGAGACAGTGAGAGAGGGATCAGAGGCTCCTTTGAGAGAGAGAGGGAGAGAGAGAGAATATATGCTCCTAGGTATGAGTGAGAGAGACAGAGAGAGAGATGCTTAGCTCCTTTGAGAAAGAGAGATGGTAGTCTCCTTTGAGAGAAAGAGAGAGAGAGTTGCTCGGCTATTTTATCAGAGAGGGAAGGATGATAGGCTCCTTTGAAGAGAGAGTGAGTGATGCTAGGATTCTTAGAGAGAGAAAGAGAGAGATGCTAGAATCCTTTGAATGAGACAGAGAGATATATTCTAGGATTCTTTGAGAGAGAGAAAGAGACTGAGAGAGACAGAGATAGAGAGAGATGATAGGCTCATTTGAGACAGAGAGAGGGAGGGAGAGTGAGAGATTCTAGGCTCCTTTGAGCGAAAGAGAGATATACAGAGAGATGGAGATGGTAGGCTCCTTCGACGGAGAGAGAGACAGACAGAGAGAGAGAGGGATCCTAGGCCCTTTGAGAGAGAGAGAGTGAGAGTGAGGGAGAGAACATATTCTCCTTGGAGAGAGAGAGGGAGAGAGTGAGAGAGAGAAAGAGAGAGAGATGGAGAGAGATGTTTGGGTCCTTTAAGAGAGAGAGATATGCTAAGCCTTTTGAGAGAAAGAGAAAGAAATAGAGAGAGAGATGCTAGGTTCCATTGAGAGAGACTGAGGGAGAGAGGAAAGAGAGAGATGCTAGTCTCCTTTGAAAGAGAGAGTGAGGGAGATACATGTTATTCTCCTTAGAGAGAGAGAGAGAGAGAGAGAGAGAGAGAGAGATGCTGAGAGAGAGAGGGAGAGAGATTTGTTTGGGTCCTTTTAGAGAGAGATATATGATAAGCTTTTTGAGAGAAAGAGAAAGAAGGAGACAGAGAGAGAGAAGCTAGGCTCCTTTGATGGAGACTGAGGGAGAGAGGAAAGAGAGAAATGCTAGGCTCCTGTGAACGAGAGAGTGAGAGAGATACATGCTAGGCTCCTTAGAGAGAGATAGATAGAGAGAGGGATTCTAGACTCCTTTGAGAATGAGAGAGAGATTCTAGGCTCCTTTGAGAGAAAGTGGAGAGATAGAGAGACAGAGAGTTGCTATGCTCCTTTGAAAGAGAGAGAAACTAGTCTTCTTAAACTGAGAGAGAGAGCAAGAGAGATATGCTAGAATTCTTGGAGAGAGAGAGAGATGCTATGCTCCTTTGAGAGAGAAAGACGGACAGAGAGAGGTGCTGGGTTCCTTTGATAGAAAGCGGAGAGACACAAAGAGAGTTGTATGCTATTCTACTTTAAGAGAGAGAGGACAGAGAGATAGGGAACCTAGGTTCGATTGAGAGAGAGAGAAATATAGACGATTTTCTCCTCGGAGAGAGAGAGAGAGGGAGTGAGAGAGAGTGCCGCGAGGCTCCTTTGAGAGAGAGAGACGGAGACGTAAAGATTCTAGACTCCTATGAGAGAAATAGAGCTAGATAGAGAGGCAAAGATATGCTGGGCTCCTTTGAGTGAGAGAGAGAGTTTCTAGGCTTCTTAGAGAGAGACAGAGATAGAGAGAGATGCTAGATTCCTTTGAGAGAGAGAGATAGATAGATGCTTTTCTCCTTTGAGAGAGACAGCGAGAGAGTTCTGAGGCTCCTTTCTGAGAGAGAGAGAGATACTAGGCTCCTTTGAGAGGGAAAGAGATATGCTAGGCTCCTTTGAGAGAAAGAGGAGAGCTAGAGAGACAGAGAGATGCTGGGTTCCTTTTAGAGAAAGAGAGACAGTGAGAGAGGGATCAGAGGCTCCTTTGAGAGAGAGAGGGAGAGAGAGAGAATATATGCTCCTAGGTATGAGAGAGAGAGACAGAGAGAGAGATGCTTAGCTCCTTTGAGAAAGAGAGATGGTAGTCTCCTTTGAGAGAAAGAGAGAGAGAGTTGCTCGGCTATTTTGTCAGAGAGGGAAGGATGAAAGGCTCCTTTGAAGAGAGAGTGAGTGATGCTAGGATTCTTAGAGAGAGAAAGAGAGAGATGCTAGAATCCTTTGAATGAGACAGAGAGATATATTCTAGGATTCTTTGAGAGAGAGAAAGAGACTGAGAGAGACAGAGATAGAGAGAGATGCTAGGGTCATTTGAGACAGAGTGAGGGAGGGAGAGTGAGAGATTCTAGGCTCCTTTGAGCGAAAGAGAGATATACAGAGAGATGGAGATGGTAGGCTCCTTCGACGGAGAGAGAGACAGACAGAGAGAGAGAGGGATCCTAGGCCCTTTGAGAGAGAGAGAGAGTGAGAGTGAGGGAGAGAATATATTCTCCTTGGAGAGAGAGAGGGAGAGAGTGAGAGAGAGAAAGAGAGAGAGATGTTTGGGTCCTTTTAGACAGAGAGATATGATAAGCTTTTTGTGAGAAAGGGAAAGAAGGAGAAGAGAGAGAGATGCTAGGCTCATTTGAGGGAGACTGAGGGAGAGAGGAAAGAGAGAAATGCTAGTCTCCTGTGAACGAGAGAGTGAGAGAGATACATGCTAGGCTCCTTAGAGAGAGAGATTGATAGAGAGAGGGATTCTAGTCTCCTTTGAGAATGAGAGAGAGATTCTAGGCTCCTTTGAGAGAAAGTGGAGAGATAGAGAGACAGAGAGTTGCTATGCTCCTATGAGAGAGAGATAAACTAGACTTCTTAAACCGAGAGAGAGTGCAAGAGAGATATGCTAGAATTCTTGGAGAGAGAGAGAGATGCTATGCTCCTTTGAGAGAGAAAGAGGGACACAGAGAGAGAGAGAGATGCTGGGATCCTTTGATAGAAAGCGGAGAGACACAAAGAGAGTTGTATGCTATTCTACTTTAAGAGAGAGAGGACAGAGAGATAGGGAACCTAGGTTCGATTGAGAGAGAGAGAAATATAGACGATTTGCTCCTCGGAGAGAGAGGGAGAGAGAAAGTGAGAGAGGGAGAGAGAGAGAGTGCCGCGAGTCTCCTTTGAGAGACAGAGACGGAGACGTAAAAATTCTAGACTCCTAAGAGAGAAATAGAGATAGATAGAGGGACAAATATATGCTGGGCTCCTGTGAGTGAGAGAGAGAGTTACTAAGCTTCTTAGAGAGAGACAGATATAGAGAGAGATGCTTGATTCCTTTGAGAGAGAGAGATAGATAGATGCTTGTCTCCTTAGAGAGAGACAGCGAGAGAGCTCTGAGGCTCCTTTCTGAGAGAGAGAGAGATACTAGGCTCCTTTTTGAGAGGGAAAGAGATATGCTAGGCTCCTTTGAGAGAAAGAGGAGAGCTAGAGAGACAGATAGATGCTGGGTTCCTTTTAGAGAAAGAGAGACAGTGAGAGAGGGATCAGAGGCTCCTTTGAGAGAGAGAGGGAGAGAGAGAGAATATATGCTCCTAGGTATGAGAGAGAGAGACAGAGAGAGAGAGATGCTTAGCTCCTTTGAGAAAGAGAGATGGTAGTCTCCTTTGAGAGAAAGAGAGAGAGAGTTGCTCGGCTATTTTGTCAGAGAGGGAAGGATGATAGGCTCCTTTGAAGAGAGAGTGAATGATGCTAGGATTCTTAGAGAGAGAAAGAGAGAGATGCTAGAATCCTTTGAATGAGACAGAGAGATATATTCTAGGATTCTTTGAGAGAGAGAAAGAGACTGAGAGAGACAGAGATAGAGAGAGATGCTAGGCTCCTTTGAGACAGAGAGAGGGAGGGAGAGTGAGAGATTCTAGGCTCCTTTGAGCGAAAGAGAGATATACAGAGAGATGGAGATGGTAGGCTCCATCGACGGAGAGAGAGACAGACACAGAGAGAGTGGGATCCTAGGTCCTTTGAGAGAGAGAGAGAGAGAGAGTGAGGGAGAGAATATATTCTCCTTGGAGAGAGAGAGGGAGAGAGTGAGAGAGAGAAAGAGAGAGAGACGGAGAGAGATGTTTGGGTCCTTTTAGAGAGAGAGATATGCTAAGCCTTTTGAGAGAAAGAGAAAGAAATAGACAGAGAGAGAGATGCTAGGTTCCATTGAGAGAGACTGAGGGAGAGAGGAAAGAGAGAGATGCTAGTCTCCTGTGAAAGAGAGATTGAGGGAGATACATGTTATTCTCCTTAGAGAGAGAGAGAGAGAGAGAGAGAGAGAGAGAGAGGCTGAGAGAGAGAGGGAGAGAGAGTTGTTTGGGTCCTTTTAGAGAGAGATATATGATAAGCTTTTTGAGAGAAAGAGAAAGAAGGAGACAGAGAGAGAGAAGCTAGGCTCCTTTGATGGAGACTGAGGGAGAGAGGAAAGAGAGAAATGCTAGGCTCCTGTGAACGAGAGAGTGAGAGAGATACATGCTAGGCTCCTTAGAGAGAGATAGATAGAGAGAGGTATTCTAGTCTCCTTTGAGAATGAGAGAGAGATTCTAGGCTCCTTTGAGAGAAAGTGGACAGATAGAGAGACAGAGAGTTGCTATGCTCCTTTGAAAGAGAGAGAAACTAGTCTTCTTAAACTGAGAGAGAGAGCAAGAGAGATATGCTAGAATTCTTGGAGAGAGAGAGAGATGCTATGCTCCTTTGAGAGAGAAAGAGGGACAGAGAGAGGGAGAGAGAGATGCTGGGATCCTTTGATAGAAAGCGGAGAGACACAAAGAGAGTTGTATGCTATTCTACTTTAAGAGAGAGAGGACAGAGAGATAGGGAACCTAGGTTCGATTGAGAGAGAGAGAAATATAGACGATTTTCTCCTCGGAGAGAGAGAGAGAGGGAGAGAGAGAGAGTGCCGCGAGGCTCCTTTGAGAGATAGAGACGGAGACATAAAGATTCTAGACTCCTATGAGAGAAATAGAGATAGATAGAGAGACAAAGATATGCTGGGCTCCTTTGAGTGAGAGAGAGAGTTTCTAAGCTTCTTAGAGAGAGACAGAGATAGAGAGAGATGCTAGATTCCTTTGAGAGAGATAGATAGATGCTTGTCTCCTTTGAGAGGGACAGCGAGAGAGCTCTGAGGCTCCTTTCTGAGAGAGAGAGAGATACTAGGCTCCTTTGAGAGAGAAAGATATTCCTAGCTCCTTTGAGAGAAGGAGGAGTGCTAGAGAGACAGAGAGATGCTGGGTTCCTTTTAGAGAGAGAGAGACAGTGAGAGAGGGATCAGAGGCTCCTTTGAGAGAGAGAGGGTGAGAGAGAGAATATATGCTCCTAGGTATGAGAGAGAGAGACAGAGAGATGCTTAGCTGCTTTGAGAATGAGAGATGGTATTCTCCTTTGAGAGAAAGAGAGAGAGAGTTGCTCGGCTATTTTGTCAGAGAGGGAGGGATGATAGGCTCCTTTGAAGAGAGAGTGAGTGATGCTAGGATTCTTAGAGAGAGAAAGAGAGAGATGCTAGAATCCTTTGAATGAGACAGAGAGATATATTCTAGGATTCTTTGAGAGAGAGAAAGAGACTGAGAGAGACAGAGATAGAGAGAGATGCTAGGCTCATTTGAGACAGAGAGAGGGATGGAGAGTCAGAGATTCTAGGCTCCTTTGAGCGAAAGAGAGATATACAGAGAGATGGAGATGGTAGGCTCCTTCGACGGAGAGAGAGACAGACAGAGAGAGAGAGGGATCCTAGGCCCTTTGAGAGAGAGAGAGTGAGAGTGAGGGAGAGAATAAATTATCCTTGGAGAGAGAGAAGGAGAGAGTGAGAGAGAGAAAGAGAGAGAGATGGAGAGAGATGTTTGGGTCCTTTTAGAGAGAGATATGCTAAGCCTTTTGAGAGAAAGAGAAAGAAATAGACAGAGAGAGAGATGCTAGGTTCCATTAAGAGAGACTGAGGGAGAGAGGAAAGAGAGAGATGCTAGGCTCCTGTGAAAGAGAGGGTTAGGGAGATACATGGTAGGCTCCTTAGAGGGAGAGAGAGAGAGAGAGGCAGGGAGAGAGAGGGAGAGAGAGTTGTTTGGGTCCTTTTAGAGAGAGAGATATGATAAGCTTTTTGAGAGAAATAGAAATTAGGAGACAGAGAGAGAGATGCTAGGCTCCTTTGAGGGAGACTGAGGGAGAGAGGAAAGAGAGAATTGCTGGGCTCCTGTGAACGAGAGAGTGAGAGAGATACATGCTAGGCTCCTTAGAGAGAGAGATAGATAGAGAGAGGGATTCTAGTCTCCTTTGAGAATGAGAGAGAGATTCTAGGCTCCTTTGAGAGAAAGTGGAGAGATAGAGAGACAGAGAGTTGCTATGCTCCTTTGAGATAGAGAGAAATTAGACTTAAAAAGAGAGAGTAAGCAAGAGAGATATGCTAGAATTCTTGGAGAGAGAGAGAGATGCTATGCTCCTTTGAGAGAGAAAGAGGGACAGAGAGAGAGAGAGAGAGATGCTGGGATCCTTTGAGAGAAAGCGGAGAGACACAAAGAGAGTTGTATGCTATTCTACTTTAAGAGAGAGAGGACAGAGAGATAGGGAACCTTGGTTCGATTGAGAGAGAGAGAAATATAGATGATTTTCTCCTCGGAGAGAGAGGGAGAGAGAGAGAGAGAGAGGGAGAGAGAGAGAGTGCCACGAGGCTCCTTTGAGAGAGAGAGACGGAGACGTAAAGATTCTAGACTCCTATGAGAGAAATAGAGATAGATAGAGAGACAAAGATATGCTGGGCTCCTTTGAGTGTGAGAGAGAGTTTCTAAGCTTCTTAGAGAGAGACAGAGATAGAGAGAGATGCTAGATTCCTTTGAGATAGATAGATAGATAGATGCTTCTCCTTTGAGAGAGACAGCGAGAGAGCTCTGAGGCTCCTTTCTGAGAGAGAGAGAGATACTAGGCTCCTTTGAGAGAGAAAGAGATATGCTAGGCTCCTTTGAGAGAAAGAGGAGAGCTAGAGAGACAGAGAGATGCTTGGTTCATTTTAGAGAAAGAGAGACAGTGAGAGAGGGATCAGAGGCTCCTTTGAGAGAGAGAGGGAGAGAGAGAGAATTTATGCTCCTAGGTTTGAGACAGAGAGACAGAGAGAGAGATGCTTAGCTCCTTTGAGAAAGAGAGATGGTAGTCTCCTTTGGGAGAAAGAGAGAGAGAGTTGCTCGGTTATTTTGTCAGAGAGGGAGGGATGATAGGCTCATTTGAAGAGATAGTGAGTGATGCTAGGATTCTTAGAGAGAGAAAGAGAGAGATGCTAGAATCCTTTGAATGAGACAGAGAGATATATTCTAGGATTCTTTGAGAGAGAGAAAGAGACTGAGAGAGACAGAGATAGAGAGAGATGCTAGGCTCATTTGAGACTGAGAGAGGAAGGGAGAGTGAGAGATTCTAGGCTCCTTTGAGCGAAAGAGAGATATACATAGAGATGGAGATGGTAGGCTCCTTCGACGGAGAGAGAGACAGACAGAGAGAGAGGGTATCCTAGGCCCTTTGAGAGAGAGAGAGAGAGTGAGGGAGAGAATATATTCTCCTTGGAGAGAGAGAGGGAGAGAGAGAAAGAGAGAGAGAAAGAGAGAGAGAGGGGAGAGAGAGAGGTAGAGAGATGTGTGGGTCCATTTAGAGAGATAGATATGCTAAGCCTTTTGAGAGAAAGAGAAAGAAATATACAGAGAGAGAGATGCTAGGTTCCATTGAGAGAGACTGAGGGAGAGAGGAAAGAGAGAGATGCTAGGCTCCTGTGAAAGAGAGAGTGAGGGAGATACATGGTAGGCTCCATAGAGGGAGAGAGAGAGAGAGAGGCAGAGAGAGAGAGGGAGAGAGAGTTGTTTGGGTCCTTTTAGAGAGAGAGATATGATAAGCTTTTTGAGAGAAAGAGAAAGAAGGAGACAGAGAGAGAGATGCTATTCTCCTTTGAGGGAGACTGAGGGAGAGAGGAAAGTGAGAAATGCTAGGCTCCTGTGAACTAGAGAGTGAGAGAGGTACATGCTAGGCTCCTTAGAGAGGGAGACAGATAGAGGGAGGGATTCTAGTCTCCTTTGAGAATGAGAGAGAGATTCTAGGCTCCTTTGAGAGAAAGTGGAGAGATAGAGAGACAGAGAGTTGCTATGCTCCTTTGAGAGAGAGAAACTAGACTTCTTAAACAGAGAGAGAGAGCAAGAGAGATATGCTAGAATTCTTGGAGAGAGAGAGAGATGCTATGCTCCTTTGAGAGAGAAAGAGGGACAGAGAGAGAGAGAGAGAGAGATGCTGGGATCCTTTGATAGAAAGCGGAGAGACACAAAGAGAGTTGTATGCTATTCTACTTTAAGAGAGAGAGGACAGAGAGATAGGGAACCTAGGTTCGATTGAGAGAGAGAGAAATATAGACGATTTTCTCCTCGGAGAGAGAGAGAGAGGGAGAGAGAGAGAGTGCCGCGAGGCTCCTTTGAGAGATAGAGACGGAAACATAAAGATTCTAGACTACTATGAGAGAAATAGAGATAGATAGAGAGACAAAGATATGCTGGGCTCCTTTGAGTGAGAGAGAGAGTTTCTAAGCTACTTAGAGAGAGACAGAGATAGAGAGAGATGCTAGATTCTTTGAGAGAGATAGATAGATGCTTGTCTCCTTTGAGAGGGACAGCGAGAGAGCTCTGAGGCTCCTTTCTGTGAGAGAGAGAGATACTAGGCTCCTTTGAGAGAGAAAGATATGCCTAGCTCCTTTGAGAGAACGAGGAGTTCTAGAGAGACAGAGAGATGCTGGGTTCCTTTTAGAGAAAGAGAGACAGTGAGAGAGGATTCAGAGGCTCCTTTGAAAGAGAGAGGGAGAGAGAGAGAATATATGCTCCTAGGTATGAGAGAGAGAGACAGAGAGAGAGATGCTTAGCTGCTTTGAGAATGAGAGATGGTAGTCTCCTTTGAGAGAAAGAGAGAGAGTTGCTCGGCTATTTTGTCAGAGAGGGAGGGATGATAGGCTCCTTTGAAGAGAGAGTGAGTGTTGCTAGGATTCTTAGAGAGAGAAAGAGAGAGATGCTAGAATCCTTTGAATGAGACAGAGAGATATATTCTAGGATTCTTTGAGAGAGAGAAAGAGACTGAGAGAGACAGAGATAGAGAGAGATGCTAGGCTCATTTGAGACACAGAGAGGGTGGGAGATTGAGATTCTAGGCTCCTTTGTGCGAAAGAGAGATATACAGAGAGATGGAGATGGTAGGCTCCTTCGACGGAGAGAGAGACAGACAGAGAGAGAGGGATCCTAGGCTCTTTGAGAGAGAGAGAGAGAGCAAGAGTGAGGGAGAGAATATATTCTCCTTGGAGAGAGAGAGGGAGAGAGTGAGAGAGAGAAAGAGAGAGAGCTGGAGAGAGATGTTTGGGTCCATTTAGAGTGAGAGATATGCTAAGCCTTTTGAGAGAAAGAGAAAGAAATAGACAGAGAGAGAGATGCTTGGTTCCATTGAGAGAGACTGACGGAGAGAGGAAAGAGAGAGATGCTAGGCTCCTGTGAAAGAGAGAGTGAGGGAGATACATGCTAGACTCCTTAGAGGGAGAGAGAGAGAGCGAGGCAGAGAGAGAGAGGGAGAGAGAGTTGTTTGGGTCCTTTTAGAGAGAGAGATATGATAAGCTTTTTGAGATAAAGAGAAAGAAGGAGACAGGGAGAGAGATGCTATGCTCCTTTGAGGGAGACTGAGGGAGAGAGGAAAGAGAGAGCTGCTAGGCTCCTGTGAACGAGAGAGTTAGAGAGATACATGCTAGGCTCCTTAGAGAGAGAGATAGATAGAGAGAGGGATTCTAGTCTCCTTTGAGAATGAGAGAGAGATTCTAGGCTCCTTTGAGAGAAAGTGGAGAGATAGAGAGACAGAGAGTTGCTATGCTCCTTTGGGAGAGAGATAAACTAGACTTCTTAAACAGAGAGAGAGGGCAAGAGAGATATGCTAGAATTCTTGGAGAGAGAGAGAGATGCTATGCTCCTTTGAGAGAGAAAGAGGTACAGAGAGAGAGAGAGAGAGATGCTGGGATCCTTTGATAGAAAGCGGAGAGACACAAAGAGAGTTGTATGCTATTCTACTTTAAGAGAGAGAGGACAGAGAGATAGGGAACCTAGGTTCGATTGAGAGAGAGAGAAATATAGACGATTTTCTCCTCGGAGAGAGAGGGAGAGAGAGAGAGAGAGAGAGGGAGAGAGAGAGAGTGCCGCGAGGCTCCTTTGAGAGATAGAGATGGAGACATAAAGATTCTAGACTCCTATGAGTGAAATAGAGATAGATAGAGAGACAAAGATATGCTGGGCTCCTCTGAGTGCGAGCGAGAGTTTCTAAGCTTCTTAGAGAGAGACAGAGATAGAGACAGATGCTAGATTCCTTTGAGATTGATAGATAGATAGATGCTTGTCTCCTTTGAGAGAGACAGCGAGAGAGCTCTGAGGCTCCTTTCTGAGAGAGAGAGAGATACTAGGCTACTTTGAGAGAGAAAGAGATATGCTAGGCTCCTTTGAGAGAAAGAGGAGAGCTAGAGAGACAGAGAGGTTCTGGGTTCCTTTTAGAGAAAGAGAGACAGTGAGAGAGGGATCAGAGGCTCCTTTGAGAGAGAGAGGGAGAAGAGAGAATATATGCTCCTAGGTATGAGAGAGAGAGACAGAGAGAGAGATGCTTAGCTCCTTTGAGAAAGAGAGATGGTAGTCTCCTTTGAGAGAAAGAGAGAGTGAGTTGCCCGGCTATTTTTTCAGAGAGGGAGTGATGATAGGCTCCTTTGAAGAGAGAGTGAGTGATGCTAGGATTCTTAGAGAGAGAAAGAGAGAGATGCTAGAATCCTTTGAATGAGACAGAGAGATATATTCTAGGATTCTTTGAGAGAGAGAAAGAGACTGAGAGAGACAGAGATAGAGAGAGATGCTAGGCTCATTTGAGACAGAGAGAGGGAGGGAGAGTGAGAGATTCTAGGCTCCTTTGAGCGAAGGAGAGATATACAGAGAGATGGAGATGGTAGGCTCCTTCGACGGAGAGAGAGACAGACAGAGAGAGAGAGGGATCCTAGGCCCTTTGAGAGAGAGAGAGAGAGAGAGATGGAGAGAATATATTCTCCTTGGAGAGAGAGCGGGAGAGAGTGAGAGAGAGAAAGAGAGAGAGATGTAGAGAGATGTTTGGGTCCTTTTAGAGAGAGAGATATGCTAAGCCTTTTGAGAGAAAGAGAAAGAAATAGACAGAAAGAAAGATGCTAGGTTCCATTGAGAGAGACAGAGGGAGAGAGTAAAGAGAGAGATGCTAGTCTCCTGTGAAAGGGAGAGTGAAGGAGATACATGTTATTCTCCTTCGAGAGAGAGAGAGAGAGAGGCAGAGAGAGAGAAGGAGAGAGAGTTGTTTGGGTCCTTTTTGAGAGAGAGATATGATAAGCTTTTTGAGAGAAAGATAAAGAAGGAGATAGAGAGAGAGATGCTAGGCTCCTTTGAGGGAGACTGAGGGAGAGATGAAAGAGAGAAATGCTAGGCTCCTGTGAACGAGAGAGTGAGAGAGATACATGCTAGGCTCCTTAGAGAGAGAGATAGATAGAGAGAGGGATTCTAGTCTCCTTTGAGAATGAGAGAGAGATTCTAGGCTCCTTTGAGAGAAAGTGGAGAGATAGAGAGACAGAGAGTTGCTATGCTCCTTTGAGAGAGATAGAAACTAGTCTTCTTAAACAGAGATAGAGAGCAAGAGAGGTAAGCTAGAATTCTTGGAGAGAGAGAGAGATGCTATGCTCCTTTGTGAGAGATAGAGGGACAGAGAGAGATGCTGGGATCCTTTGATAGAAAGCGGAGAGACACAAAGAGAGTTGTATGCTATTCTACTTTAAGAGAGAGAGGACAGAGAGATAGGGAACCTAGGTTCGATTGAGAGAGAGAGAAATATAGATGATTTTCTCCTCGGAGAGAGAGGGAGAGAGAGAGAGAGAGAGGGAGAGAGAGAGAGTGCCACGAGGCTCCTTTGAGAGAGAGAGACGGAGACGTAAAGACTCTAGACTCCTATGAGAGAAATAGAGATAGATAGAGAGACAAAGATATGCTGGGCTCCTGTGAGTGAGAGAGAGAGTTTCTAAGCTTCTTAGAGAGAGACAGAGATAGAGACAGATGCTAGAATCCTTTGAGAGAGAGATAGATAGATGCTTGTCTCCTTTGAGAGAGACAGCGAGAGAGCTCTGAGGCTCCTTTCTGAGAGAGAGAGAGATACTAGGATCCTTTGAGAGAGAAAGAGATATGCTAGGCTCCTTTGAGAGAAAGAGGAGAGCTAGAGAGACAGAGAGATGCTGGGTTCCTTTTAGAGAAAGAGAGACAGTGAGAGAGGGGTCAGAGACTCCTTTGAGAGAGAGAGGGAGAGAGAGAGTATATATGCTCCTAGGTATGAGAGAGAGAGACAGAGAGAGAGATGCTTAGCTCCTTTGAGAAAGAGAGATGGTAGTCTCCTTTGAGAGAAAGAGAGCGTGAGTTGCTCAGCTATTTTATCAGAGAGGGAGGGATGATAGGCTCCTTTGAAGAGAGAGTGAGTGATGCTAGGATTCTTAGAGAGAGAAAGAGAGAGATGCTAGAATCCTTTGAATGAGACAGAGAGATATATTCTAGGATTCTTTGAGAGAGAGAAAGAGACTGAGAGAGACAGAGATAGAGAGAGATGCTAGGCTCATTTGAGACAGAGTGAGGGAGGGAGAGTGAGAGATTCTAGGCTCCTTTGAGCGAAAGAGAGATAAACAGAGAGATGGAGATTGTAGGCCCCTTCGACGGAGAGAGAGACAGACAGAGAGAGAGAGGGATTCTAGGCCCTTTGAGAGAGAGAGAGAGTGAGGGAGAGAATATATTCTCCTTGGAGAGAGAGAGAGAGAGTGAGAGAGAGAAAGAGAGAGAGATGGAGAGAGATGTTTGGGTCCTTTTAGAGAGAGAGAAATGCTAAGCCTTTTGAGAGAAAGAGAAAGAAATAGAGAGAGAGATGCTAGGTTCCATTGAGAGAGACTGAGGGAGAGAGGAAAGAGAGAGATGCTAGTCTCCTGTGAAAGAGAGAGTGAGGGAGATACATGTTATTCTCCTTAGAGAGAGAGAGAGAGAGGCTGAGAGAGAGAGGGAGAGAGTGTTGTTTGGGTCCTTTTAGAGAGAGATATATGATAAGCTTTTTGAGAGAAAGAGAAAGAAGGAGACAGAGAGAGAGAAGCTAGGCTCCTTTGATGGAGACTGAGGGAGAGAGGAAAGAGAGAAATGCTAGGCTCCTGTGAACGAGAGAGTGAGAGAGATACATGCTAGGCTCCTTAGAGAGAGAGATAGATAGAGAGAGGAATTCTAGTCTCCTTTGAGAATGTGAGAGTGATTCTAGGCTCCTTTGAGAGAAAGTGGAGAGATAGAGAGACAGAGAGTTGCTATGCTCCTTTGAGAGAGAGAGAAACTAGACTTCTTAAACAGAGAGAGAGAGCAAGAGAGATATGCTAGAATTCTTGGAGAGAGAGAGAGATGCTATGCTCCTTTGAGAGAGAAAAAGGGACAGAGAGAGAGAGAGAGAGAAAGAGATATGCTGGGATCCTTTGATAGAAAGCAGAGAGACACAAAGAGAGTTGTATGCTATTCTACTTTAAGAGAGAGAGGATAGAGAGATAGGTAACCTAGGTTTGATTGAGAGAGAGAGAAATATAGACGATTTTCTCCTCGGAGAGAGAGGGAGAGAGAGAGAGATAGAGGGAGAGAGAGAGAGTGCCGCGAGGCTCCTTTGAGAGAGAGAGATGGAGACGTAAAGATTCAAGACTCCTATGAGAGAAATAGAGATAGATAGAGAGACAAAGATATGCTGGGCTCCTTTGAGTGAGAGAGAGAGTTTCTAAGCTTCTTAGAGAGAGACAGAGATAGAGAGAGATGCTAGATTCCTTTGAGATTGATAGATAGATAGATGCTTGTCTCCTTTGAGAGAGACAGCGAGAGAGCTCTGAGGCTCTTTCTGACAGAGAGAGAGATACTAGGCTCCTTTGAGAGAGAAAGAGATATGCTAGGCTCCTTTGAGAGTAAGAGGAGAGCTAGAGAGACAGTGAGATGCTGGGTTCCTTTTAGAGAAAGAGAGACAGTGAGAGAGGGATCAAAGGCTCCTTTGAGAGAGAGAGGGAGAGAGAGGGAATATATGCTCCTAGGTATGAGAGAGAGAGACAGAGAGAGAGATGCTTAGCTCCTTTGAGAAAGAGAGATGGTAGTCTCCTTTGAGAGAAAGAGAGAGAGAGTTGCTCGGCTATTTTGTCAGAGAGGGAGGGATGATAGGCTCCTTTGAAGAGAGAGTGAGTGATGCTAGGATTCTTAAAGAGAGAAAGAGAGAGATGCTAGAATCCTTTGAATGAGACAGAGAGATATATTCTAGGATTCTTTGAGAGAGAGAAAGAGACTGAGAGAGACAGAGATAGAGAGAGATGCTAGGCTCATTTGAGACAGAGTGAGGGAGGGAGAGTGAGAGATTCTAGGCTCCTTTGAGCGAAAGAGAGACATACAGAGAGATGGAGATGGTAGGCTCTTCGACGGAGAGAGAGACAGACAGAGAGAGAGAGGTATCCTAAGCCCTTTGAGAGAGAGAGAGTGAGAGTGAGGGAGAGAATATATTCTCCTTGGAGAGAGAGAGGGAGAGAGTGAAAGAGAGAAAGAGAGAGAGATGGAGAGTGATGTTTGGGTCCTTTTAGAGAGAGAGATATGCTAAGCCTTTTGAGAGAAAGAGAAAGAAATAGAGAGAGAGATGCTAGGTTCCATTGAGAGAGACTGAGGGAGAGAGGAAAGAGAGAGATGCTAGTCTCCTGTGAAAGAGAGAGTGAGGGAGATACATGTTATTCTCCTTAGAGAGAGAGAGAGAGAGGCTGAGAGAGAGAGGGAGAGAGAGTTGTTTGGGTCCTTTTAGAGAGAGATATATGATAAGCATTTTGAGAGAAAGAGAAAGAAGGAGACAGAGAGAAGCTAGGCTCCTTTGATGGAGACTGAGGGAGAGAGGAAAGAGAGAAATGCTAGGCTCCTGTGAACGAGAGAGTGAGAGAGATACATGCTAGGCTCCTTAGAGAGAGAGAGATAGAGAGAGGGATTCTAGTCTCCTTTGAGAATGAGAGAGAGATTCTAGGCTCCTTTGAGAGAAAGTGGAGAGATAGAGAGACAGAGAGTTGCTATGCTCCTTTGAAAGAGAGAGAAACTAGTCTTCTTAAACTGAGAGAGAGAGCAAGAGAGATATGCTAGAATTCTTGGAGAGAGAGAGAGATGCTATGCTCCTTTGAGAGAGAAAGAGGGACAGAGAGAGAGAGAGAGAGATGCTGGGATACTTTGATAGAAAGCGGAGAGACACAAAGAGAGTTGTATGCTATTCTACTTTAAGAGAGAGAGGACAGAGAGATAGGGAACCTAGGTTCGATTGAGAGAGAGAGAAATATAGACGATTTTCTCTTCGGAGAGAGAGAGAGAGGGAGAGAGAGAGAGTGTCGCGAGGCTCCTTTGAGAGATAGAGACGGAGACATAAAGATTCTAGACTCCTATGAGAGAAATAGAGATAGATAGAGAGACAAAGATATGCTGGGCACCTTTGAGTGAGAGAGAGAGTTTCTAAGCTTCTTATAGAGAGACAGAGATAGAGAGAGATGCTAGATTCCTTTGAGAGAGATAGATAGATGCTTGTCTCCTTTGAGAGGGACAGCGAGAGAGCTCTGAGGCTCCTTTCTGTGAGAGAGAGTGATACTAGGCTCCTTTGAGAGAGAAAGATATGCCTAGCTCCTTTGAGAGAAGGAGGAGTGCTAGAGAGACAGAGAGATGCTGGGTTCCTTTTAGAGAAAGAGAGACAGTGAGAGAGGGATCAGTGGCTCCTTTGAGAGAGAGAGGGTGAGAGAGAGAATATATGCTCCTAGGTATGAGAGAGAGAGACAGAGAGAGAGATGCTTAGCTCCTTTGAGAATGAGAGCTGGTAGTCTCCTTTGAGAGAAGAGAGAGAGAGTTGCTCGGCTATTTTGTCAGAGAGGGAGGGATGATAGGCTCCTTTGAAGAGAGAGTGAGTGTTGCTAGGATTCTTAGAGAGAGAAAGAGAGAGATGCTAGAATCCTTTGAATGAGACAGAGAGATATATTCTAGGATTCTTTGAGAGAGAGAAAGAGACTGAAAGAGACAGAGATAGAGAGAGATGCTAGGCTCATTTGAGACAGAGAGAGGGAGGGAGAGTGAGAGATTCTAGGCTCCTTTGAGCGACAGAGAGATATACAGAGAGATGGAGATGGTAGGCTTCTTCGACGGAGAGAGAGACAGACAGAGAGAGAGGGATCCTAGGCCCTTTGAGAGAGAGAGAGAGAGAGAGAGAGAGAGTGAGGGAGAGAATATATTCTCCTTGGAGAGAGAGAGGGAGAGAGTGAGAGAGAGAAAGAGAGAGAGATGGAGAGAGATGTTTGGGTCCTTTTAGAGAGAGAGATATGCTAAGCCTTTTGAGAGAAAGAGAAAGAAATAGAGAGAGAGAGAGATGCTAGGTTCCATTGAGAGAGACTGAGGGAGAGAGGAAAGAGAGAGATGCTAGGCTCCTGTGAAAGAGAGAGTGAGGGAGATACATGCTAGACTCCTTAGAGAGAGAGAGAGAGAGAGAGGCAGATAGAGAGAGGGAGAGAGAGTTGTTTGGGTCCTTTTAGAGAGAGAGATATGATAAGCTTTTTGAGAGAAAGAGAAAGAAGGAGACAGAGAGAGAGATGCTATGCTCCTTTGAGGGAGACTGAGGGAGAGAGGAAAGAGAGAGATGCTAGGCTCCTGTGAACGAGAGAGTGAGAGAGATACATGCTAGGCTCCTTAGAGAGAGAAATAGATAGAGAGAGGGATTCAAGTCTCCTTTGAGAATGAGAGAGAGATTCTAGGCTCCTTTGAGAGAAAGTGGAGAGATAGAGAGACAGAGAGTTGCTATGCTCCTTTGAGAGAGAGATAAACTAGACTTCTTAAACAGAGAGAGAGAGCAAGAGAGATATGCTAGAATTCTTGGAGAGAGAGAGATGCTATGCTCCTTTGAGAGAGAAAAGGTGCAGAGAGAGAGAGAGAGAGATGCTGGGATCCTTTGATAGAAAGCGGAGAGACACAAAGAGAGTTGTATGCTATTCTACTTTAAGAGAGAGAGGACAGAGAGATAGGGAACCTAGGTTCGATTGAGAGAGAGAGAAATATAGATGATTTTCTCCTCGGAGAGAGAGGGACAGAGAGAGAGAGAGAGAGGGAGAGAGAGAGAGTGCCGCGAGGCTCCTTTGAGAGAGAGAGACGGAGACGTAAAGATTCTAGACAACCAATGAGAGAAATAGAGATAGATAGAGAGACAAAGATATGCTGGGCTCCTTTGAGTGAGAGAGAGAGTTTCTAAGCTTCTTAGAGAGAGACAGAGATAGAGACAGATGCTAGATTCCGTTGAGAGAGAGAGATAGATAGATGCTAGTCTAATTTGAGAGAGACAGCGAGAGAGCTCTGAGGCTCCTTTCTGAGAGAGAGAGAGATACTAGGCTCCTTTGAGAGAGAAAGATATGCCTAGCTCCTTTGAGAGAAGGAGGAGTGCTAGAGAGAAAGAGAGATGCTGGGTTCCTTTTAGAGAAAGAGAGACAGTGAGAGAGGGATCAGACGCTCCTTTGAGATAGAGAGGGTGAGAGAGAGAATATATGCTCCTAGGTATGAGAGAGAGAGACAGAGAGAGAGATGCTTAGCTCCTTTGAGAATGAGAGATGGTAGTCTCCTTTGAGAGAAAGAGAGAGAGAGTTGCTCATCTATTTTTTCAGAGAGGGAGGGATGATAGGCTCCTTTGAAGAGAGAGTGAGTGTTGCTAGGATTCTTAGAGAGAGAAAGAGAGAGATGCTAGAATCCTTTGAATGAGACAGAGAGATATATTCTAGGATTCTTTGAGAGAGAGAAAGAGACTGAGAGAGACAGAGATAGAGAGAGATGCTAGGCTCATTTGAGACAGAGAGAGGGAGGGAGAGTGAGAGATTCTAGGCTCCTTTGAGCGAAAGAGAGATATACAGAGAGATGGAGATGGTAGGCTCCTTCGACGGAGAGAGAAACAGACAGAGAGAGAGGGATCCTATTCCCTTTGAGAGAGAGAGAGAGAGAGAGAGTGAGGGAGAGTATATATTCTCCTTGGAGAGAGAGAGGGAGAGAGTGAGAGAGAGAAAGAGAGAGAGATGGAGAGAGATGTTTGGGTCCATTTAGAGTGAGAGATATGCTAAGCCTTTTGAGAGAAAGAGAAAGAAATAGACAGAGAGAGAGATGCTAGGTTCCATTGAGAGAGACTGAGGGAGAGAGGAAAGAGCGAGATGCGAGGCTCCTGTGAACGAGAGAGTGAGAGAGATACATGCTAGGCTCCTTTGAGAGAGAGATAGATAGAGAGAGGGATTCTATTCTCCTTTGAGAATGAGAGAGAGATTCTAGGCTCCTTTGAGAGAAAGTGGAGTGATAGAGAGACAGAGAGTTGCTATGCTCCTTTGAGAGAGAGAGAAAGTAGACTTCTTAAGCAGAGAGAGAGAGCAAGAGAGATATACTAGAATTCTTGGAGAGAGAGAGAGATGCTATGCTCCTTTGAGAGAGAAAGAGGGACAGAGAGAGAGAGAGAGAGATGCTGGGATCCTTGGATAGAAAGCGGAGAGAAACAAGGAGAGTTGTGTGCTATTCTACTTTAAGAGAGAGAGGACAGAGAGATAGGGAACCTAGGTTCGATTGAGAGAGAGAGAATTATAGACGATATTCTCCTCGGATAGAGAGAGAGATAGAGAGAGAGAGAGGGAGAGAGAGAGAGTGCCGCGAGGCTCCTTTGAGAGAGAGAGACGGAGACGTAAAGATTCTAGACTCCTATGAGAGAAATAGAGATAGATAGAGAGACAAAGATATGCTGGGCTCCTTTGAGTGAGGAGAGAGTTTCTAAGCTTCTTAGAGAGAGACAGAGATAGAGACAGATGCTAGATTCCTTTGGGATTGATAGATAGATAAATGCTTGTCTCCTTTGAGAGAGACAGCGAGAGAGCTCTGAGGCTCCTTTTTGAGAGAGAGAGAGATACTAGGCTCCTTTGAGAGAGAAAGAGATATGCTAGGCTCCTTTGAGAGAAAGAGGAGAGCTACAGAGACAGAGAGATGCTGGGTTCCTTTTAGAGAAACAGAGACAGAGAGAGAGGGATCAGAGGCTCCTTTGAGAGAGAGAGGGAGAGAGAGAAAATATATGCTCCTAGGTATGAGAGAGAGACAGAGAGAGAGATGCTTAGCTCCTTTGAGAAAGAGAGATGGTAGTCTCCTTTGAGAGAAAGAGAGAGGGAGTTGCTCGGCTATTTTGTTAGAGAGGGAGGGATGATAGGCTCCTTTGAAGAGAGAGTGAGTGATGCTAGGATTCTTAGAGAGAGAAAGAGAGAGATGCTAGAATCCTTTGAATGAGACAGAGAGATATATTCTAGGATTCTTTGAGAGAGAGAAAGAGACTGAGAGAGACAGAGATAGAGAGAGATGCTAGGCTCATTTGAGACAGAGTGAGAGAGGGAGAGTGAGAGATTCTAGGCTCCTTTGTGCGAAAGAGAGATAAACAGAGAGATGGAGATGGTAGGCTCCTTCGACGGAGAGAGAGACAGACAGAGAGAGAGAGGGATCCTAGGCCCTTTGAGAGAGTGAGAGAGTGAGGGAGAGAATATATTCTCCTTGGAGAGAGAGAGGGAGAGAGTGAGAGAGAGAAAGAGAGAGAGATGGAGAGAGAGTTGTTTGGGTCCTTTTAGAGAGAGATATATGATAAGCTTTTTGAGAGAAAGAGAAAGAAGGAGACAGAGAGAGAGAGATGCTAGGCTCCTTTGAGGGAGACTGAGGGAGAGAGGAAAGAGAGAAATGCTAGGCTCCTGTGAACGAAAGAGTGAGAGAGATTCATGCTAGGCTCCTTAGAGAGAGAGATTGATAGAGATAGGGATTCTCGTCTCCTTTGAGAATGAGAGAGGGATTCTAGGCTCCTTTGAGAGAAAGTGGAGAGATAGAGAGACAGACAGTTGCTATGCTCCTTTGAGAGAGAGATAAACTAGACTTCTTAAACAGAGAGAGAGTGCAAGAGAGATATGCTAGAATTCTTGGAGAGAGAGAGATGCTATGCTCCTTTGAGAGAGAAAGAGGGACACAGAGAGAGAGAGAGATGCTGGGATCCTTTGATAGAAAGCGGAGAGAAACAAAGAGAGTTGTATGCTATCCTACTTTAAGAGAGAGAGTACAGAGAGATAGGGAACCTAGGTTCGATTGAGAGAGAGAGAAATATAGACGATATTCTCCTCGGATAGAGAGAGAGATAGAGAGAGAGAGAGGGTGAGAGAGAGAGTGCCGCGAGGCTCCTTTGAGAGAGAGAGACGGAGACGTAAAGATTCTAGACTCCTATGAGAGAAATAGAGATAGATAGAGAGACAAAGATATTCTGGGCTCCTGTGAGTGAGAGAGAGAGTTTCTAAGCTTCTTAGAGAGAGACAGAGATAGAGAGAGATGCTAGATTCCTTTGAGAGAGAGATAGATAGATGCTTGTCTCCTTTGAGAGAGACAGCGAGAGAGCTCTGAGGCTCCTTTATGAGAGAGAGAGAGATACTAGGCTCCTTTGAGAGAGAAAGAGATATGCTAGGCTCCTTTGAGAGAAAGAGGAGAGCTACAGAGACAGAGAGATGCTGGGATCCTTTTAGAGAAGCAGAGACCGAGAGAGAGGGATCAGAGGCTCCTTTGAGAGGGAGAGGGAGAGAGAGAGAATATATGCTCCTAGGTATGAGAGAGAGAGACAGAGAGAGAGATGCTTAGCTCCTTTGAGAAAGAGAGATGGTAGTCTCCTTTGAGAGAAAGAGAGAGAGAGTTGATCGGCTTCTTTGTCAGAGAGGGAGGGATGATAGGCTCCTTTGAAGATAGAGTGAGTGATGCTAGGATTCTTAGAGAGAGAAAGAGAGAGATGCTAGAATCCTTTGAATGAGACAGAGAGATATATTCTAGGATTCTTTGAGAGAGGGAAAGAGACTGAGAGAGACAGAGATAGAGAGAGATGCTAGGCTCATTTGAGACAGAGTGAGGGAGGGAGAGTGAGAGATTCTAGGCACCTTTGAGCGAAAGAGAGATATACAGAGAGATAGCGATGGTAGGCTCCTTCGACGGAGAGAGAGACAGACAGAGAGAGAGAGGGATCCTAGGACCTTTGAGAGAGAGAGAGAGTGAGGGAGAGAATATATTCTCCTTAGAGAGAGAGAGGGAGAGAATGTGAGAGAGAGAAAGAGAGAGAGATGGAGCAAGGCTCCTTTGAGAGAAAGGGAGAGAGAGAGAGTCAGATAGAGATGCTAGGCTCCTTTGAGAGAGAGAGGGGGAGAGAGAGTGACAGAGAGAGACTAGGCTCCTTGGATACAGAGAGAGAGAGATGCTAGGCTTCTTTGAGAGAGAGTGAGAGAGAGTGAAAGATAGAGAGTGAGAGATGCCATGTTCCTTTGAGAGAAAAGTTGAGAGAGAGAAAGACAGGGAGACTCTATGCTCCTTTGAGAGAGAGAGAGAGATGCTAGGCTTCTTTTAGATAGAGAGAGAGGGAGAGGGAGAGAGAGAGATGCAAGGCTTCTTTGAGAGGAGAGAGAGAGTGGGATGGTAGGCTCCTTTGAGAGAGTGAGAGAGGTATCTGCTAGGCTTGTTTGAGAGAGAGAGAGACACAGAGACAGAGGGAGATATGCTAGGATATTTTGAGAAATAGAGAGAAAGAGAGAGAGGGTTCCTAGGATCCTTTGAGAGAGAAAGAGTGAAAGGGAGAGAATAGGTGCTCCTGAGATAGAGAGAGAGAGAGAGACAGAGAGAGAGATACTAGGCTTAGTTGAGAGAGAGATTGAGAAAGACAGAGACAGTGAGTGAGAGATGCTTGGTTCCTTTGAGAGAAAAACAGATAGAAAAACAGGGATATTCTATGTTCCTTTGAGAAAGAGAGAGAAAGATGTGGTAGGAACATTTGAGAAAGAGAGATGCTAGACACCTTTGAGAGAGACAGAGGGAGAGAAGAGAGAGCGAGATGCTAGGTTCCTTTGAGAGAGAGAGAGACAGATGCTAGGCTCCTTTGAGAGAGAGAGAAGGAGATAGATTTTAGGCTCCTTTGAGATAAAGAGAGATATACAGAGACAGAGAGATGCTAGGCTCCTTCTAGAGAGAGAGAGATATGGTAGGCTCCTTTGATAGGGAGAGAGGGATACATGCAACTCGCCGTTGAGAGGGAGGGAGAGAGACAGAGAGAGAGAGATGATAGGCTCCTTTGAGCGAAAGAGAGAGAGAAAGACAGTGAGATTCTATGCTCCTTTGAGAGACATACAGAGAGAGAGAGATCCGATTCTCCTGTGAGAGAGAGAGAGTGAGGGAGAGAATATATGCTACTGGGAGAGAGAGAGACTGAGAGGTAGAGAGAGAGAGAGTTGCTTGGCTCCTTTGAGAGAAAGAGAGATGCTAAGCTTATTGAGAGAAAGAGAGAGAAAGAGAGAGAGAGAGATTCTAGGCTCATTAGCGAGAGAGCGATATGCTACGCTCCTCTAGGAAATAGATACAGACAGAGACAGACAGACGGAGTTGCTAGGCTCCATTGAGAGAGAGAGAGATGCTAGGCTTCTTTGAGAGCTAGAGAGAGAGAGAGCCAGAGAGAGAGATGCTAGGCTCCTTTGATGGAAAGAGAGAGAGGGAGAGAGAGAGTTTCTAAGCTCCTTTGAGCCATTGAGAGATATAAATGGACAGAGAGATGCTACGCTACTTTGAGAGAGAGAGAGACAGAGAGAGGGAACCTAGGCTCCTTTGAGAGAGAGCGAGAGAGAGGGAGAGAAAAAATTCACCTGTTAGGGAGAGAGATATCCTAAGCATAGTCTAGAGACAGAGAGAAAGAGAGAGAGTGATATGCTAGGCTACTTTGTGAGAAAGGGAGAGGGAGAGAGAGAGCTGCTAGGCTCATTTGAGAGAGAGAGATATACTAGGCTCCTGTGAGATGAAGAGGAGAGATAGTCATACAGAGAGATGCTAGGCTCCTTTGAGGGAGAGAGTGACGGAGAGATAGTGATCCTAGCCTCCTTAGAGAGAGAAAGAGAGAGAGGGAGAGAATATATGCTCCTGGGAGAGAGAGAGAGAGAGAGAGAGAGAGAGAGAGAGGAGAGAGATGCTTGACTCGTTTGAGGAAAAGAGAGAGAAGGGAGAGAGAGATGCTTGACTCATTTGAGAGAAAGAGAGAGAGAGAGAGTGACATGCTAGACCCCTTAGAGAAGGAGAGGAAGACAGATTTGCTAGGTTCCTTTGAGAGAGAGACTGAGAGACAGAGAGACAGAGTAAGGTGAAAGGCTCATTTGAGAGAGAGGCAGTGAGTGAGAGATGCTTGGTTCCTTTGAGATAAATTTAGAGTGATAGAAAGTTAGGGATATTCTATGTTCCTTTGTAAAAGAGAGAGAGAGAGGTGGTAGGAACGTTTGAGAGAGAGAGAGAGAGAGATGCTAGACTCCTCTGAGAGAGACAGAGGGAGAGAAGAGAGAGCGAGTTTCTAGGCTTCTTTGAGAGAGAGATACATGCAAGGCTATTTTGAGAGAGAAACCGAGAGAGGCAGAGAGATGGTAGGCTCCTTTGAGAGAGAGAGAGATAGGAAGACAGGGAGTTTCTAGGCTTCTTTGGGAGAGAGAGATGCTAGGCTTCTTTGAGAGAGAGAGAAGCTAGACCCCTTCGAGAGAGACAGAGATGCTATACTCTCTTGATAGAGAGAGAGAGGGATATATGCAAGGCTCATTTGAGAGAGAGGGAGAGATACAGAGAGAGAGAGATGATAGGTTTCTTTGGGAGAATGAGAGAGAGATAGAAAGACAAGGATATTCTATGCTCCTTCGAGAGAGGGAGAGATGCAAAGTTTTTGAGAGTTAGACAGAAAGAGGGAGAGAGATGCTTGGCTATGTTGAGAGAAACAGTGATGCTAAGCTCCTATGAGAGAGAAAAAAGAGTGTTATGGATGTATGGCTCCTCTGAGAGAGTGAGAGAGAGAGATGCTAGGCTTCTTTGAGAGAGAGATAGTGAGAGGGAGTGAATCTAGTCTAGTTTGAGAGAAATGGAGAGTGATAGAGAGTTGCATGGCACATTTGAAAGAGAGAGAGTGTGATGCTAGGTTTCTTAAGGAGGGAGAGAAAGAGAGAGATACTAGAATCCTTTGAGAGAAAGAGACAGAGATATGCTGGGCTTCTTTGGGAGCGAGACAGAGAGTGACACAGAGAGAGAGATGCCAGGATCCTTTGAGTGGGAGCGATACATGCTAGGCTTCTTTGAGAGAGAGATAGACAGAGAGAGAAAGAGAGATTATATGTTCCTATGAGAGTGAGAGAGATAGAAAGACAGGGAGTTTCTAGGCTCCTTTGGTAGGGGGAGAGAGAGAGGTAGAAGCTAGGCTTCTTTGAGAGACAGAAAGGGAGAGAGATTCTAGGCTCCTTGTGATAAAGAGAGATATACAAAGACAGACAGATATTAGGCTTCTTCGAGAGAGGGGGAGATATGCTAGGCTCCTTTGAAACAAGAGAGAGAGATACATGCTAGGCTCCGTTGAGAGAGACAGAGAGAGAGATGATAGGATCCTTTGAGAGAGAAAGAGGCAGAGAGTGAGGGATCCGAGGCTCCTTTGAGAGAGAGACAGTGATGGAGAGAATATATGCTACTGGGAGAGAGAGGGAGAGTGAGAGAGAGAGTGAGAGGTAGAGAGAGGTGATAAGCTCCTTTGAGATAGTGAGATAAAAGGGTCCTTTGACAGAGAAAGAGATATGCTAGGCTCCTTTGACAGAAAGAGAAGATCTAGAGAGACAGAGAGGTGCTAGGCTACTTTGAGAGAGAAACAAACGGGGAGAGAGGGATCCTAGCCTCCTTTGAGAGAGAGAGAAATGCTAGGCTCATTTGAGAGAGAGAGAGAGAGAGAGAGGGAGCTGGTAGACTCCCTCGAGTGTAAGAGAGAGAGACAGAGAGATATGCTAGGCTCCATTGAGAGAGAGAGAGAGAGAAGAGAGAGAGAGAGAGAGAGAGAGAGAGAGAGAGAGAGAGAGAGAGAAGATAGGCTTCTTTGATAGAGAGAGATTGAGAGTTACTAGGCCTCTTTGAGAGAGAGTGAGAGACAGACAGAGACAGAGAGTGAGAGATACTAAGTTCCTCTGATAGAAGAAGAGAGAGAGAGGGAAATTCTATGCTCCTATAAGAGAGACAGAGGGATTGAAACCTCCTTTGAGAGAGAGAGAGAGAGAGAGAGAGGGAGGGAGGGAGAGAACATATGCTCGAGAGAGAAAGAGAGAGAGAGATGCTAGGCTCCTTAGTGAGATCGAGAGAGAACTGCAGGGTTCCTTTGAGAGACAGGGAGAGAGAAAGTAGCTGAGCTACTTTCAGAGAGAAAGAGAGAGTGAGAGAGAGATGCTAGCCTCCTTTGAGAGAGGGAGAGGGAGATACATGGGAGGCTACTTTGAAAGGGAGAGAGATAGATAACTTAGGCTCTTTTGAAAGAGAGAGAGACAGAGGGAGACAGAGAGAGATGCTAGGCTCCCTTGAGGGAAAGAGATGCTAGGGTACGTTGAGAGAGAGAGAGAGAGAGGACGAATCTAAGCTCCTTTGAGTGAGAGAGAGAGAGATTCTTTTACACTTTCAGAGAGAGAGGGAAAGACAGAGATGCTAGAACCCTTTGAGAGAGAGAGATATGATAGGCTTCTTTTAGAGAGAGAGAGAGAGAGAGAGAGAGAAGATAGGCTCCTTTGAGAGAGAGAGAGAGGTGCAGGGATGCTAGTTTCCTTTGAGAGAAAGAGAGAGAGATAGAAAGACAGGGAGATTCTAGCCTCCTTTGAGAGAAAGAGGGAGAGATAGAGAGATGTTAGGTTCCTTTGAAAGAGGGAGAGTGTGATGCTAGGCTTCTTAGGGATAGTGAGAAATTGAGAGGTGCTAGAATTCTAAGAGAGAGAGATATGCTAGGCTTTTCTGAGAGAGAGACAGAGAGATAGAGGTTCTGGGTTCCTTTGAGAGAGAGAGAGCAATAAACGCTAGCTCTTTGAGAGAGAGATAAACAGAGAGAGACAGAGAGGTTATAGGCTCCTTTGAGAGAGAGATGCTAGGATTCTTTGAGAGAATGAAGAAAAGAGAAAAAGTATGAAATTATACTGACTTTTATAATTACATATAGATGTATATTAACCAGTGTTTTCTGTTTGTTTGGATTCATATAGCTGTCTCATTTAATTTAATTTTTCAGTCTGAAGAAATTCCTGTAGCATTTATTTTCATTGTGTAGGTGTAATTCACATATTATACAGTTCATATCCTTAAAATACACAATAGAGTCGTGGCTGGTATATTCACAGATCTGTGCCACCATTGCTACCATCAATTTTCAGATATTTTCATTATGACACAAGGGAGCCCTGTCCCTAGCCATAGGTAACCACGAATCTACTTTCTGTAATGTAGGCTCGGCTATTCTGGACATTTTCTATAAGTGAGAATCATACAATGTGTGATTCTTTGTGTTTTCCTCCAGTTAGAATGAAAACTTAGGGTTTCAACAATGTTGTGTGTATCAGAACTTCACAGGGTTTCACCCATGTTGTGTGTATCAGAACTTCATATTTCTCATGGCTGAATAATTCTCTCCTTTTAATGTTCCTTGTCAGACATGTCAGCTAGCAACAAGATTCCTCAGTTTTTATTTACCTAAGGATGTCTTTTACACCTTCATCTGTGAAAGGTAATTTGCTGGATATAAGATTCTTGTTTGAGATTTTACTTCCAGCAATGAGAACATGTTGTCCCCACTGCCTTCCAACTGCTATCATGTCTGATGAGAAGTCAGCTGTTAATCTTACTGGAGTGTACATATATATCACGTTATTTCTCTCTTTTTGCCTATAAGATCATTATCTTTGGCTTTCGGTATTTTGCCTATGATGTGCCCAGATGGAGTGCTCTTTGTGTGTATGCTACTTGGAATTTATAGAGTTTCTTGGATGTATGTACTGCTTTTTGGTCACATATTGGGAATTTTCTGCCATTAAATACTTTAAATATTTTTCTGTTCCTTTCTCCAATCCTGCTTGTATTCGCATTACATGTGTGACTGCACTTATTGATGCCCAACATTTCTCTGTGACTCTTCGTTTTCCTTCATTCATTAATTTTTCTCTCTGTTCTGCAAAATCCATAATCTCCATGGATCTCGCTTTAAGTTGGCTGCTGGTTACTTCTGCCAGCTCAAATCTACAATTTGGTAATGGTTCTTAACTCCCAGATTTCCATTTGGTTCTAAAAAAATACAATTTGTACCTCTCAATAGTATTCTCTCTTTGATGATCTTTTTTCACTGTACCTTCCTTTAGCTCTTTACGTATGAGAGCTGTGAGGAGAGGTACCCACTTTGTACCTGCCTGCACCTCCCAGGAGTAGAGCACTCCATGTAGAGCTTCTGATACACAGTGCATGGGTTTGGTAGGTAAGGGAGCAAGTCATGCCTCAGATGCCACAAACTCACTATTCTTACCGACAAATACTCAGTTGTCCTGAATGAATATTTCTTAAAATGCTGTATACCTTTAGGATAACTTCTAGAGACTTTAACTGCTTTAAAAATAATTTTTACCTGTTTCTTTGTTGATTTACAATTTGTCTTTCTAGAAGTCCCAGTCCTCTTCCACATGATTTTTTAACAATATTTGTTGTGGCTAGAAGAGTTAACGTAAGACCTACCGTCTAACAGATGTTTTAAGTGTTTAATGTAGTATTGTTGGCAGTGCCGTACAGCAGATCTCCAGAGTTTATTCATCTTCCTTAACTGAGACTTTACACTCCTTTTTTAGTAACTCCCCATTTCCCATGACCCTAACCCTGGCCAACACCATTCCACCATTTGGTTATATGGATTTGACTACTTTAGATACTACATGTTAAGTGTATTCATGCAGTATTTCTCTATCTGTGACTGGCTTGTTTCATTTAATGTTCTCAAGGGGTTCATCCATGTTGTTGCATACTGCAAAATTTCCTTTTTTCAAGGCTAAATTGGATTCCATTGTATGTATAATCCACATATTCTTTCCCCATTCATATGTCGATGGGCATCTTCGTTGTTTCCACCTCTTAGCTATTCAGAATCACGTTGCAGTGAACAATGGAGTGCAGGTGTCTCGTTGAGAGCCCGATTTTAGTCCTTTTGGGTCAATAATCACAAGTGTGGTTGCTGGATCATACGGTAGTTCTGCTGTTAGTGTTCTGAGGGAGCTCCTGTCCTTGCAAGCTTGGAAACCCTGCTTTCAGCTGCTCTACAAAAGCAGGTAAAGAGGGATTCTGCATCACTTCCAGTCAGTGTTCTTGATGCTTTCTGTTGTGCTTTTTCTAGATCAACTGGATGACTCTTCTGGCAGCCATGTTATCAAGGATGACACCAAGCCCCACATTCGAATGTGAGTTTGAACAGACTTAGAACCTGGGCGTCCAACCAAAGTGTGGATATTTTTACCCTCCTTGTGTTCCCCCATAGCTCCTTCCTCACAGGGGCTTTAGGTCCAGTCTGGGGGAGAAGTGGTAGATTTCTCTGGGTGTATGTGGGAATCTTTTCCAATATTCCTTCCATCTTTACATACCATAGTTGGGCTCATGGTGAATAATGCCCAGGACCCTGCGGTTATAGGTAAAGAGAGAGAGAAATAAAGACAGTGAGATTATAGTCTCCTTTGAGAGAAAGAGAGAGAGAGAGAGATGTTAGGCTACTTTGAAAGAGGGAGAGTGTGATGCTAGGCTTCTTAGGGAGAGATAGAAAGGGAGAGATGCTAGAATTCTTGGAGAGAGATATGCTAGGTTTCTTTGAGAGAGAGAGAAGGGTCGAGAACTGCTAGTCTACTATGAGAGAGAGAGAGAGAGGGTGATGGTAGGCTCCTTGGAGAGAGAGAGTGAGAGAGAGGTTCTAGGCTCCTTTAAGAGGAAGAGAGATATGCAGAGACAGAGAGATGCTATGCTTCAAGAGGGAGAGGGATGCTAGTCTCCTCTGTAAGAGAGAGAGTTACATTCTAGTCTCCTTTCACAGAGAGAGAAACAGAGAGAGATGGACAGAGAGGGAGATGATAGGCTCTTTTGTGAGAGAGAGAGAGAGAGAGGGATAATAGGCCACTCTGAGAGAGAGAGAGAGGGGTTGAGAGATTCTAGGCTCCTTAGAGAGAAAGAGAGATATACAGAGACAGAGAGATGCTAGGCTCCTTTGAGAGAGATGCTAGGCTCATTACAGAGAGAGACAGAGGGACAGTGAAGAGAGAGTATCTAGACTAATTTGAGAGAGAGAGGGATGCTGGGCTAACTAAAGAGAGAGAGACAGACAGAGATGCTATGCAATTCTTAGAGAGAGATTCTAGACTACTGTGAGAAAGAGAGAGAGATGCTAGACACCTTTGAGAGAAAGAGATAGATGCTAGGATCATTTGAGAAAGAGAGAGAGATACTAGACTCATTTGAGAGAGAGAGAGGGAGATACATGCTAGACAACTTAGAGAGAGAGATAGACAGAGAGACACTGAGAGATGATAGGCCCCTTTGTGAGAAGGAGAGATAGAAAGACAGGGAGTTGCTAGGCTCCTTTGGGAGAGACAGAGAGAGAGATGATTGGCTTCTTTGAGAGAGAGAGGGAGAGATATTCTAGGCTACTTTGAGAGAAAGAGAGATATACAGTAACAGAGATATGCTAGGCTCCTTCGAGTGAGAGAGACATGCTCGGCTCCTTTGAATGAGAGAGATAAAGGGATACATGCAAGGCTCCGTTGAGAGACACAGAGAGAGAGTGAGGGATGCTAGGCTCCTTGGAGAGAAAGAGAGAAAAAAGATGGAGATTCTAGTCTCCTTTGAGATAAAGAGAGATAGTTAGACAGAGGGATGGTAAGCTCTTTTGAAAGAGAGAGAGTGTGATGCTAGTCTTCTTAGTGAGAGTGAGAAAGAGAGAGATGCTAGAATCCTTTGAGAGAGAGAGAGAGATGCTAGTCTCCTTTGAAAGAGAGCGAGTGTGATGGTAGGTATCTTATCGAGATGGAGAAAGATAGAGATCCTAGAATCCCTTTAGAGAGAGAGAGAAAGGGATGCTAGTACTCTTTGACGGCGAGGGAGGGAGAGGGAGAGACGATTTACTCCTTGGAGAGAGAAAGAGTGAGAAGGTTGACACTGTTGAGAGCGAGAGAGAGAGAGGGAGAGAAATGCTAAGCTGCTTCGAGACAAAGAGAGAGGGAGAGATAGAGATATGCTAGGCTACTTTGAGAGAGAGGGAGGGAGAGATATGCTAGGCTCCTTAGAGAGAGAAAGCGGGATAGATTTGCTAGGCTTCTTTGAGAGAGAGAGAGAGAGCCCGGGAGAGACAGAGAGAGAGATGCTAGGCTCCTTTTAGAGAAAGAAAGATATAGAGAGACAGAGAGACTCCAGGCTACTTTGATAGAGAGAGTGATGCTAGACTCCTTTGAAAGAGAGACAGAGAGAGATACATGCTAGGTTCCGTTGCGAGAGAGAGAGAGACAGACAGAGAGAGATGAAAAACTCGTTAGAGAGAGGGAGAGAGAGTGAGGGATGCTCGGCGCTTTTGAGAGAAAGAGGGAGATAGAAAGACAGGGAGATTGTAGGCTCCTTTGAGAGAGAGAGAGAGAGAGAGAGAGAGAGAGAGATGCAAATCTTCTTGAGAGAGAGGAAGAGAGAGAGATGCTTGGCTCCATTGAGAGAGAGAGATGCTGAGCTCCTTTGAGAGACAGAGAGAGAGAGATGCTACTCTACTTTGAGAGTGAGAGACATAGGGATGCTAGACTCCTTTCAGAGAGAGAGAGTTATGTATGCAAGGATTCTTTGAGAGAGGCAGAGTGAGGGAGAGTGATTCTAGTCTCCTTTGAGAGACAGAGAGAAAGGTAGAAAGGGAGATGCTAGGCAGATTTGAAAGAGAAAGAGTGTGATGCAACGTCTCTTACGGAGACAGAGAAAGTGAGATGTTAATATACTTTTATATATATATATGTACATATATGTATATATAGTATACTTCTTTGAGAGAGACAGAGAGAGAGGGAGAGAGACGCTATTCTACTTTAAGAGAGAGAGAGAGAGGGCTGGTAGGCTCCTTTGAGATAGAGATAGAGAGAGATGGTAGGCTTCTTTGAGAGAGAGAGTGAGAGAGAGAGTGTCTATTCTGCTTTGGGAGGAAGAGAGAGATGTAGACGTATAGATATTAGGCTCCTTTGAAAGACAGACAGTGTGATGCTAGGCTTCTAAGGGAGAGAGAGAAAGAGAGCGATGCTAGAATCCTTTGAGAGAGAGAGAGATGCTAGGCTTCTTTGAGAGAGAGAGAGTCAGAGTGAGACAGAGAGATAGAGATTCTAGGTTCCTTTGAGGGAGTGAGAGCAATACACGCTGGCTCCTTGAGAGAGAGATAAACAGAGAGAGAGAGAGAGAGAGAAGATAGGCTCCTTTGAGAGAGAGAGAGAGGTTGAGGGATGCTAGGCTCCTTCTAGAGAAAGAGAGAGAGATAGAAAGACTGAGATTCTAGTCTATTTGAGAGAAAGAGGTAGAGATAGAGAGATGTTAGGCTCCTATGAAAGAGGGAGAGTGTGATGCTAGGCTTCTTAGGGAGAGAGAGAATTTGAGAGATGCTAGAATCCTGAGAGAGAGAGAGAGAGAGAGAGAGAGAGAGAGAGAGAGAGAGAGAGAGATGCTAGGCTCCTTTGAGAGAGAGAGATGGACAGGGAGAAAGGGGACTACCCCACCCCACTCTGTCCGTCGTTCCACCTGTCTGTCCATCTCGGGTACTCAGCTCCCACTGCTCCTTAAACTCACATAGAAAGCTTTTTAAATTTTTTTCTTATGCAAATTTTCTAAGGAAAAGCAAACTAGTAAAGCAAATCCTCTTATACTCACCACTCAGATTTAATGGTAACATTTTGTCAAATTTCGTATTGTTCATGGGGTTTTTAAAAGAAAATGATAGTCATCCTACATTTTAGCCTTAAATATGTCCACCTGCATCACTTTGTAAAATGCGACTTTCTTGCCAACCACAATACCTCCAACAATAATTCCTAAATATACTCTGATCCTCAATTTTTGGACTCCGGTTAGAAATGCAGGCTCATGTTTCGCCCCAGACCGCCTGAATGAGAATCTCCATCTTAATAAGATCCCCAAGTAATGCACATGCACATCATAATCTTGGAAGCAAACTCTATACCCAGTCTGTGACAGGTATGCGTTTTGTCCGTGACATTCACGTGGTGAAGCCCTGACCCCCGGGCCTCGGAACGTGACATTATCTGGAGACAAAATCATTGCAGGCGTGACTAGTTCAGATAATGTCATGCAGGAGCAGGTGGACCTCTAAATTGACTGGTGTCCTTATTTTAAAATATGGACCAAAAGGGACACCCATAGAGGGTGGATGATGTGGAAAGACCTGAAGGTGGCCCTCTGAAGCCAAGGAGAAGACACCCTGCAGAGGCCACCTTGAATTTGGACCCCGGGGCTACAGAGCTGTGACAATACACTTGTTGCCTTAAGCCACGTAGCAGTGGCAGGTCCAGGACACTCATGCACAGCTTGTACTCAAGGCTCACCTCCCACGTTTCAAGCACCCAAGGCTGAGCCCACCCTGGAAAACCTGCTGCAGTGTGTTTGTGGCCTGGTTTTAGGAATGAGGGCTCTTCACAGTGCCGAGGCCGCCCCAGCTGCAGCCCAAGTAGCCCTGGAAGCGCAGGCCTGGAAAGCCCCACCTGCTGCCTGCTGCTTTGTAGGGAAGGACTAGGAGGTTATCTGGGAAAAGAAATACCCAACACCGGGGTTGGAACCTTCAAAGCTGTGATCCTTGACATGAGGTCCTGGACCAGTATCACCTGGGAATCATGAGAAATGCAGATAGTAAAGCCCCACGCAGACTTATTGAATCAGAGACTGTGGTGAGGCCCAACAAGTCGTGTTTAAAGAGGCCCTCCTGGTGATTCTGATTTATGCTCAAGTTTGAGAAATGTAGCCTTAAAGAGACACAGCCCCCAGCCTGCATGGATTCTGACAGTCTCCATCTTTCTGGTCCATCGGGATTTCAGAAGCAATCAGCTCTCTTTATGCTGAGGTTTATAAGAAGCAAAATCCCACACCATAAGCTGCAATCCAGGCATTTCTTTCCTGGAACTCCTAAGTATCATCCACTTCTAACTATGGTTCTCAGACATTCACTCTGTAAGTTAATTTGTTGGTTGAAACATTAGTCTATCGAGAGTACTAACAATTGCCAGCAGCTCAAGAGAGGGTGTAACAGAAAGGAGATCTCCCCACCCCCGGTCACAGTTCTGCTCCCCAGAGATGGCCCTGCAGAAGCTTCTTGGGGATTTTCCCAGGGCTCTTCCACGAATCCATATTCAAATCCATCTACATCCTTCGAAAACATACCAGAAGCTGCTGACTACAGCTTTATAGTTTGTTTTTCCTCCCCTTAATAATGTATCATGGAGCTCACATAAGCCTCTATTTTAATAACATGCAACCGTCTGTGAATATATATATATATATATATGTATAGCCACATTTTATGTGTAAATAAATGGCAATGTTAATTTTAATAATTATTTAACCTAATATAGCCAAGATTCTGTTTTAATAAATCATATCTGTTTGGAAATTATCACAACGTAGGAGGGATTTTGTGGTAAGGGGTGAGCTTGGATCTTGATTGAGGTGGTGGTTACACACATGTACACACGTGATGGAAGGACATGGACTCATACACAGGCTCCCACAAGCCATCTCCTTGTTCTGATACTGTGTAATAGTGTTGCCAGGCAGCTGCGTCTGGGAGGTCTCTCCCTGTGCACCAGGTGAAACTTCAACCAGGACGGGGAAGGGTTCTTGACTCTGAAAGAGAAAGAATTATCTAGCAGATTGAAAGAGTGTATTTAAGGAAAGAGTTCATTAGAGCCAGAGTAGTAATGAAGGGCAGCTGCCTTGCACGCAGCTGAGGGCAGGAAAGTGCCGAAGGGGCAGGAGTTTGCTGATTCTCGGCATACGAAAGGTCTTCCTCGCCAGCTCCTGTTGCCAGG